>NC_062261.1:14075427-14399667 GCF_916048215.2 Malus sylvestris | reverse complement strand
AAAAACGCCCAGCCTCGAGTTCGTCCAGTATTCAGGGTTACCTACCAGAAGCCATATCCTGAATATATCGATGAGTTAAATCCATTCCCTCTTAATTTCAAGATGCCCGCATTCCCGACTTTCACAGGGGAAGATAGCAGTGTGTCCTCCAGAGATCATATTTTCAAATTTTCTAATCACTGTGTGGCGTATGAGGACAATCCAAACTACAAATTGAGGTTGTTTGGAAATTCACTAGCAGGATTGGCATCTCAATGGTATTCTCTATTACCCCCCAATTCCATTGCTAACTGGGGGCAAATGGAGATGGCTTTCCATGAACAGTTCTACAGGATAGAGCCAGAGCTCACCATTAATGATCTGGTAGAAGTGAAACAATATGATCATGAGTCCACCGAAGATTTTATGATGAGGTTCAGGAAGACAAGGATGAGATGTCAGTTCCCTGTCAACCAGGCACAGCTCATATCCATTGCTCAAAGGGCTTTAAAATTACCTTTGAGAAAAAGGTTCTATGATGCACAGTTTAATGAGCTACAAGAGTTGGTGATTGCTGCTACTAAGTATGAGAGGCTGTTACAGGAGGAACAGCAGGTAAAACATACTTCCAAAACTCCTCCGTTCTACAAAAATAAAGCTACTATTCACCATGTAGAGGTAGGGGAAGCCGGACCCGAATGCAAAGATGATCATGAGGAGAAGAGTATAGATGTGTGTGCTGCTGAGATGACCACACCCTTCAAGCCATTGACGATCAAAGGGTTAGTCCAACCAGTCAAGGACCAGAAGATCGTGATGAATGATGGTGGGTTCGTACCCATGAAACCCCCAAAGTATCAAAGTTATTCTTTCGATCTAACCAATGCGCCAGAAATCTATGAAGAACTTGTGCGGGCAAGAGTCATTTTGCCCGACAGCACCAAAAAGATGCCCAAGCCCGAGGAACTCAGGGGGAAGAAGTATTGTAAGTTGCATTATACCTTCAACCACTCTATAGTCAATTGTGTCCAGTTTAGGGACTGGGTACAGGATCTTATAGTGAAGGGGAAGTTACTACTCGATTCACCTCAGGCTAGTATGATGGTGGATACTAACCCTTTCCCCGAAGCTCCTATTAGCATGATCGACCTCGTTTTCAAGGAGTCGGGGTTATCAACAGAGTAAAATGCCATTGAAAGGACCCGGGGGCAGGGGCTAAGATTGCCAACAATAAAGATGGAGGAGAAAAGCAGGTAGGCAATGGGGCATAGAGTTGCCTGAGGCCTATCCAAATGGAGCAGAACAGGAGGAATGTTACATATCCATTCTAAAACAAAAAGAGATTACAAAGTAATTCTATTCCAAAAACTTTACATCTTCACATAAGGTGATTATTCTAGAATGGTATGTTCGCATGATGGTAAAAATCCTATTTGGTTCAGCCAAGACAGTATGGCTGTTTACAAGTTCAGACTTGGTTTGCTCTAACTCTGAAGTCGCTTTTTCCACCCCTTCGATCTGTTGCTCAAGGTTATCCAGAAGAGTTGTTTGCTCCGCCTTAAGGATCATCAGTTGTCTCTCCAACTTCTGAATTTCAGAAGAAACAACTTCAATCCGTTCTTTGGTCTGCATACTCTCTTCCATCAGCCGACTAACTTGGGTAGAGGAGCTCGATTCTCTCTCTATGAAGCATTTTGCCCGGTTAGCCAGCCGGTCTGCTCTCTGATGTTGCTCCCTGAGGGCCCTCAAGTTTTCAAAGAAAGAAAGGAAAGAATCATACTGAGGCTTGGATAAGCGATCGTTTTCAAAGAACTCAGTAATGACTCTCTCGAGGTCACAGAGAGCCTTGAGGCTAAATGATGCAGTGAATTCTTTCTTTGCCCATGTTTGAAAGATTTGTTGCTGCTCCGAAGACGTAGATTTTGTTGAAGCCTGCTTTGAAGACTTCAACCGCGTCTCAAGTCGCCCGAGTGCTTCGAAGAGTTTGGGCAACTTGGCAGGATCAGAGGAGGAAGGAGAAGGGTCCGGCATAACAGTTTCTTCTGGTGAGATAATGCCTATGGAAGGGGCAATTTCTGTTTGTTCAATCGGTTCATCTCTAGACAGGGAGGTGTCAACATCTCCAGAGGAAGAAGGAGGTTGAAAGCACCTTGGGTTACGGGCCATTGGAGGAGGGGAAGTTTCTTTTGGGGAAGCTCGCTACAAAACTTCAGGATCAGGACAAGATGAACTATACACAAGTCAAAACAAAAGAGGCTTTGAAGAGAAGAAAGTTACTTGACTTAACCCCGGGGTTTCACCAGAGAATGCACTAACTCCTTGTCGAGGTGAAGATTTTTCACCACCAGCGACAGATGGGAAAGTTGTGCCTGAACCTGTGCCTACATCCTGGTTGTATCCGAAGAAAGTAATGATGATCAGCAAAAGGTCACCAGAGGAAGAAACAAGAAGAAAATATTCCAGCACCTGAGGTTGATCTTGAGGAGAAGAAGGAGGTTCATCGACCGTCTGGCGAGTAAGCGCTTGCGAAATAGTTGTGTCTAAAGCTACAGGGATCTCAGGAACTATGGGTTCTTTATCCAAGGCCACTGACGGGGAAAGGGGTTCATATCCCGAAGATGGCTGCAAAGAACATGGATAGGAGTTACTTGGGTAGCAATGTGCAAAGTTGAAATGAAAAGAAAGAGTAACTCACCAAAGTATCATCCTCATCCACAAAATGCAACATGATTCCTGTGGAAGGATCAAATTGAGAAGAAGGGGTTGCATCTAGGGCAGGTTGCGGAGAAAGACTTTCTTTCCTTGTAGCCTAAGCCAAATTATTCAAAATTCAGAAAGGTTTGAAAATAAGAAAGTATAAAGATAGAAGTCATACCTCTTTAAGCGTAGCAGCCCTTCGTGATTCCTTCTTAGAAGCAAGGGTTGACCTTTTAGAAGCTTGAGGTCCTGTTGAGTGATAAAGGGATAATCAGATAAGGGAGAAAGGTAGCCATTTGATCCAGAAGATGAGAGACTCACTGGAAGATTGTTCTGTCTCTTTACCCGCTTCAGAAACAGGAGCAGATGGGGCTGCTGGTTTAGGAGGCACGGTGACTCTTGCCCGCTTACTCTTTCGGGTAAGAATTGGTCGTGTGGTTGCTGAAGGAAGTGTCGGATCAGAGATTGTGGTTTTAGTTATGGCCACCCTCTTTCGTTTAGATGCTTTGGTCGTATCTTTGGCTATTCCTTTAATTGTTTCTTCAGCTCCTGAATCCCCAAGAGATTCTGAGACATCTGTCCCTTCCCCGGCTTCCCGCCTTTCAGCTTCTGCTGCAGCACCATGAAGAACTGCGACATCAGCAGAATCATTCTCTGATTCGATGGCTTCGGATTCAGTATCAACTGAAGCTGCAGAAACAGGTAAGAGTGAGGAAAGTAAACAACAAGGAAAGCAAAATCGGATGGGAAGAAAGTCACCTATTAGGATTAATCGGTTTTTCTCTTGGATCATATCTTTCCAATTTGCAAGCTCGCTCGAGCTAGGATATGATTTAAGAGAAAGCTGGCTGAAAATACGATCGTGGTTCACTTTCAAATCTCATCCGTATTTTCTAGTCCACCTTTCCTCCCACCAAGAGGAAAACAGCGAGGTACATTCGAAATTAAGAACAACGGAATGTCGGGCTGCTTGGCTTATCACGTCCAAACTACGGCGGGCAGCTCGAAATATTGCTTCAGAAGGAGTCTGTAACCGAAATGAAGTGCCACAATGGATGGAGTCGAAGAATGGGACAGGTATGGATTGCCTAAATCCTAACTGCCTGCTGCAGAAGTTAGGATGATACACCTCCAAGCCTCGATCATACCGATTTCCCCGGACCCCCCAGGCCAAGTCTCTTGGCTGAATACAGCTGATAAACTTTTCCCTGCAGAAGGGAGCAGCATCCTCACCAGGGGCATCTTGGAAGGCTTGGTCAGAAAACCAAGGATATCTCCTCAAGACCGATGCACCCCATTCCAAGTCTGACCGAGTCCTGCAGACTCGGAAAAAGTAGAAGCATGCAAAGGTGGAATGATCTACAGGAGGAGCTTCAGCCAGGATTCGGGCAGGAGCCACACCCTCTGGAAACTCTAGATTGATAGCCCGAAATTCTGGAAAATACCATTGTAGCCAAATCTGTATCATCCAGATGGGGCCGTTCAAATTGGTCTCAAAGGGCTCATCCCGGGTCATGTCAAAAAGAAGGTGATAGAGATGGGAGAGAAGGAATGGACCTGTGGCAACGTCATCAAAATTGTGAAGAACCTCTACCAAGGGGATCCATTCTACCCGTACCCACTTGGATTTGTTGGGGAAGACGTGCTTGTTAAGCCAGTAAAGAAGAAAGTACATATGCTCTTGATCTTTGTCGGCTTGAGGAGAACCTGCCCCGAAGTTCTTCTTGACAAAAGGGATGAATCCTTTAAAGGAGGTCCCATAACTTTTGAAAGTAACTGAGTTATAGCTGAGAGGAAAGAAGTAGGTGGAAGAACTTGAGCCCCCGGTGGTAGAGGATGGAATCCAATCTTGAGTAACATCTATCACCCTGCCCGATGGCCTCAACCCGAAGACTTGGGCCATATCAAGAATGGTGGGAGACATGGGACCCATACGGAAATCGAAGGTGTTTGTGCCCGTATTCCAAAAGAGGAGGGCAGAAGCAAGCAATTCGGGCTTAGGGGTAATTGAAATCTTCGAAAGCATATTCAGTTCGTAGATGCCGTTACTCATCCATTTCTGCTTGAAGGAAGGTTCCAATTCGTCAATCCACTGGGCCCAGGCAAGATCATTCACCAAGGGAAAGCCTCGACGATGAAAAGACCACTTAGAAGAAGAAATGCCCGAGTCGGCCAAATAAGGATTTGGGGTAAACCAGTTTCCCCTAGGCATATTACTTTCTACTACTGAGGGAACCCGAGAAATCCAGGCATGACCCAAAGATTGAACCCCATGTATCTCAAAGAAGAGTTCAGAATGCAGACCTACCCGCGGACGATGCAGCCCGTTGAGCAGACG
Source organism: Malus sylvestris (assembly GCF_916048215.2). NCBI lineage: Eukaryota > Viridiplantae > Streptophyta > Magnoliopsida > Rosales > Rosaceae > Malus > Malus sylvestris. Next base: position 14,394,653 of record NC_062261.1, on the reverse strand, counting down.
GCGTAGAGTGGCAATTCCTTCACCAGACTCGTAGGATGGTAGGGTTTGGCCGGATCCTGAGGCCATTTAATGAAGGCCGTGGGGAAGAAAAACAAGGAGAACGGTAAAGATGCAACCTCGTCGGACAACGAGAAAGAAATGATGGAAGAATTGGGGAAGTTTTGTTGTATCAGAGAAGGTTTTCTTTTTACGAAACACAGAGAACGGAGAAGTTCACTCACAAGGGTTCTAAGAGTTCTAAGGGTTTAAAACAGGGGTCTCTTTCAATTAATATTGGCGCCTGGGATCCCAACCTTAACATCAATTGAAGGGGGCACTGTTTGGGATAAAATCTGAACTTTGGGCCAGAGAGAAAGTCGGCCCAAACCCAAGGCCCAGAGGAAAACTTAGGAGGCAGGAAAGAGGCTTTCGGCTGGGCACAAGTTACAAAGGCCACCTCCTTACCTACTCAAAGACCACAGGGGGTAGGCTATTCAGTCACTACACAGCCCAATAAAGTACTTTATTGGTGGCATTCATGTAAAAAAGCTAGTGAGTCATCACCAAACCGCATTCGGGCACCGCTATTGCTACAGGAACCCAAGCTGAAGTCGTCTATAAAAGAAGGAAGAGAAGACAGAATTAAGGACACTCAAACAAACAAACAAAAGCCAAAACTCTGCTCAAGCCAGATTTGCCTTCAACGAAGCTGTAGTCAGCACAAGCCTTCATCCCATTCGGGATAAACCTTCCCAAACCCCTGTAATAGCTCTGCTACCTTGTTCATGGTGGTATCGATTCATTTTGTATCCTCTTCTCCCCCGTCAACCCCTCTAAAAGCTTTCAGACCTCTGACAGAGCCACAAAGATAGATTTTGTAAGAAGTTCAGCCTTGGCCGATAAGGTTCAAACTTACCCGACTATCTTTGCTCTGTCTTTGTCTTTTCTTTCTTTTAAAAGCACAATAACATGTTATATATTCCCAGTTATATACAAGTTATTTCTAGCAAAGTCATAATGAAAATGAGTCTTCAGCACTTGAATCCGATCTGAATCGCGTCAGAGTTCAAATCAGATCTAAGTCTTAAGCCCGCGGGCATGTAATTTAAAGATCAGTTTAAAAGTCCTTGGCCTCAAGGCATAAAAAAGAACTCTATGTGGACTCAACCCATCCACGACAATCCTTGATAAGCGAGAAGTCCGAAGTTACTTGGGGCGCAAGTAATCAATCTATTTCTCCGTTTTGTTGCTATTATATCTTGATTCGTAGAAAAGGCTTAAGCATGGAGTGAATTCTGATAGAAAGCCTCAAGGCCTACACCTAAGGCCCCACGAAGGCATCTATTTAGCTTCATTTCATGTTGCGGTCTAATTGGTCCGAGTATAAGGATTAACTCTGATGGGAAGCCTCAAGGCCTATACCTAAGGCCCTACAAAGGCACTCATTTGGGTTCGTCCTACCTCTTGGATTCAGATAATCAAAGGTATAATAGTGATAAGACTCTGGCAACCATAAAAGACCAAATATGATACATCCAAGCGCTGGTTTAGTTTGACAGGAAGCCTCAAGGCCTATACCTAAGGCCCCACAAAGGCACCTGTTATATCTAACTTGGTTTCTCGGGCGTATACATATTCAATCAAAGCTTAACACCCATTCAACATCTGCCATACTGAAGATGGCAGTGGCACGCCTGAGCACGACAAAGTTAATCTTGATTGTGAGCCTTAAGGCCTACACCTAAGGCCCCACAAAGGCACCCTTTCAAATTAACTTTGTCCTTCTCTTTCAGAACTGCCCGACGAGCCTTGCCCGAAGTGTGTCTTGCCCGACCAAGATCTGCCCGACAAAGGCTTGCCCGAGCGAGCCCGAGAAGAAAGCAGAAGTACGACAGATACCCTCAACCGACGCCATTCTCCCAGGGGAGCTGTGTGCTCGTCCGCCAGGAGATTCCTGCGACGAACATATATATATATATATTATGTATACAGCATGAACCAATTATATATAAGGAAAAAATATATGCAGTAGTAATACTTCGATCAATTGAAACTGCAAAATTCGATTATAATAGTGTAAATGTTGTAAAGAAAATGCTTGTTCACTTTTTTTATATAATATTTTCCTGCTAATTCACAGCAAATGAACTCTTTGCTAATTCACAGAAAATGCTTGTTCACTTTTTTTTATATAAGATTGATTGCTAAGAAGATGGTTTCTATGTGTCTTGTTTGTATGAATCGTATGTACTAGCAAATGGTTTGGTGTGTGTATTAATTTGATATTTGTAATTCAAGTGTTGATACAAGTTATACTTGAATAAATATATAATATGTGTATGTGTCTCTATATATATATATCATATTTTAGTATATTTTGCCTTTAAGTTGTGAGTTGTGGTTAATTTAGGATTACTTTTTATTTGGAATTGAGAAGCTGTTAGATTAAATATAGAAATATGGAGAATAATCCGAATAATGACTTTGAGGTACGACTTGAATCGTTTCCTTAAAGTGTTATTTGCCCCCACTCGAATGAGTTTGCTAAAGGGTTCTTGGCAAATCACTTCCAGGATACAACAAAGTATGGAATATTCGATTAGCAAAACCGAATTATATTCCCTTAGAAATAACTAGAAAGAAATTGTATGAATGTGATAAAGAGAGAAAAGAGAGCAAAGAAATTATGTAGACAACAAATTTCTGAATGATTCTTTTCTACTAATGTTACCACTATATATAGAGAGAATTACACCCTTTAGACACATCCTTTGATTTGAGTATGTCTTTTCACCATGGGATACAACACATTGCATCATTATGTCCAATGGACATATCTAATACAAACACCAATTACCCAAAGATCATATATGTTGTAAAACATGCAGCAACCGTTGGGTATTAGCAAAAGGTTACAATGCTAATTTGAAAAGATATAATTGTTGGGTCAATGACCCAACTTCCCGTCAAACATCCCCATATATATATATATATATACACATATATTATTATATATATACATATATTATTATATATATAATATATTATTATATATATATTTTTTAAAATATTCAACAATCCTTCCCTATTTGAAAAATATATAGAAAATGACATTACAACTCTCTTTATAATTATCACAAGCATACCGATATAATCATGCATACAATAAAGGTGTCTTTCGAATTAAACCTTTAATTAGTGTAAGTAATTCAAAGTTATAACGAATGCGATGGTGACCTAAGTTTAAACCACATATTCTTATGTTAAAACCGGAATCACTACACACATGATTATGTCTTATTTCTTTAAAGAAATTTCTGAACCAATTAAGCACTATTATGGCCTTGTGCTTCATCCTGGTTTCATAAACATTTACAAGAGAAAACCCAACTCTTGGTAGAAGCGGCACCACTTCTTATGTTCATATAGGTGAGGTTCCTTCCCATGTCCCTGCTACTATAAACATAACTACAAATAACCTCATTAAGAGATAAAACTCATCCTCCTAAACGTAGCAGTCTTGCACTGATCATCCTGGAATGAGCTATATAATAATTTTCAGTGCTTACACAACCACTTAACAATAACTTGTTATTACCCATTAAACTTTTAAACTAGTGATGTTCTAGACAAAGTCGGGTTACCATTATTGGTGGCTAATTTTCAGTAAAGGGTTTTAGCCCCATTCCACTAGATGTACTAACTACCAAAGCTCTTGAAAGTGCTTTCGTTAACGGATCCGCCAAGTTATTACTTGATTTAACATAAACAATATTAATAACTCCATCAGTTATTAATTGCTTGACATATTCATGTCTCAAGCTAATATGTCTAGATTTTCCATTGTATACCTTATTGTATGCTCTAGACAAAGTAGCCTCACTATCACAGTATAAAGAAATGGATGGCATTGGTTGTGGCCACAACTCTATTTCCAATAACAAATTTCTAATCCATTCCGCTTCTTTACCTGCTGCTGCTAATGCTATAAATTCAGATTCCATAGTTGAATGTGCTATACATGTTTGCTTCTTCGAAGCCCAAGAAATTGCTCCTCCGGCAATTGTAAAAATTCACCCTGATGTAGACTTATTATCATTAGCACTTGTTATCCAACTTGCATCTGAATATCCTTCAAGTACTGCTGGAAACTCAGAGTAAGTTAAACTCAGGTTAATAGTTCTTTTAAGATAACCAAAAATTTTATTTATTGCTTTCCAATGAGCAGTACCTGGATGACTAGTGTATCTAGAAAGTTTGCTTACTGCAAATGCGATATCTGGTCTGGTACAATGCATGGCATACATTAAACTTCCGATTACACTAGCATACTCAAGCTGTGCAACAGACCTACCAGAATCATTAAGCAAAGTTTCACTATGGTCATAAGGGGTATTTGCTTCTTTTATTTGTATATGCTTAAACTTAAGAAGCAATTTTTCTATATAATGTGACTGACACAAAGCGTAACCCCCACTATGCTTCTTTACTTTAATTCCCAAGATAGTATCTACTTCATTCAAATCCTTCATCTTGAATTTTGAATTTAGATACTCTTTAGTTTCAGATACACCTTTCATGTTTGTACCAAAAATAAGCAAGTCGTCGACATATAAACATATAACAACACCATAATCATTTGTGAATTTAGAGTATATGCATTTATCAGCACTGTTATGTCTAAATCCATATGATAAAATGACAAAATCAAACTTTTCATGCCATTGTTTTGGTGCTTGCTTCAATCCATATAATGACTTTACTAATTTACAAACCTTCTTTTCATTCCCAGGGAGAACAAACCCTTCTGGTTGTTCCATATAGACTTCTTCATCTAAATCACCATTTAAAAATGTTGTTTTCACATCCATTTGATGCACATGCAAATTATATAAAGATGTCAATGCAAACAATATTCTAATTGATGTGAGCCTAGCTACTGGTGCATATGTATCGAAATAGTCTACTCCTTTTTTCTGCTTAAAACCTTTGGCAACTAGCCTGGCTTTAAATGTCTGAATAGACCCGTTTGTATTGTATTTTCTTCTAAATACCCACTTACAACCTATTGCTTTTGATCCTTGGGGCAAGTCTACTAAAACCCATGTCTGATTAGATATTAATGATTCAAATTCATCATCTATAGCCTCTTTCCAAAAGGCTGCATCTCTTGAAGTCAATGCTTCGCTTAGACTTTTAGGATCATCCTCAACATTCAACAATATGGGTATTTTCTTAAGAACCTTTGTTCTATTTCCTTCGACTAAAAATACAATAGATTGAGATGAAATAAAATCAGAGCCTAGAGTCTTTTCTTTTCTTACCCTTTGGCTTTTCCTTGGTTCATTAACAGTTTCAGACTGTTTTCTTTTCTCACCTTGAGATTGACTAGTAGACGGATTAGAGAAATGTGTTTGATCATTCTCTTTTCCAGACACTGAGTAGTCATTATAGAATTTATTTTCTATAAATTCGACATCTCTAGACTCAACTATTGTGTTCGAGTCTAAATTAAGCAACCTATATGCCTTTGAATTTTCTGCATATCCTACAAATATGTTTTTAATTCCTCTTGGACCCAACTTGGATCTCTTAGGATCGAGTGCCTTATAAAAAGCTACACAACCACATACTCTCAAATATGACAAATTTGGTTTTCTTCCTTTCCAAATTTCATATGGTGACACATGTGTCTTCATAGATGTAATTCTATTGTGTATATGGCATGCAGTAAACAATGCTTCACCCCATAAATATTTTGGAGTATTAGCATTAATCATCATAGAATTAATCATTTCAGTGAGTGTTCTATTTTTTCTTTCTGCCAAACCATTTTGTTGTGGTGTATAGGGTGCAGTTCTTTGATGTACAACACCATGCTCTTCACAAAAATTATCAAATTCATGTGAAAAATATTCACCACCTCTATCACTACGAAGGCATTTAATTTTCCTTCCCTTTTGGTTTTCAACTTCAGCCTTATAGCGCTTAAAGCACTCAAAAGCTTCATCTTTATTTGACAATAAATAAACATAAGTAAATTTAGAACAATCATCTATAAATGTGATAAAATATCTTTTTCCTCCTCTTGTTAAAACACCATTAAATTCACATATGTCAGAATGTATTAAGTCTAATAAATTTGTATTTCTTTCGGTAGTTGGAAAAGGTTTCTTAGTCATTTTCGCTTGAATACATGTTTCACATTTATCATTATAATCATCATTGCAAGTAATAAAACCAAGTGTGCGCATGTATTTTAAAGATCTAAAATTTATATGTGCTAAACGTAAATGCCATAAATGAGAGGAAGATTCAACAATATAAACAGAAGAATTCACTTTATTATTGATACTTAGTTTGAACATCCCATCACAAGAATATCCCTTCCCAACAAACATCCCATTTTTCGACATTATTAACTTGTCGGACTCTAGAACAGTCTTTATACCGTTCTTACATAATAAATTTGCAGACACAAGATTCTTTCTAATTTCTGGAACATGCAGTACATTAAGCAACGTCAATTTCTTCCCAGAACTAAATTGAAGTTCAACGGTTCCTTTTCCTAGAACTTTGGCGGAATTATGATTCCCCATTAAAACTTCTTGATTGTCCGTTGATGCTTCATATGTCTTGAATTGTGCCTTGTCATTGCACACATGTATAGTAGCCCCTGAGTCGAGCCACCAATCGGAGGATTTTATTACCGCTGCCATATTCAGTTCGGTAATCATGCCAATATGAATCATTGATACCATTGCAACAATGTTATCAATTCCAGAGTTTTCCACCATATTTGCGCTATTGGTCTTATTGGCATATTCCTCACTTGCTTTTCTGTGTCTACAATCACGAATGTAATGACCTTTCTTTCCACAATGGTAGCATACACCATTTGCATTCTTTTGATTGTTGTTGGAATTGGTCTTCTTAAACTTCCCTTTGTCAATTTTGACTTTGAAGTTCTTTTTATATTTGTTTCCTTCGACAATGTGAACTTTAGAGAAATCTTGATTTGCAAAATTCTTATCACGATTTCGAGTTTCCTCTTCAATTTGAATACCCTTTTGCAAATTCTCTAAACTAATATCTTCCACCATGTGTAGAAGTTTCTTTCTATAGTTATTCCATGTTTGGGGTAATTTTGCCATAATAGCCCCAACTATCATAGGATCCGGAATAACTATTTTAAGTTCACGAAGCTTTGAGACCAAGACCAATAATTCATGAACTTGGTCTAGGATGGGTTTGTTATCAAACATAGTGAATTCATAATATTTAAACATTAAAAATTTATCGGTACCTCTTTTTTCCGTTGTGTACTTGTGTTCAAGTGCTTCCCAAATTTCCTTTGGAGATTGAATGTGTGCATACATGTCATATAAACGATCAGATAATGTGCCCAAGATGTGTCCTCGACATACCAATTCATCTTCTTCACGCTTCTTTCGATCGGCAACTATATTGTCCGAGTCTTTGTCACTTGGTTCACGAATAGGCTCCAATTTCGGGTCCAACACATATATGGCATTTAGAACAGTAAGCATGAAACGCATCTTGTCCTTCCATCGGGTGAAATTTGATCCATCAAATTTGTCTAACTTGTAGACATCTTGATTGATAATCTTTAAAGCCATGTTATCAGATTTGTTATCCATAACGAAAATAACACTTTAAGATTGTTAGATTAAATATAGAAATATGGAGAATAATCCGAATAATGAATTTGAGGTACAACTTGAATCGTTTCCTTAAAGTGTTATTTGCCCCCACTCGAATGAGTTTGCTAAAGGGTTCTTGGCAAATCACTTCCAGGATACAACAAAGTATGGAATATTCGATTAGCAAAACCGAATTATATTCCCTTAGAAATAACTAGAAAGAAATTGTATGAATGTGATGAAGAGAGAAAAGAGAGCAAAGAAATTATGTAGACAACAAATTTCTGAATGATTCTTTTCTACTAATGTTACCACTATATATAGAGAGAATTACACCCTTTAGACACATCCTTTGATTTGAGTATGTCTTTTCACCATGGGATACAACACATTGCATCATTATGTCCAATGGACATATCTAATACAAACACCAATTACCCAAAGATCATATATGTTGTAAAACATGCAGCAACCGTTGGGTATTAGCGAAAGGTTACAATGCTAATTTGAAAAGATATAATTGTTGGGTCAATGACCCAACTTCCCGGCAAACATCCCCATATATATATATATATATATTATATATATATTTTTTAAATATTCAACAGAAGCATTGTTGGAAACGATCATTGTCAACTATCTGATTTCAATGGACAAAGATTGGCTAACATTTTCGAGGTATATTATCTGCCTCAATGAATTTCATTTTTGACACTGATAACTAGAGTTTGTTTAACGTGATTAAGATTTATTTATAATACAAACCATCAACAGAATATAGAGAGGGTGCACAAAAGTTTGTACAAGTAGCTAAAGAATATGGAGGAAATCAAGATAAGATCATTTGCCCGTGTATAATATGTCAAAACCAATGTTTTCAACTACCTGCGATTGTGTGTGAACACTTGGTTATGAATGGAATAGATCCTTCATATACTACTTGGGTGTTCCATGGTGAACAAGAACCTATTCTTCAATAACATGACTATGCCAACATGACAGAAACATATCAGATGTATAAGGATGTCTTGGCTGAAGATGATGGAACTGGAATAGCAAACTTGCTAATTGGAGATGAGAATTTCAAACAAAAGGTTGAAGAAGTTGAAGCTCCTTTATATGAAGGTTGTACGAAATACACAAAGTTGTCAGCAACTGTAGTTTTATACAAGATTAAAGCTTCAAATGGTGCAACAGATAAGCTTTTTGACGAGCTCCTCCAAGCCTTAAAAGACATGTTTCCGAAGGGTAATACACTTCTGAATTCAATGAATTCGACAAAGAAGTTACTTAAGGTGTTTGATTTAGAGTTCGAGAAAATAGATGCATGTGTAAATGATTGCTGCTTATTTTGGAAAGACTTTGAACAACTTGAGACATGTCCAAAGTGTGGTTCTTCACGTTGACAGGTTGGTAAACATAATAATCACATTTACAAAGGAGTTTCTGCAAAGGTGTTGCGCTACTTTCCTATTATACCAAGATTTAAGCGAATGTTTAAGGATGATGACATGGCCAAAGACTTAACATGGCACCATACCAACAAAAGTCAGAATGGTAAGATGTGACATCCAGTTGATTCGCCAGCATGGGAGTCTATTGACACTAAATATCCTGATTTTGCCTTAGATCCACGAAACTTGAGACTTGGTTTAGCTACCGATGGAATTAACCCATTCCGCCAGCTAAGCTCTAGATATAGTTGTTGGCCAGTTATATTAGTTACATATAATCTTCCTCCATGGTTAGCCATGTCGAAGGAGAATTTGATGTTGACGTTAATAATTCTTGGGAAGAAACAACCCGGAAATGATATTGATGTTTACTTGCAACCACTCATAGAAGATTTATGTGTGTTATGGAATGAAGTAGTGGGTGTATTTGATGCAACTACAAATTCTACTTTCAATTTGAGGGCTATTTTGATGTGGACAATCAATGATTATCCTGCTTACGGTAACTTGGCTGGATGTTTTACAAAGGGCAGGTTTGCTTGTGTGGCATGTGGTGCTGACACGCGATCTTTGAGGTTGCCGTTTAGTAAGAAGCATGTATATACCGGCAATAGAAGATTTCTTCCACCTTCTCATGAGTTTCGCTAGAAGGGTAAATGGTTTGATGGGAATGATGATATTAGGCAAAAACCAAGGGTATTGACAGGTGAAGAAGTTTTATGTGCTTCCGAAGCAGCTGGAAGGGATTGGGGAAAAAAGCAACTACACAAAAAGGCACAAAAAGGAAGATGAGCGTAAAGAAAGGTGTACAGACAACAGGAAGTGATCCTATTAATATATGGAAAAAGAAATCAATTTTCTTTGACTTGTCGTATTGGAAGGTTTGACAATTATACTAAACATTTAACTATAAAGAAAAGTATGATTTTTTTCACAACTAATTTGCTTATTTTTGCTTGTTTTGCAGAAATTATGTTTGAGGCATAATTTGGGCATCATGCACATAGAGAAAAATGTTTGTGAAGGTATTGTTGGCACATTGCTACATATTAAAGGTAAATCAAAGGATGGACTTAATTGTCGTAAAGATTTAAAGGAATTGGGTATTCGGCATGATTTATGCATAACTGAAGAGAAAGGAAAAAAGACGAAACTACCTCCAGCACTTTACAACTTCTCTAAAGCAGAGAAACATATTTTTTGTAAGAGGTTGTTCAATATGAAGGTACCGGATAGTTACAGCTCAAATATTAGTAATTGTGCGGATCTAAGTGAATGCAATCTAATTGGACTCAAGTCCCTTGATTGTCATGTCCTAATGCAACAATTGTTGCCAGTAGCAATAAGAGGTCTTTTGCCTAAAGGTCCAAGACATGCAATCTTTCGGTTGTGTGTATTTTTTCACGAACTCTGTCAAGGAGTTATTGACAAAAGTAAGCTGGAAGTATTGGAGAATGAGGTTGCAGAAACAATATGCATGCTTGAGAAGTATTTTCAACCTTCTTTCTTTGATATTATGGCTCACCTTACAATCCATTTAGCGAGGGAAGCTAGGCTATGTGGACATGTTCATTATCGTTGGATGTATCCTTTTGAAAGGTACTTTCGTATTTATATTTCTAGTATTAGCCTTTTTTTTTTCTATTTTAGATGACTTACTAGTTTATGACATGATTAAATTTCTTTCAGATTTATGAAGGTGTTAAAGGATTATGTTAGAAATCGAGCACGATCAGAGGGGTCTATGGTAAAGTGTGTCTTAGCTGACGAGTGTGTGAAATTTTGTAGTAAGTACATAAAACAAGCTGAAAATATCGGTTTACGACATAACCGATATGAGGATGAATCAATTGTTATTGGGAATCCTATTTCAGCTGGTGTGACAATGACTATGTCTTCAGAAATGTACCAAATTGCTCATCGTTACATATTGTTTAATAGCTCAGAAGCTGAGCCATATGGAGAGTGAGTTATGCACCCTTTTAGAAGCTTATGTGCATTGTATTTTATTAAAACTTCATAACATATTATTTTGTTCTAGAATGCATGTTGAGGAGCTTAAGTATTCAGCTCCGAGCCTTGTAGGCAAATTGAACAAGCTACATAGGATGCATACAACACAATTTTCATCTTGGCTCCACAATAAGGTTGGATTTTTATTCTTCTACTTTCTTTTTTTTTTTTTTACTTTTAGGTAGGCAATTTGTAGTTCCAACAATATTATGTTTTTAGCATTCCATTAATTACTGAACATGTTATTGCACTGGGAGACACAAGTATCTCGGACATGTTAAAGGGGCTTGCATTTGGACCGATAACACAAGTAATGTCATATTCAAGATATGTTGTAAATGGAAGGCGTTTTTGTACAAGAGCAAGTGAGAAGACTACACAAGACAGTGGTGTTTATCTTGAAGCTGAAACATCGGTCAATGGCACCGAAGAGATTAAAAAGGTTTTATACTATGGGGTGATTCAAGAGATTCTAGTGATGGACTATTACGCGTTTCGGGTCCCCATATTTAAATGTGATTGGGCGAATACTAGTAATGGCATTAAGGTTGATGATGGATTTACTTTGGTCAACCTGCATCGTCTAAATCAATTTCAAAAGGATCCATTTATTCTCACTTCACAGGCCAAACAAGTATTTTATTCAAGAGAGAGTGAAACGTCTGATTGGTATGTTGTTCTAAAAGCACCTCCAAAAGGGTTCCATGACTTGGGAAAGTTTGACGAGGATGCTTACATGTCATATGCCCCATTAGATGTTTATAAACTTGATGATTGTGTAGGTGATGAAGATGAAGGTTATGTTCGGGCAGATTGTGAGGCCATTCTTGTGTATAACTAGACTATTATTGAATGAAAACATTTTTCACGAATTTCTCTACCTTTTTCTGGATCTCTTCTTAGGAAAACTGATATTTATGTGTATGGTTGTTTTTTTTCTTCAAATTAGAATTAAATGAAAACAAAAATTTTCTCACCATAAAGTCCCCAGCATGTATTGTTCCCATCTCCACCAACTGACCATTCTCTAATCCCAGTTATTTTACTATGTATTCTTTTGCTCGGCCAATTTCCTTCTTTATGGCTCCTTTGGCGGCAAAGCAAATTTCTGTTTGAACTCCACAGGTTCAAATAAGCTCATACACAAAGGCAAAGATGATTCGAAAAGCATCCAAATGTTAAAAAAACAGGGGGCCCCTCTAAAAGTTATAATAATTGTAACCATTGTAGGACTAGAAGAACACAATCTTACCAATTTCAATCTTCAAAAATCACGAGATCTTGCCGGAGAAAGCACGATAATTCTGGCCAAATTTCAAACTCGCCAAACTCGACTTCTCGACGTCCAAAACACCTCGTTTTTCTTCTCCGAGCTTCATGAAGACATTCTAAAGCTTCCTAGAGGCTTAAAATCTTCTAAAAACTTCACATTTACATGTGCGTGAACAGTACCTCGAATCTGGGTTCTCGGGTTCTCGGGGAAAATGAGGGTTTCATGGCTAAAGAAAGGTATGATTGTGATCCTTAGCTTGCCAAGAACTCAAAGACATTAACTTTAGCCTCAATCCGTGAGTGATCAAGGGGTTTTGAAACTGGTCCGTACGTTGTACGGAAAATGGAAAGAAACCCGAGAGGAATGAGAGAGAGAGTGTCAACGAGAGAGAGAGAGAGAGAGAGTCCACATGGGTCACCAACCAAACCAACAAAATCTTACTTCTAATTGGGTTCTATTAATTAGGAATAGAACTAAATGATCCTCAAGCTTAAGTCTAACTCACACCCCGCAACAAAACTCAACATTTGACCTTTTCATCCTTCTCTCTCCCAAATTACCAAGCCAATGAGTATTTGTTGAGACCATATTTGAAACCCAACACAGATGTATTCTCCTCGATCGACTTGCTTTTTACTGGTTTGAGAAAGTTCTAAAAAAACAAACGAAAAAGAAAGGAATACAACAATTTAATTGGGCTTTGCAAAAGTGTCGGGATGAAGAAGTTCCAAGGTCTAATCAATCAGATCGGTGAACAGAATCCTGTGAGAAAATATTTTATTAAATAAAATTTAATCATACATCAACATGTCGAGCATGCATGAAAGACACGGTCAATAAACTGACCCAATACGGAAGATTACCCACATCACAAACATTTACGCAACCCCAAATTAAGCTAATAAGCACATAAACTCCACACTATCCAAAACCCTAATGTAATTCATAACCCTAAATCTTGATTGTCGTTGCTACGAATTGAAGCCGGCCAACTTGTGGAACGATAGACAAATTTGTGGATTCAATATGGCCTTCAACTATCTCGTTGTGCATAAAAAGCATATGAGCATACCGCAATAAATCCTGCAAATCTCTGATGGATTAAAATTTAGAGATAATAAGCGATATTGGAGACAAGATATTAGTAGTTAACTTGGCACAAAGGAGGAACCAAAAATCAGTGATGGGGAACTTAGATTTGAGTATGGCTCAAATCAAATCACCGCAAGGAAATATTATCCACTCGAAGGAAGAAATGAAAAGACAAGGAGAGACGAGGGAGACGAAGGATTCTTTTTACCAGAGACTGAGAGATGAGAATTTGGTTCTTTTATAGTTTAGAGGAGAGAAAATTTTCGAAATGTCATATGAACTCACTTTTTTTTTAATTTGTTATATGAACTAAAATTTTAAGCGATTTTTCATATCAATTTTTTGAAAACTTTTGGCTGGTAAAAAGAACATGTCAGGTTCGTTCAAAAACTTATAGTCAACGACAAAAAAAAAAAGACATTAGGCTCACTAACATGAATTTTAACTAATTGCAAACTTTAAGAATTCAACATGGTCATTCATATCAATAAAAGGGAGTAAAATGTCATAAAAAAAACTTTGAAATTTCTAAAATAATCTTGACAGAGAGTGGAGATTTGAAATGCCCAAAATAACCTTGAAAATAAGTCATGTGCAAGCCATATGGCTTATTTTGGATGGAAAATTTAGCAAAGTTAGAATGAGATGACAAGTTAATGACATCGGAAAATTGATATGATAAATTGCTTAAAATTTTAGTTCATATGAAAAATTGAAAAATGTGTATACAATCTTGTTTTTGCTGTAGCCATACGGTTCACACAAAGGTGGTGGGTGCCGCACGTAATAGGGTGGCGATACTGTTGGTGGAGTTGGAGGTGGTGGTGATGGTGTTGGCGGCAGTGGTGATAGTGGGGGTGGCGAGTAAATTGGAGGGGGTGGTGAATAGACTGGTGGGGGAGATTTATTAGAGATTGGCACGGCAATTGGATCATTGACTTTATTGCTAAAAAATGAGTTGGGGAAGTTCTTCATACTGAGCTTTGGGCTTTGTTTTATGGGTTGAAGATAGCTACAGCTACAAATTTTTCTCATCTTATTGTGGGTGTTGATTCTACTTTAGTGATCTCTCTCATTCATAGTTCACCTAGCATTAATCATCCTCTCTATGCTCTTGTCTAGGAGTGCAAAAGTTTGATCATGGAGAATTGAAGTTGTAATTTGCATCATGTTATTATTGCCTTAATGAGTAGTCTCCATCCCGTAAAATGAATTGCCCGACCAATTATTATTAAAATATTATTTTTAAAACAATTAATATAAAATAGAAATATTTATTATTATTATTATTACATCTTTTTATTTTTCTAGAAGCCTCTTTCTTCTCTCCTTTCCTTCTTTTTGTCCGTTCTCTCTCCCTCTCCTCTATATCTCCTCTTTTCCTCCGTGCCCTCTCCCTCTCCCTCGAAACCTCCCACTCACTCCCTCATTTTCTTTATCCCTCTTTTTCTTTGTCCTCTTTTTCTCACTCAGCGTAGAAAGCGGAGGCGGCGTAGACAGTGTCGAGGTCGAGGCTGTTTATAAGGAACACAACCAAGCAGAAGACGATGACGTGGAAGAATTGAAGGGTTTTCTTCGCATCAAACTCGACGATTTAGCCTTTTAGGGTTTCGATTTGTCACTGTAACTTACTCTCTCTCCGTCTGTGATTTGTGATACTATTATACTAGGTAAATGATCCATGTGGTCATAATGTATTCAGAAGATAGCCCATGTGCTAAAAAAATTCAGATTTAAACCTTTATGGTGTAATTCGTTAGCAAATTTAGTTCAAAATTGATTTTTTCGTTAACTATCTATTAATCCATTGGTAAAATTGTAGACATGTTCCCTTACCTATAAAGATTAAACAATTTTATTTATTTGTATACAATTAATGAAATCAAAGGTGGATTATTTGCGGTGGCCCTTGGAGAGGAAGTCCCATTCCAGACCATTCATTCTGCCACTTCTGGATCAACTCATTAGCCGTTTTCGTATTCCTCACCGCCATTACAACATGCGCCCCTGATTCCGCTAACTGCATGTTTAGTTTTCATGTTCAAGCAAATCTAATTCAAACTTGAGAAATGAAATTGAGCAATGGGCAGCAGGGTATCAAAATTTCTCAGTAACCAAACACGGGCGGAGCCCCAAATCCCAATGCAATCTTGCAAATCGAGTTGATTTATATATACTAAAATAAACAAGCTAACAAGAAAAATGAATTCGTCAATGTTTGAAGATGTGAAGGAAGGAGAAGTAGGAGATCTGGCGATTTCGCGGCCGATGCCGCTGGTGGATCCAGTGACAATGCAAGTGAGATCGTTGACGGGAGGCAAAGGCATGGGGGTTTTGCAAGTGGCTGGCGGTGATTCTCTGGAACAGCATCTCGTAGACCACATACAACCACCCCCCTCATCCACTCTATCCATCCCAATCCTTTCTTCTTATTCTTCGTCTTCACTTCCTCTTTCGGATTTGACGACGCCGCCGCAGGCACCATCTCAGCCTCCTCTCTCTCTTTCTCTCCTGTGACACGAGACAAACAGAAGCTGGAACCTCTTTCAAAGTAAAATTTTACCCATGCATTAATATATAGTTAATAGAAAAATCATTTTTGAACTAAATTTGCTAATGAAGCACATCAGAGGAGTTTAAATCCAAATTTTTTAGTACAGAAACTATCTTCCGAATACCTTATCAGCGCAGAATCATTCATCCAATTTCGCCGTAGTACTATTGCTGCCTCATCTCTTTCTTTGTGATTTTTTATGGTCGCTAACATCAGATGGCACGGGTGCAAAGTTAGCGCCAGAATTGCTTGATTGGGTAGTACGGCAATGTAGGGCCTACAGATTGCATCACTCCTTTTATTGGGCTATAGCAACTTTTTCATTTTTTGGGCAATAATTGCCCAATTGACCGTCCGATGGTAATACAAATCTCGAGGAGTCAATCATATCTTTCAAATACCCGGGCCCACTTGAGGATAGAGAGAGCCAATTACTTGGCGTGTTTGGGCGATGATCCTACGTGTATGACGTCCGTTGATGGTGACGCGGATGCTCTGGTAGACCCGCCCGTAGGTGTTGGAAGAGGGTAGGGTATGATATCATTTTATCCAATCTGAGGGCGCCACGTATGTCAGAAAAATAAGGCAAAGCGAAAGAATAAAAGATATTGATATATATTTTTGCTACATAATTTTGTGCGTGGTTAAGGTGACGTTGGCTCGGACATGACAGCGACAAGGATGTGAGTGGTCTGCTCCTAAAAACTACAAAACAATTATATTCATGCTACTAGCAAAGGTTAATCTTATGCTAGTTACTATAAAATTACAGCTATAATTAAGTTAAAACAAATCATCATTTTCCTTTGTGTTGTCATCTTTTACGCCGTCTGATTCTTATTGATTGCGAATTTAAAATGTCAGCATGCATAATCTTGTGCTCGTTTTTAAGGGATTTGGACCCTTCTGGGGATCCCAGGGATCAAGGCACAAGGACCGTTCATCAAAGATTGTGCGACCACAATTAAATATTTTTTATATTTTTAAATGTAAAGCAATCTCGTTGTGCATAAAAAGTATTTAATTGTGACCGCACAATCTTTGATGAACGGTCTTTGTGCCTTGATCCTCGAGATCCCCAATGAGGGGATCCGGAGAGGATCCAAATCCTTTTTTAAGTAGCAAGGGATTGGTGAATGAGGATTTGAATCTATGTGTTAGTGTGTTTGTATATATTTGCAGGGATTGGTGAATGAGATTTGGATTTAGTGACTATCTCTCATTTTTACGTTTTCAATGATGAAATTTGGATGTGATATGCTTTTGGTTGCGGATTTGTTATATTTGTGCTACAAAGTGTTGGTCGAATTGACCATCCAGTCGTTTTCTTTAAACCCATTCCAACACCCAAATTTTCCCTTCCCCTCCCCCCAAAAAAAATCCAATCCAACCCAAAACCTAAACTAAACCTGAAACCTAAAAGGAAGCCAAATACCGACCACAATTTAGCCCACAAATTGAAGTGGGACCCACGGGTGACAGTGAAAAGTGGGTTGTGAAGCCCACACCCCAAAACCCAGACACCCAAACACACGTCACATGCCACAGCCCTTTCCAGCCAAATTCCACCCCATGTGGGATTGTCTCCCTTGCGTGTCAGCCTCACTGTAGCCCAATGGCTACTTTTCTTCATCCAACGACCAATTTAATTGGATCGTTGGTTAATCCAACGGTTCACGTTCAAATATTTTTTTTTAGTTTATATTTATATATTTATTGAATCTAACGACTTAAATCGAATATAATCAAATCTAACGGTAAAAAAAAGATCTAATGGTCCAAATTTAAATCCAACGGCTAAAATAATTTTAAAAAATTATTTAACTCAAAATTCACCCCAAAAACTCTATAAATACCTATGTATTTGTTCAAACATCCACACAAAACTCACTTTTCTCCTACAATTCTTCCAATTTTTCTTTCTACCATTTCTTCTTATTTCCAAATTCTTCAAGATGGCAAAAGAGCATGTTAGAGGTTGTAATTGGACTTTTGACGAAGATATTGCTTTATGTTTGACATGGATTTATGTTAATGAAGATGGTGCCGTCGGCACGAATCAAAATAGAAAGGTTTTGTGGGGTAAAATCATTGATAAGTTCCATGAAAACTTCAATGCCAGCGGAAGGGAAGCTGGTGGTGTTTATGATTAGTGGAAGATTATCAACAAAGTGTGCACTTTGTGGAATGGAAGCTTAGAGAGAGCCATGGTTGACATGCCTAGTGGAAGGGGTGCCTCAGAAATTGTGAGTTTCTTTGTTGATATTTTATTTCTCATGTACATAATAGTATTTTGCATCTAATTATTTTTATGTATTTGTTGCATAGGGTGACAAAGTAATGGCAATTTACAAGACAAGAACTACACCAAAAAATCAAGCTTTTAAGTTGCATCATGCTTGGAACATCCTCAAGGATTGTCCAAGGTGGGGAACTGATGCAGACCAACAATGTAGAAGATTATTTCATAGTGAAGCCCCACCCCCAAATGATGTCAATAAAGGTGTGAATTTTGCCGACAATGAAGGTGTCGAACAAATGACCCCAACTTCTTCTTTTGCAAAGCCCCCGTGTAGAGATAAGCAAAAGGAAGCAAAGAGAAAAGGGAAGTCCTAAGATTCGATAAGTGCACAAATTGCTACAGGATTTGCAAGAATGAACGAAAACCATTTCTCTCGGCAAGAAGAATCAGCCCAAAATCTTTTGGCCATGAAGGAAGAAAGGGATAAGGAGCAAGAAATGTTCAAAATTAATTTGATGATGGAGGACCTCGACAAATACACTCCAGAGAGGAAGAAATGCTTACATGGTAAGCAAAAGGACATTTTACGAAGGAATGCCACAAGGAGTATATTTCAAGATGATGATTCATCTCAAGACTATCACCCAAGTCAAGATGGTGGATATCATTATTAAGTTTATGTAGTTTATGAGTTTTCGATTGTATTAAGTTTATGTGGTTTATTAATTGTCTTTTTTTTTTTAAGTTTATGTGGTTTATTAATTGTCTTTTTTTTTTAAGTTTATGTGGTTTATTAATTGTCATTTGTATTAAGTTTATGTGGTTTATTAAATGTCGTTTATGTGGTTTATCATGATTTTCATGTATTGATTTAGTGATTTTTCAAAGTCTATCGGAATTTAAATATTTTTAGGTTAAAATGTTCATAAAATTAATTTAGGATAGTCTACATAATTTTTTTTTTTTAAAAAGTTAATTTAAAAAAAAACCTAAATTCATTCTTTAATAATCTGAGGCTAAAATTTTAGGTCAAAATGGTTGAAGTAGAACTATTGTTTTTGGGCTAAAACCTAAATTTTCTAGGCTAAATATTTTTAGGTTTTAGGTCAGGGTTGGAGATGGTCTTAGTGGTGTTGCCTCAATGGTTACTAGCAAGACTTTCGTGGTGACTATGATGGCAGACTCTGCTTTCTGCAGTTGGAGATTAGGGATTAGAGTTTTTGTTTTTGTTTTTGTTTATTTAATTTGGCTAGGCTTTTTGTGTATTTTTCTCCCCCAACATATTTTGGGTTATTTTGCCTTCCTTTGGATTGGGCTGTAATTGGTTTTACTTAATGAATGTTACTTTTCAACAAAAAAAAAAAGTTTATTTTTTATAAATAACTAGTTTGAAATTTAATTACAGCTTGCTCAGTGGATGGTGTTATTGCATAAATAGTTCACATTTTGTGCCTATATCACGTAAATTTCATGGTAACATTGCAAATTTTCTTCACGGTACATATCAATGAGTGGTTAGAAAATCAAACAGTTCAATCTTGCATAAAATTCAAATTATTGAGTGAGACGTACTATTATAGCAGATCCGTAACTTACATATACTTTTATAAGTTTTTTTATTATTTGTTTTTTTAGTAAGTTAAAGAGCATACTTGCTTTAGTTCTAATTCTACAAGTCCTAATATTGATTTTTTATTTGAAAAATAATGAATGATAATATAAAATGTAGTGGATTTTGTGAGTAGCTGGTAGCTTCATATGTAGGGAGGGTACAAAAGCACTCAAGAAATTCGCAGCGTTCTTCTTCGGTCGAAATCCAATTCAGACTTGTCAATGTACTTGCGGTCCTTTGCCTCCAAAGATCATGATAGCCTTTGATAGGTGGCGATTACTCGACAGAACACAACACCACTGACACGGAGCGTTGTGTCCTTCGGATTCTACTTCCATTTTTGCCTGACATACATTGACATTTGACAACGAGCACGTCCCTCCTTCTCCCTTTCTTAAAAGGCCTTTTGGGAACTTTGTCAAACTGCAAATACATTACAACATTAAGGCTTGAATCTTTGACAATTAAATTTAAGGAAAACTAATGAAAAATGTTTGAAAACTTTGAGTTTTAATGATAAGGACAAAATAAAAGGTAAAGTGAATAGTAGCAGGTTTGACTTTTTAGTGTAAAAATATGGTTTTTCGTTAAAATAAATAGTACCGTGGGCTTTTCGTTAAAACTCCCTTAAATTTATAAGGTTATTGTTTTATGTTTTGGGGTTCAAGAAAATTAGTGAGTATGAGGTCATAGATTGGAAATGCATGTGACAATAATGAAGCCCTAGTATTTTTTGGCTATAACATATTTTGTGACGCATAACTCGTAAATGAGAAAAAATATGAAAAAAAAAAAAACAACACAATAACATTGAGTAAAAACTGATATAATTGTAAATTTCAAGTTTTGGCTTGATTTACATTCTTCAAGTGAATTGTTGTTGCAAGTAGAAAAATTTACGGTTCAAAAGTTCTCATATATTGTAGTGTAACTTATGCACCAAAATTTTTAGCCATTAAATTTTGATGTTTTAATTCTAGACTGAGAATCTAATGGCCAGCAGTATGGGTCAATAAAATACACATGGCTCCCATGTTTGCAGTTAGACATACAAAGTTTTCGAAATCTGTAGTGTCCCAATTACTGTTCTAAAAATTCCCGTCAAACGGTACTTAGGTGCTAGGTGGCTAGCTACCACCCCAATCAATTCGTAAGCATTTAAAAATTAAGAAAATGTGCATGAACCTACCTTGGCGCTGACCTAGACACTCACCTAGGTAGCGACTCTCATTTAAACAGAAAATAAATAATTTTCGTTTTGCATTTTATTTTTTATTAAATTATAAAGATCTATTGAATACTTTGATGAACACTCATTATATAAGTGTTCTCTATATTTTTAATATGTTCTAACACTTTATAATTTATATGTCACTCTATTTTGCAATTTATGTATCCAATACAATTATGTATTCTTTATAATTAAAACTAAAAAACCGCCTAGTCCCACATAGACACCTAGGTTCTAGAATTCTTAGTGCTACTCGATCTTGTGCCTTTTAGATTTGGACTTGGCTTCTCTGCCACACTCTCATTCCTTCCTATTTTGTGCGATCACGGTTAAGTCACGTCAACATTTTATATTGATTTTTTATAGAGATAATAATATAAAAAATAATAATAATATAAAATATTGACGTGGCTTAACTGTGACCGCACAAATAGGAATGGATAAGAGTGTATGAGAAGTGGGAGAACAGAGAAGCCAGATCCTTTAGATTTTCCTCCTAATATAAAACTTGGTTCCATTTTCCTAGTTTCCTACAAATGAAACGAAGAATAGGAAAGCTCAATCCGGTTACAACAAAACTAAAACCCCATTCAAATTAGACAAAAATCCTTCTCCGTACGAATTCCACAAAAACTATCAAATTAATTATTACTTAAAGTAAAAGGAGAGTCAGTTTCCAAAAAAATAAATAAATAAACGGAGAGTCTACACGGATTACGGAGGGAAAGAGTCAGAAGACTCAGAAATCTCTGCAATATTATTACTCAGTGCCCCTCACCTGCAGTATTAATACTCAGTGCCCCTCACTCCTCGTCTTCCTTAATTAAATTTTAATTTAATTAGCTTTAGTTTAATCTGCAGACAAATGTAAACCCGCCCACTCCGCCACGCTCCCAGACGCAACAAAAGCTTAAAAATCCAAAGCAACACAAAAAAGCAGAGAAATATTTGCAGCAATGGGGGACACTTACGAATGCGATCATTATTACAAAAACGCCACTTGTTCTTCTTCTCCTCCAGCTGCTCCGCCGCATTCGGCCGCCGACGACATGTCGCTTTTTCTGCAGCAGATTTTGGTGCGCTCGTCTACTTCTTTGGCTTCCGGGAAGGCCCCGCAGTCTTTATTTTCGTCCTCGCCGTCCGTTGGTGCTCTTCTGCCTGGTAATCTCGACCGTCCGTGCCACTCTGGTTTCTTAGGTGACGGCATCCCGGCCGTTGATTCTTTTGCCGCGTTTGTGTCCGGTCATCCCAACGAGGCGAGTGAGAACGAGGCCGACGAGGATGACTGTGAAAGCGAGGTACTTTGTTCTTCTAAGAATTGGAATTTTAGAAAGTTCCTTTTTTTTTTTTAACAAAATTCTTAGTTAAGGTGCGTTTGGTTGCTGAGAAAATGTAGGGAAGGTGCAAGAAAATTGTAGTCTTTACTTGGTTAGTTGAGGTTTTGATCCGTTAAAGTTCATATTTTTTTTCTTCATGGTCCGTTTGGTTAGTGAGAAAATGAAAGAAAAGAAAACATACTTGTTTTGACTGAATCAGTGAGCTGTAAGTTAGAGGCTGTAACTAAGAAGTTAGAAAATAAATAAAATTTTCCCATTTTTGTCTTTTGTTAATGTGAATCTTTCAAGTTGAATAGGAGGGTCTTGAAGCGTTTGTGGAAGCAAGGCCAGGTGGCGGTCGGAGTTCTTCAAAGAGAAGCAGAGCTGCAGAAGTTCATAATTTGTCTGAAAAGGTTGGCCTATAATCTGAAAGCTTCTTAGTAGAATTATGTGATTTGAAAATTTCTGAATTTGGTTTTGCTGTTTCGTGACAAAATCGCGTTGTTCTGATGATTTTCTGATGTAATCGGTTTGTTGGGCAGAGGAGGAGGAGTAGGATCAATGAGAAAATGAAGGCATTGCAAAATCTTATCCCAAATTCTAACAAGGTAAGCCAGACACACCAACATGCCTTGATTTTTGATCTGTAGTGTATGATTCGTTTTTATTAGTGAGTTGACGGTTAATCTTGTTAATGTGGGCAGACGGACAAGGCTTCAATGCTTGATGAAGCCATTGAGTACCTCAAGCAGCTTCAGCTTCAAGTTCAGGTATTAGCTTTTGTTTTTTCATCTTAGTTTGCGATGAAGCTTCAAGTACTCTTCATAATTCGTTGTCTTGGGTCTCATGTTAATTCTAGTACCCCTTATGTTGAGTGCATTCCCCATTCAATGAAATGTCATGGTAAGACCTTTGTTGCTGGTTTTATCATGAAATTGAGAAACAGATAGGAAAACACGAATATGATTTGCGTGGTTCGACCATGTGAATGCACCTAGGGGGATAAATAGGATCCGATAACAGAGCAAAGAGCCAAAGAGAGTCAGGTTGTCACACAATTTCTTGCTGCTCTGCCTTTCAACCTCTTCGAGATAGCAATTGGTAGATGCGATTCAATGAGGTAGTCAGACTAAAATCAAAGTTTTTAGATGATGCTCTCACTCTCACACGATAAGTCTGTGCTCAGATAACATTTAAGGTCTTTTATTCTTGTATGGTTAGCTTTTGTCAGCCGTGAACCGGATGAGGAGCCCTAATGTTGCATGAAATTGGTCAGCTTTTAACTTAGCAACATTGACTGCTGTCTGTAGACTCTTCGAAAAATCTTATGTTCTGGTTGAAACTTGCCTATGAAATGCCAGCTGCACTGATGATCGTAGAAATAAAAATCGAGAATTTGGTTTTGATTGATTTACTTTGTGATTTGTATATCAGATGTTATCAATGAGGAATGGCATGAGTCTACATCCTTTGTACCTACCTGGAACTCTGCAACCCGTACAGCTCTCCCAGATGAGAATGGAGCTTGGTGAGGAAAATAGGCCTCTGCATTTGGACATGACAGGCACACTGCATATGAACCTGGAATCCTCAACACAAAATTTGTTCAATTTATCCAACCAGTGCACTGCTGCAAACGATTCATACGTACCAGACATGTCAAATGTAGTTAATTCAGAAACGTCGTTTGTGTTGGAACCGTCAATTCAGTCTCACTTGGGACCCTTTCAACTGCCAGCCTCATCTCAGGTAAAATTATCGCCCTGTGAACAATGCATACGGAACTAGCAAAGATATTTAACCTTTTTACATTATTTCCATACGAAGGAAATCTGCAGGGACGACCTTTTGCAGCACCAAAAAATTGATGTAAATCATTCGGAGATGAATTTTTCAGGTGGGTCGATGATCCTACAGTTGTCCTTTCAAATAATTCTTAACAGTATGTGTACAGGATCCTAGTGTTGATCTAACATGTATTTCACTATTTTGTTTGTTGGAAAATTTTGAATTGGGAGTCACAGCTACTGTTTCACTTCCCTTTGCACAAGTATCAGATCCGAAGAGAACTTTTGATACATGCATCATAGGAAGGGACAGACAGGAAGTTGGGCTCCTAAGGTCTATAGAACAAAACTTTCACATTGATAGGTAAGTACATTTGATCAATACGATGTTTTATCCTTTCTTCGCATGGTTGCCTACGTTCGCTGTGTAATTTGCATTTAGTATGCGCACAGGAAAAAGGGTCTCGAACGATACCATCAAGACTGAAAGAAGGCACAAATGATGCATGTTAAGCCCGGCTACTCTAGCACATTTTGGATTTGGTGTAGCTACTTGTAACAGCTTTTATAATTCTCCAAACTTTCCTAGACCCTCAGTTGCGCACTCGAGTTTTACATATACCTCATAGCAGACCTGCAATTCGTAAGAGTTTTCTCTTCAATGCTTTTGGCAAGGCTTTTCGTAACTGGTAGAAATAGTAAGGTTGGGGGATGAGACACATGTAAACTCCATCTATCCCTTTTTTCTATGGTTCCTTTTATTTGGAATTAAGCTCCTCGTCACATTATAAATCATCTGTCATGTCTGTGAGAACACACGCCCGCTGTTCGTTATGTATAAACTATATGAAAATCTTGTTCATAACATCAAGCTTTGTATTGTATTGTTTCATTGCTCTGGTATTACTTTATAATTCTGATTTAGCTTCGTCGAAGCTGCATTTAGATTGTGTAATACTTGATTTCTGCAGATGTCTCAGGATCTTCGAGCTTTCGTAAAACGTATTGATCACTGAAACTTAAAAGGTTGAGCTTGAAATGAGCAATTATTTCCATATTTCTTATGTTTTCTTTCGTGGTCTGTTCATCGAACAAATGGTCGGGATTGGGATAAACGTTGAACAAGAAAACTGGAATTTCCAACAGTTGAATTTGACTTGGATATCTCCACAGGTGACTTAGAAATTCATACAACTCAGAGGGTCAAGAAAGTTTTAAGAGATAAGTTTCGGGTACAATACGTTAACAAGACTCAGAGTCAACACGAACGACTAAACTGTCCACATAATATTAGACTAACAAATTGGTAGCTTTTGTCCTTTTTTTATGATGCGTAAGTTATCGTGTCATCATGTTGTTCTTTTGTACCAACTTGCATGTCATAGATGAAGAATTCACACGAACACGACAAAGATATAAATAGATAACACTACAGATTGATACGCTTTGTACGCTGGTTCAGTATTGTGTTTGTCTTCAACTTTGAAGGAAAGTTCAATGCAAAAAGGGAACTCAAAGCGTATTACATTCACCAAATTCATCTACTTTTTCTTTCTCTTTTTATTTTTTCTGGTCTAAAGATTCAACAATACTGGACTTGTGAACTATTTAAGGGTTGTGAACTAGGTTCTTATCTTGACTTGTTCATTTGGAGCACATTCATTGAACCAACCAATCTATTATATGGGTAAATTATATTTTAAGACTTCAATTTTGGATCACAACATTATTTTTTAACAATGTAAATTCATGAATTAATTCGTTATTTTGACCGGTAAATAATGATGTGTCAATTATAAAAATAAAGTAGAGCAAATTTTGAGTTTTAAATAAAAAAAATAACGACTTTAAGTTCAGGTTTAAAGTGAAATTAAAATCAAATTTGATGAGTAGGAATAAATAAGCCCTGTTTAAAAACAAAAGGAAAACTAATGAAAATGACTTAAAATTTTAACGATAAAGACAAAATAAAAGGTAAAGTGAATAGTACCAGGATTGACTTTTTAGTGTAAAAATATGATTTTTCGTTAAAGTAAACAGTACCGGAAGCTTTTCGTTAAAATTCCCAAAAACAAAATGGACTTTGGATGTTTTGACACATGACAAACATATAAAGACATGAATTGCAACAGAAAACAAATGTAAAAAATGATAAATATTGAAAATAAACCGGAATATATTAAAATATATATGGTTGGTATACGAGGACCAGGATCCTCTCCTGAGCTAAGGATGAGGATCCTCCTCATCAAAGGGTGTGGGCCGTTGGATGAAAATCCAACGGCTACAATTATTATAACTTTAAAAGGACTCCCTATTTGTAGTCGTTGGATGAAAATCCAACGGCCCATATCACTTGATGAGGAGGATCCTCATCCTTAGCTCAGGAGAGGATCCTGGTCCGGTATACGAAGCTGCCTGCGTAGCACCCTCAGCGACACGTCAGCCGCACACCCCTTCTCTGTCTCCTGCGCTTGGATGGTAGTACGAGAAAAGTCCCTCTGCTTTCTTCTTCCTCGTTTCTGACTCTCTCTCTCTCTCTCCTCTCTTTCTCTCTCTACCCTTTCGGTCATCGTAACTATTTTTCTCTCTCTCTCTTTCTATATATATGTACACACACACACACACACATCTACCAGAAGCAGAAGAAGCAAAAGAAAACTAAGCAATACAAAAATGGCGACGAAATCGAACGGCCCGATTGATACGGGGCGGGTCATTCCGGGCCCCACCAATCCAATGGTCACGCCCCTGCTCACGGATCTCTACCAGTTCACCATGGCCTACGCTTACTGGAAAGCCGGCAAGCACAACGAACGAGCCGTGTCAGTCTTCTCTCTCTGCTTTCTCACTGCGTTTGTTTCCCGGGAAAATTCTACACTTTCCCGGCAACCAAACAGAAGCTTTACATTCTATGGTTGCATAATAATCTAAATATGTTTGTATATGAATTTGTTGCAGGTTTGATTTGTATTTCCGGAAGAACCCCTTCGGCGGCGAATACACAATCTTTGCCGGTTTGGAAGAATGCATCAGATTCATTGCCAATTTCAAATTGACCGAGGATGAAATTGCTTTCGTCCGCGAATCGTTGTCTTCTTCGTGCGAGGTAAATCAATTCTGAAACTTTCACTATAAATTTTACTGCTTTCTGTAGTTTCAAATTGTGATTTTGCATGTGTATCGGAAGCTCGAATAATCAAATTGCAATGGTGAACTGTAGGATGGATTCTATGACTATCTTAGAGGAGTTGATTGTTTGGGAGTTGAAGTGTATGCCATTGCTGAGGGTACAGTTGTTTTTCCAAAGGTTCCCCTGATTCGAGTCGAAGGGCCAATTGCGGTGAGAACCGTTAGTCTACTTTTGTTTTCGGGTTTTTGCAACTCTTGTGGTTAGTTGTTGTTGTTGTTGTTTGTTAATCTAGTTGTTATGCTGTGTGTTTTGATTTACAATTTTATTGTTGCAGGTGGTTCAATTGCTCGAAACTCCCTTTTTGAATCTTGTTAATTATGCATCTTTAGTTGCTACGAATGCTGCAAGGCATCGTTTTGTTGCTGGAGAATCGAAGAATCTGCTTGAGTTTGGGCTTCGACGGGCTCAGGTATCTGGAACATGCTGGGGCTGTGACAAGCTCAGGGTTTTCACTTTTTGAGTTCTCTTTTCTGAAGTTCTGAGGTCGGTCGTAACAAAGAAGTTTTTGTTTTGATATTTAGGGACCTGATGGGGGCATAGCGGCATCAAGGTACTGCTACCTGGGAGGATTTCATGCAACAAGGTAATGCTTTTGGATGATGTTTTTCCTTTTTCTAAAGCATATTACTTCTCTTTATAAATCATATAATCATATTCACACATTTCTGATATTGGAAAATGATGAATTTCATTTTACCTTAAAATTAGCAGCCCGTTTGTTGTTGTCAGTAAAAACCTGGAATTACTTATCTTTATTTCTATGTTATATTTGACAGTAATGTTGCAGCTGGGAAGTTATTCGGGATACCACTTCGTGGAACCCATTCTCATGCTTTTGTCAGCTCATTTGTGGTAGGTAACTCTTGCATTCTTATTGGGAATTCAGAAAGAACAACTTCAAATGCATATACACTTGGGATCTATATTGCATAACATAATAGGTTACAAAGAAACATTGTAGTTCATATCTACATTTATATCATCAGTGGTAACTAGAAACGAGTAAGTCTGTTTTAACTATTAAAATACCATTGTATTTATATTATAAGGTAGGTTTATCAATGTTTGAGATGCATTTCTTGTATTAGTTGAGCGCTAAAGCTATGTAGTTTCTTCATTAAATCTGAGATAAAACTTCACGACTTTAATGTTATTGTTTTCATCTGATAAGGAAATTACAAACATGATATATCATGAATCCTTAGTAGACTACTAAATTGTGTTTAGTGTCTAGTTCTTGTTCCATGACATTGGAACACTAAATGCTATGAGCATTATGTTGTGGTCATCATGATTTTTATGCCTTTGCATGTGAAGCTACTGTTTTTCTAATTTATCAAACCATTTGCAGAGCCCTGACGAGATTATTGATAAAACACTTCGTAGTAGTGATGGCCAGAGTACTTGTGAGGATTTTGTTAGCCTGGTTCAGACTTGGTTAAGCAAGATTAAGGTGTATGATTTTGTTCTTCACTTTAAAATTCATATGCTTTTCTTTATTTCCACGTTTCTCAATATGTGTTTTTTGCATTCTACTCCTGTTCTAATTTATTCACAAGATTTTGCATATTCATATACACGTCCGCCTTCTTCAGCTGTTTTACACATTTAATCTCAAATTTTTGTTTTGCTATCATAATAGGATCTAAGATCCGATCACTCAGTCCTTGACATCACTAACTCGTGTGAGCTTTGCAGTGGTCAAAATCATTAAATGGCACTTTTGGCGAGACCAATCAAAGTGAACTAGCAGCATTCACATCATATGCATTGGCATTCCCTAGTAACTTTCTAGCTCTTGTAGACACATATGATGTAAGTAAACATTATTCTTCGTAATGTTTAATGATGTGGTTTTGGCCCACTTATACTTTATTGTCTCTTTAAATGAAGTGAATTTTAAAAACATGCCTTTCATTATTTACCAGGTTATGAGGAGTGGAATCCCTAACTATTGTGCCGTTGCTTTAGCACTCAATGATTTAGGGTATGTTCAAAAGATTTTTTATGCAGCATTTTTAACCGTTCAATAGTGTAATGTTATCCATTTGATGATTTTAGTATTGTGCAATCTGGAGTGGAATTAAAAAACTACGTATGCTCTATTGGTTTCAAATGGAAAACTATGCCAACACCAATAAGGTTGATAATGATAACTATGGTTTATAATGTAGGCTCAAAAGCAGTTTGTATGGTAACGCATTTCTTTTTTAAGGGTTAAAGCCAATATTAGTGCTCAAGCATTTAGGTTGTAGGCATTGACCTCTTAATTTTGAAGCCTACTTTTGGGGGGTGTTTTGGTTGCTTTATTGAGTAAAAGGTTCCCTTTTAGAAGTGAGCAAAAGACCATAGGCCGGTTTAAACCATTGGTGCAGGCTTATGTTGATGTTACTTCATAAAAAATTTTGCTGTTTTGAAGGTTACTTTTTAAATAAAACATTGCACACTGAAAAATCTCTTCCAGAAAGCTGACTCCACTCTAGGAACTATTACATTAACCTTGTCTTTCCAATTTTTTATTACCTTTGTGACATGACATCCATATTAATTTATGCAATGTGCATGCAGCTTGACGACCCTTGACTTAGTTAGTTTGGTATCTTTAGGCAATGAACCAAGTATTATTGTAGCTCTCATTGATGAGTTAGATGATGGTATGTCCAGGTACAAAGCAAGCGGAATTAGGTTGGATTCAGGTGACCTAGCATATTTGTCTTGCGAGGCTCGGAAGATTTTCCGCATCATTGAGAAAGAATTTGGAGTACCTGAGTTTGGAAAGACCAATATTACAGCTAGTAATGATCTGAACGAGGAAACATTGGATGCTTTAAACAAACAGGTAATGATCTGAACTTATGGGGCTTTAATAAAGTATGTTATGGCTTAAGAACCGTACAAAGTTATTTGATTGCTGTTTTTTTATAGTGTTGATATGGCAACCTTCAAGTTGTTTATCATTTAATCTAGGGATTTATTACCACACGACTAAATAACATTCGGTTGAACTCTAATCTCTCAACTAATTTGCTGTTTCTTGCATAGGGTCATGAGGTTGACTCATTTGGAATTGGAACCTACGTAGTTACTTGCTATGCTCAAGCTGCTTTAGGGTGTGTTTTCAAGCTTGTTGAGATAAATAATGAGCCCAGAATTAAACTTTCTGAAGATGTTACAAAGGTTTGATCATACTGCCAACTAGTTTCCCAGTACCTATTATCTTTAGATTATGATATTTTTCTATCCATATTTTAGGTCTCCATTCCTTGTAAAAAGCGGAGTTACAGACTGTACGGGAAAGAAGGTTATCCCCTGGTAGATATAATGACGGGGGAAAATGAACCACCTCCAAAGGTACCTTGTCAACTTGGCCTCTGCATCCATTACACCACATGCTATCTCAGATTGTTTAGTAGATGTTATATTTATTTTCTCGTTCATATATCCGAGTGCATATTGACATATACATGCAAACAGAAACATCTTTCATAATTTGGGTTAGCTATTCCAAAGAGCTTGCAAATTAGTAAATATATTTTGATTATCACGTCAATTATGGGTTTTTCTAATGTCAGAAAGCAGAGTTATGTACTGGAAATCTGGTCTCTCGTTTATTGTTGGAATAATAATGGAGTGCATTGAACTTGTCATGCTATATGCTAGTTGACAAGATGGGCAGGAAATTATTAATTTATTTTCCCAAGAGGGATGGAAAAATACAAAAAATTAAAAGATGAAGTTAATTCTGCACTTATTGTGAGTTCCACACCCATGAGTAGGGGCTCCAGCGGTTAACGTCTTCCTGAAGTAGGGTCGTTCGGGGGGATGGAAAGCAGTTCAGGGGACTTAATTCAAAGAGATAAATGGAAGAGAGTAATATTGCAGACCATCTACTAAGACGTTTATGTTAATTCTTCAAATCCCTAATGGCTTATAATTTCCGTGTACATCATTTGCTTGCTCCTTTGGATTCTATACAAGAGTTTACTCCATGTGATGATCGCTAGAATGATGAAGCATAAAAGTCTTGTTTTATTTACATTTCAACTTGCAGGTGGGAGAAAGAATCCTGTGTCGTCACCCTTTTAATGAATCAAAGAGAGCATACGTGGTGCCGCAGCGCGTTGAAGAACTTATGAAATGTTTCTGGCCAGGGAGTCCAGGTAGACTTTCAGGGTATTTAATAATCGTTGGAAATAGAACATCATCTGAACGTATAGCGTTGAGTAGACTCCCATCCCATTGTTGTTTTTGCGTTGTTGGTCTCTATAACGTTTGACCCCGGATTTTTGTTGATTGTAGGTGGAGTAAGAGAAGATCTGCCACCATTAAAGGACATTAGGGAGCGCTGCATTACACAACTCAAGAAAATGCGTCCCGACCACATGAGGAAACTAAATCCAACGCCGTACAAGGTACGAATAAACTGAATCAACTGATACTGATACGTCTGCTGAAATTATTCTCATTTCCAAGTGACTACATATTTAACTATAATTATTTCTATGCCGAGTAGGTTAGCGTGAGTGCGAAATTGTACGAATTCATTCATTTCTTGTGGCTCAACGAAGCACCTGTTGGGGAGTTGCAGTGAGTGTGGAATAGCAAAGGGTTTACATGAAGCAGTATACGCTTTCCAGTGCAATCGACGATTGAAGTTAAAGTAGTTCCTGTTAAGTAGTCAAAAGCATTTACAACATTGTCCGAAAACGATTAGTTCAATTGTAGAGGGGTAATTTATTGGCTTTCTCGTTGGTGGAATAATGTTGCTTCCTTCCCTGCATGTTGTTGTTCGACTATGCGATGCATCATTAATTTTTAATAAGATTTAAGATCGAAAATTTTGAAGAAAAATGTAGTTAACAGCATCCCATCCTCTGAGCCACTTGATTGGAATGGATGTGAACTACTTTTTGCCAACTCCCATCTCTAGTGGCAGTAAAAGTTCGATGGTGTTCCGGAGTGTCTTATTTTTCCAACTTTGTAACCGTGAGATTTTGGTTTGTGTTTTTGACAAAAGATTTGACGGCTAAAAAGCTCAAGGTATTTCTATAGCGCACTAGAAAATCCTACTTTCTCTTTTGTTAAAAAGTGGGAAAATTCTTCCCTTTTATTATATCAATTTTTCAAAACCAAATTTGCAAATCAAATGACTGACGTAGTGATAGATAAATGGATTAGAGTTTTGGATTATTACTTGAATTCCTTTTATAAACATTGCTGATAAAACAACCAATCAATCAATATATATATATACACACACACACACACAGACATTAAACTGTAATGCAAAGATCTTGCAGCTGTATCCATCCGTACGCACAACGGTCCCGAATCCTCTGAACTGTTGAGGCAGCCAAATTCACAACTGACCGAAGTTTGGCCAACTCCATCTCTACCGGTAGTCTAGTGCTTGCCTCCGTCTGCAAATCCAATTGCACCAAAAGATTAAGACTTACCATTCCTAAAAATACAAGCTCCACACCAAGAGCTAATGCCCCGGTGAAGAAAAAAGTTGATTACCTTTTCTATGCAGCGCACTGTATCCAAGACATGGCAGAAAAACGAGAGCTGCTTGTACACATCTGCTTCCGTGTACTGGTGAAGGCGCGTTAACAGCAATACTAGTTAGCTAAACGAAAAGAGAGACCAGAAGAAGGCATTTTTATATTTCTCTTCAACAAGTTGTTGATGCATACCTTTCTTACAAGACGCCCATTGCAGCGAGGGTAGTCTGGACAAACTGTTCCCCTCTCAGCATTGCCAACAAGCCGGAGGTTGAGACTTCGTGTTTTGTACTGGCAAGATTCATCGTCACACTGAAAGTAAAATCAGGAGATTGAGATTTAATTTGAATTTATCAACCAAAATAATCACGACACCCATGCGGTTCCCTAGTATAATCTGCAGGAGGAAGATTTACCGTCATAAAGCCCCTATAGTACATTGAAACAAAACCGTCTACTTGCCTTTTCACCTGAAAGACAAATACAGTATCCGAAGGAGTGTGTTCATTAGATGCCCGACGACAATTTGGTAATGAAAACCATAAGCACTTTTTCAGACCCCAAATCTCTAAAGATTAACAGCTGCCTTGACGGATAATTATAGTGGCACTGTGCAAAGGGATGAGTTAATCTATATACCTGGTTGGCTATCATTACAGGAGACAGTCTGCCCATGTCTCCTTCCCCGGGGCATTTTGCACATCGTAATGTATACCAAAAATCGCTGGTACACTCCTCGGCTTGTGACTTTGTTTGCTTTTTGGTGATTGACATAGAAATGGAATTCAAGATAGTTGGACAACTAAAAGTATCGGAACAGCTAGGACATGCCAAGATCAAAGGCTCACAACCGCGAAATCTGCAATCCATCACATGAATACATCATCATTTCCAGATAAAATTTTCATCGTGTTCATTTCAGTTTTAAACAAATTATAGGATGCATTTTTGCTCGCCACCTTACTTATTACCATTGGATGAGTTTAAATTTTGAGCTTTGTGTCTATCCACTACACAAATCCGAAATTTAAACTCATCCAACGGCGATAACTAGGGTGGTGAGCAAAAATATTCCCCAAATTATAGAGTTTAGGAACCAGTGGACAATATGAAAGATTTGAGAAACCAGATATGGTTAACTCTCTTCATCATCAAGAAGAAGGGACAAGTTGGAAGGATCATCACTGACAGCTTCACTTGAGTCACCTTTGAACTAAAATTTTCCAATTTCAAAGTTACATTACGGTGAAAAATCCTATCAAGCACCTTCAGAGAATGCCTGGGGGGGTGATTTACCTTAGAAGAGTCAAGTCCTAAACAATCAGCCAAGCGTCCGGGGCTGGTACCCTGAATTGAAGCACAAAGACGTGATACCACAGGATGAATCTGCAGTACAGAATTAAGTTATCAACCAAACCGCAGAAAGTACTACACAAATGACAATACTCCACGACAAGTTAGATTAGAGCAAATAAATAGGATAAAGAACCTGCTGGGACAAGTAGTAATCAATGTCAATCATCCATTTCCCATCTTCTCGTTTTAACTCATCGGGGTGTCTAGCACGTTGAGCAATCACCGTTGAATTACCTAAACTAGTCCCCTGTCCAAGAAATGGGAAGGAAAGTGAGAGGCTAAACATGATTAACATCACCATTTTAATGTTAAAACAGGGCTCAGTGTTCAGTTGTTCACTAAATATTTATTCAATAGAGAACATATTCTACTGCATCACAAACCTGCTCACAGCAAATGATATAGGGGACTGTATCGCCAGCAGAACAACCAGCAGAATAACCACTTTGCTTTAATCTTAATGCCACCTAGGATGTTTGCAGAAGCATCAATGCAACAGAAACATGAAAGAAAAAAAAACCACACACCGAGTTCATGGGACCAGATCAATTAATACTGAACCTAAAATACGCTTCTTGAACTCACCTGAACATGTGGTTGGTTTTTGGCATCTGGGTATGCTTCAGGTGGTTTAGTCAATGACTTAGTGATGACATATTTCTCAATTGCTACTTGTCCGTTTCTCATCTCCTCTTGCACCTGTTCAAAATTGTAACACAACAATTCGGTCATTTAATCAAATGGCCACATAATAGGAAATGAATCTACAAAGAATTAGTGTGGCTATGTTCTCTAAGGGAAAATCAACAAACAATCAACCCA
The DNA here is from genome assembly GCF_916048215.2 of Malus sylvestris. Classification (NCBI taxonomy): domain Eukaryota; kingdom Viridiplantae; phylum Streptophyta; class Magnoliopsida; order Rosales; family Rosaceae; genus Malus; species Malus sylvestris. The sequence goes on along the minus strand of NC_062261.1, from coordinate 14,359,561 downwards.
CAATGAGTTCAACATAGAAAACATGGAAAGGACCATGACCTCACCTTCATCAGAGCGTCATGAATTGATTCAACGACATCCTCACATGACCTGTGAGCCAAAAAAGTGACCGATCAGTAACCTCTGCAAAAATCAAACTGACAATATCCAAGAAAAAAGAGTTATAACACAGCGTACCCTCCTGATAAAATTTGACTTAGGCAGAAATCTCCCATTTCCTTTGAAAGTAAGCTCCAGTCCCGGCGAACCATATCAAGACCCTTGCGCTCAATAACCTGCACCAGAAAGTATAACCTTTACCATCTCCTGAAAGTGTTAACTGAAACTGGAAGTTTGATCATTTTTATCTTACCTCATAGGGCATCTCATTCTTGAATTGCACCTTCACAGCTGCATATTTCTTTTTCTTGAGAAGCAACATTCTCTTGTACAACCCGTCAAGATCAATTTCCAAACACCTATACTTCTTGTTAACCTAAGATGCAAAAGGAGAGAGAAATCACCCCTCATGCAGACATAAGCTTAGTATAAATAGATAGGAGATAACTCGAATACATATAATCTTGTGACAGATACTGATAAGGTGGAGCTGAAGTATCTCTTTGCATTGTCTAAGAAATAGTTATGGAAACTATGATGTTTTCTGCAGAAACATTTCTCTTTTACTACATCTGTGGACTTTCCCAGAGAGAGTTAAAGAATGGAACTTTCATCACAAATCAAGACACACCAATTGCATCCATTATGAAAATGGTTTTAGGAACAAGAACATTAAACACACAGGAGAAGGGTTTGAAGTGGAAGGTTTACTGACCACATCATATTCAGATTGCACTTTATCATGGTTAGAACCTCACCTCTTGAATGACTTTCCGTGCGATTGCTTTTGCTTTTGCAATATCATCCAGTCCACTATAAATCATCATTGAATCAGTATCACCATAGATCACCTGCAAGATAAAACAATAGTGGCACTTCCTTCTTAATCAGTCAGTTGAGATAACTCAGATGTAATCACTGCTAGTATGATATACATGAAATGACCTCTAGGTTCAAATTGTTCTGAACAAGATCAACAGTACTTTGCAGAATCTCTCTCCCCTGCACAACAATTATGGGACTTGCTCAATACTGAATGGAAGCATTTGGTGTAAAAGTCAACATATTTGTTTATATTAGATGTGAACAATCCCCTGCAGTTACAGTGCAAACTAAGCAACGCATATTTCTCTTACTTGCAGTGTTATAAGCTCTGCCAGTGGCTTTGCATAAAATCTCGAATTCGGAAACCCCAAGCATCCATACATACTGCAATACCAACCATATTCACATATATACATTTACATATATGAACTACAATTAATGTGACAACAAAAAATAAAAAGGCAAAACAAACCTATTTGCCGTCAGCTTTAGAGCTTGCTGTTGAATGTCAAGTTGCTGGATCTTGAGACCCTTCATCCATTTCTTTACATTTCTCCTCCTTTCAACTAGATCTTTTAACAACTGCAAAGTAGTGGAAAAAGCATATTATATACATGCACCTACTTTCTTGAGAATGAGAAAATGGAAACAAACTATGAGGCATACAATCCATGTTATAACAGATTGTGACAGATATGAAGACAATCTGTTTGAGCTAAAAAGTGCAGGATGAGTAAACAAAGAATTCTGTACTGAGGATGATATTATACCTCAGGTAGGAGCCCAATTTTTTTACAATATGGTAAACGAGGAGCCAATCCTTCTGAAGATCTTTCCACTGTTGTGAAACAGATATTGTATTCCTGTAAAATTAAATCAGTATGAATACTAAAAAAATCTGTAAAACCATTTCCCTCACTTTACATCAGGGAGAAGAAATAAATTGAAAGTAGGCATCTAGGCGATGGTGGAGTAAGTAAAGTCCAGAAGTAATATTGCTTACCTGAATAATAGACGGGTAAAGACTATTGAAGTCGAGAAGTAATATATACTTGTCATATAACCCTCTTTTTGGCTCCAATACCAATCCACCTGCATAGGCAGGACCTTTCTTGCCTTTCCCATGATCCTTCTTTGCATCATTATCAAAATTTACATCCAACTCATCAACATTTTTATCATCAACACCATTATCTGTTTTACGCTTTACCGAATCTGTTTCCTTCAGATGCATCTTGTCTGGAACAATATATTTTTTTGCATGGAATGCATGCAGCAAAAGATATTCTACTCTTTGTGCCCTAGCACCCTGAAAAATGCATAGATTAGATTTAGACCACCTATACATTTTAGACCATGTCCATTATCAAAATTTGAATTCATCAAATAGAAAAAACATCATAGGACTCACTTGTAGGGTTTTCCCCCACAGATTACCGCTTATCTTTGTCAGCTGGCGGGTGAGGGGAAGAACACTCAAATGAAACATGAGTTCCATAGACAGCCATGCATCTGTCTCACCATATTCAATCTGAATACATGAAAACAGTATTAGAATCATGGTAGGAAATTGAACCCATTTCACTGATAGTTTAGTTCTATAAAGTTACAAGGTGTCAAGAAAACAAGAATCATGGTTTTATTAGTAAGAGGCTAACATAAATGGTTGGTAAGCATAGTTACATTTTGAAATGGCATAAATGAATAACAAGGAGCAGTAAAATCAGTTGCATTCGGTAGATAACAATCAAAGATTTTCACAGCCATGAATTGTCAGCCAATTGAATAACAGAAGGACCAACTAACATGCAAGATGAACTCTCCTAACACTGTTTTCTGGTACATACATTACAATAAATTGATATTATCGGTTGCATTAAACTTTAAATTGCCTCACTTGCATACCAAATCTCTGATAACACTAGTCTTCTTCTAAGAATAAAATAACTATATGATTTTGTTTCAAAGAGAAGACAGGAAAGTTAAGCTTTTTAACAGAAGGCTAGTGTGAAGAAAGAAATGAGAGAGGTTTAAGAAAAATAGGTTTTGGATTAGAAAACCACAGCCTTTTCACCTAACTACGTATGTATATGATAAGAGGTACTATATAAGCTAGAGATTATAATGACAGCCGTAGTAGTCTAGCATAAAATAACAGAACAATATTAAAACAACTCTAAAAAGACAAACATAGTTTGTAATATAAGTATGAGAGCGTACCAGTTCCATTAGAAATTCTGATTTCTGGAACATTCTAGGAATTTCATGCGGCAAGATCTCCTTTCGGTCTTTATTCAGCTGAGTCTTTGCAAGTTGTGTCAAAGAATAGCTAACCTGGAAAGGCAAAACATTGCATACATGAAATGCTGAGAACCTAAACCTAATCAGCAATACCAAGCATATAATCCAAAACACAAGTACTTACCTCCCTTAACAAGTCACGGGAACACAAGTATGTATCACACAAAAGGCGACCAGAAATGCAGGACATGATCCCTTGACTTGCTCCAGATCCAAAAATGGTGCCTCCTTTTGCAAGGTCAGGCATCACAGAACGCTTGAGACGGCCTATTTTGGACCACATGGCATTTGGCACCTTACAAGCCTACAAATATTAAACATCTTTAAATATTCATGGGAAATGGTAGCTGATTAAGTGTACGAACTTACAACTAATGCATAAAAAATAATTTAGCTTTTATTTTTAAATTTTTGGGAAAGGGTGTTACCAATAATCCATAGAATTTACATATATGGCACAAATGAATTTTCATGTGGAAAAATCAGGATGAGCAGAAAGAGAAGAATTGCATAACAAGAAACAGGCATTTGAAACAGTGGAAGGTCAAGAAATTTGCAGTGGAACGACACGGAGACAGAAAGCTGCATTTGGAGAATGATATTTTTTGTTCATAGTTTGAAACTTTAAACCAAGTCTTTAGAAAAAGTGTCAATTTTTTTGTTTGTTTTTTAATGCAAAATACAAGATATGTTGCACTGAAACATCATGTAACTGATGACGAACAGCATCTCGTCAGCAGTCTGTATTTCATCCAGTTTGCCTCTAGATGCATATATTTTAGCAAAAGGATGACCTTATCGATCACAAATGATAGAATGATTTCACCAAACTCATTGAAATAAACATAACAAGGATAGATACAATCAATTTTTAACATAAAGGCAAAAGTATTCCCACCTTAGCTCTACGGAGAAGGACATCCAGGTCAAATCCAGATATATTGTGTCCAACAAGAACATCACTGTCCAACTTGTGTAATTCAATCATCAAACGGTTTAGTAAAGCCCTTTCGCTGCAAAACAAAGTTCAGGTTCAATGGACAGTGAACCTAAAATACAGTTTTTAAAGGAATAGTTGTTATTTTTTCTATTGAGAGCGAAGAAAAGGATTGATTGAGAATTAGATATGCTAGTAAACCCCACATGCTTTCGATGCTTAAAACATTTGATCCAGCTTTAGAATTCTTTTCTGTAGCCTCCTTAGTGAAGCCCATGGGAAATATGCCTCCATCAAGTTTACGGACAACAGTAAAATGGCTCAGCATGCCAGGTCTCGTCCACTCTGATGCCAACGCGGGAGTGTCAATCTAAAATGCCAAAGAGCACAATATAAGGATATTGAAAACAATTTTGGTGAACATTAGCAAAAAATTTCAGCAAGTATAGTATATGAATATATGGCTTCAAACTTCGTTGACTGTAGAAGCGAAACAAATGGATGAAATTTATAAACATCAGGTTAGCGGAGAAATTTTCATTGCTTGTTAGTCAGTAGGCTTAGAATTGTGCATCCCAAGAAGATGCATCAAAAGTCACAGAAAAAAAAAACAAAACTAAACCAAGCAGTGCTAAAAATGATTCTAGAACAAACCTTGGCCTTGTGACAGCAGATAACAGATGCAGAGACAATTTCATCAAAATTAATAGTTTTCAAACTTATTGCAGTAACAACCACTGGGGGAGCCTCTGCAGTCTTCTTTGGGCAATTTGAGACCTGTATGTCTTTTGCAGATTTAACGACCACCTCAAATTTGCACCAACTTACCTGTATGATAGAATAATCAAAGTTATCACAGATGAACCCGAAAACAAGTAAAAATATGAAGCTCATAATCATGGCTAAAATGATAACAGATGTCCAGACTTGGAGATCTCACCCGTTGTGAAACTGTGCGAAACTCAGAACCTGAAACTGATAGCCAAGAAGGTCCTTTTATCTTCCTTTTAACAAGAAAAAGCTCCAACGCACTGTAAGTTATGATATGTTAGGTTTTCTCTAATGTATTAAAGAAAGAGCACCAAAGTAACATAAGGTAGCTCCATTCTCTAAGGTCACCACTAGGAAAATCCAGGAATAAACACAAACGAAAGATTTGAGAGTTATAGATCAGACATCAAACTGGAGGACATGCTATAACTTCTTGTACCTGCTATGTGTTCCTAGAAGAGCATGGAATGTTTCTCCTTTGAGATCTGCTGGAAGTCAGGGATCCTGCGACAGTGCAATCAGTACTCATAAAAATGGAGTCAAATGAACTTTGACACTAAATCATCAAGTCATTAACCATCACTGTCTCACAGCACACTGTAAAGAACAAAAACCTATAACATAGTTGATATGCAAATTGAAGGTGTACTTTATTTCTATAAACTGATTCAATTACAGGTTGAGTGTTATACCTTGAATGGATAATTGATCTTAAGTACATAATTCTCTCCGGCAGGTATGTCAGATCGCTCAAATGCATAGTTTCTCTGTTATATGTGGTCACATAACACTCAATGAGCAATCAAGTGGAACAAATAACGGGAAAGTTCCGCAAAGACTCAATAAACTTGACTGGTTATAATTTAATCAAATTCAAAGTTGGAAATATCTCTATGATTATATTTGCAAACCTTAACCGGTGCCATGCTAAAAGCTGATACATTTTGATCCAACAACTTCTTTGCTATGTCACTCTTTAAACCCAAAGCCATGTCCTGATAACAGGAAAAACAAAAGCATGAACAGCAGCAAAGAAAATTAAATGCTAGTCCAACAAGAACTACATGGTATGTATGTTCCTGCTTGTTGAAAAACAAACACCTACATGCAGCTTTGTACGGAATTCTCTGGATGATATCCTCGACTCTTCAGCATCCTTTTCAAGCTTCATGATTTCATCACTGTGAAATACAGAACTGTTTGGAATTGCGTAGACACATCTCTGCATGTTCTCTACAACCACACAACAACTCTGGTATGAACTTCCTGCTTTGGCCTATGGTGCAACATGATCAAACATGCAAGATAAGAACTACACTTTAGAAATGAAACAGATTTACAAACTTTCATTGGTAACGAACCAAACAGAATTTAAGTTACATGAAACTATTGCTATATTTACCTTCCCAAACAGATAAAGCTTGCCCATATTAGCACCATAGAACTCTTCATAAGCATCAATCATGTAAAAAGGCAGTGAACCATCTTCTTCCAGATCACACTGCAAAAGCTCTTCCTTATTTGAGCCACTATTGACCTCCAAAACGCTGCCACCAACATTCCCATCCCCTCCAGTCCTCACGGCCTTCCATCCAGCCATGGCACTCAATGACGGGTCCTTATTATCTTCCTTAATCTTTGCATTCAAAGTGAAAACCTCTTCCTTTTTCTTCACAGGTTCCACTTTCTCTTCAATAAAATTCACATTTTTCTCCTCAATTGCCCCTTCCCTCTCTGAAAAATCATGGATTTCCTCAATTGGGGGATCACCGACTTCGAAAACCACCTCCTTCTTGCCCTCATTTTCTTCAACCCCTTCATAAATCTGCACAGAACCCACCACAGAATCACTACCACTTGCCACAACTCTATTCAATTCAACCTTCATTGCTATATTGACACCCCTATCAGACCCAATTTCACTCTTAACACTCGAATTCACACAAAAATCTTGTTCAATTGTCCCCTCCGCTTCTCTCTGTCATTCTCATCCGGCGCAAACTCCGCAATCACATCATCGACAATTCTATCACAATTCAACCCTTTCCCCCTTTCATTATCTCTATTTTTCCCAAAAATCGACGACGTGAACATCGACGAAAGCCTCTGCTTCCCCATCATCGCAGCCGCCGCCGTGAGCGACGAATTGGGCTTTTTGGGCCGAGGCTCTTTGTCCTTGTCTTTTTCCTTTTTCTCGACTTTCTTCCTCTTGGGCCTATCACCGCCGTCTGATTCATCCAATGACGGACCGGCCCGGGTCCAGTCCTCTTCCTCGCCCTCATCGCAGTACCCCAGGCCATTGTCGTCTACGATGAAGCCTCGGACCTCTTCCCGTCGTTTGGCAACAATTGCGTCATACTCGTCGTCTCCGACGGTGTCGTAGATTCTATCCTCCATCTTGATTTGGAACCCGCCAGTTTCAGATCGGCGGCCGCCATGGCGGAGAGCTTTGAGGCGTTCGAGGGCTCCGGCACGGGCCGACGCCTCTGGTCCTCGGCCCCGCCGCCTACCGGTGGCCGCCGTCGCTTGCTCGTCGTCCGCCATTGACTGCGTGGCGGATCTCTGTGTGTGAGTGCCAGTGGTTCTGGGTGTAGTGTCAAGGTTTTGGAGCTCCTTTTTTAATAAATGATATAAACCTGGCAACATTTTATGGTTTTGGCGGGAAAGGGATCTTTTATTCGGAGGGAAATGGCGGTATCGTATTTTGATTTTTTTTTTTTTTTTTCTTTTCTTTTTTTGACTCCCTTGCTAGGTGGCACTAGTCTAGATATTTTTATAAGCATCGAGTATTCAGGTGAAATTATAAATATCATAATACAAATAGTTAAAATGATATATTTTTCATGTTCTTTCCCTTATTTTACGAATTTAAGCCCAAATAAGGTAAATTTGGTCTAATCAAACCAAAATTGAAGTAAACCAGTTATTTTGTTCGTTTCAACTTCTGGTTTTGTAAACTGCACAAAATCGAAATAGAAAGGTAATATGGAAATAACAAATAAACAAACTTTTTGCACTTCACATTGCGAGTGTGTAAAATAGTAGTATTTGAGGCAATAACTTCGAATTTACTTGCTCTCACATTACTCTTGATGAATTTAAATTTGGAAAGTGATTTTCACACTTTTTCAGTTTTTTACACACCCTTCTTTATATATGGTTATTGAATTAATTAAATCAAACAAAATTAATGGCTAAGATTATATAGATGTATAATAAGCTAAAAAGAGTGTGAAAATCACTCACGTAACTTGTCTACCATCGGCAACATCATTGAAGACTCTAAGTTCTGGCTTCCTACGATCACTTAAGGAGTTTGTACCCATATACGTCGCCAAGCCAATATCGTGGCCTATGTATGGCTCGTTACATTTTGAACATCAGAGATCAATGTGTGATTGGACTACCCTTCGTCATTTATCACTGACCTCCTTGTTGAGGACCTGATGTAATTTGCTGTATGTTTTAAATAGGGGTAAATCTCTGTTTACTACCCATATGTTTCGTGGTTTTCAACATTTAGTACATCAAGTTTTTTCGTCCAAGAATTCTACCTAAAGTGTAAATTTTGAGACAGTCTCATACATTCGTTAGTCAAACTGTTAACTCTATCGTTAACTGATGACATGGTGCCTATGTGGACAATGATTGGACGCCACTATCATTTAAGGTCCATGTGGAAATTAAAAATAATTATAAAAAAATTAAAAATTAAAAAATTAAAATAAATAAATAAATAAATTTCTGGGTATGGGCGTTCACCCCCTCCCTTCCTCCCTTCTCTTCCCTGCACTCGTCCTTCCCGCACACCTACCCATTCTCCTCATTCTCCCTCCCTTCTCTTAGGTTTACACGACGGACCCGATCCCCAAACCTCGATCCCAGTATCCACCCACTTATTCGCCGTCTGATTGGGTTTGCTCCAAAATCGATGGCCCTCAATGCGCCTCGCTCCGACCCCCAATCCGCCGCCTAGAAGGTCGTCGTGGTGATCAGGTCCAAGTACAATCTCTGCAACGACATCCGACTCATCGCGTACAAGCCCATGCTCATTGACCTTGACCCGACCCGAACCCGCGACCTCGTTGTCCTTGGCGGGCCCGTCATGCCGGACGTCTCTACCTCCATCAGGTGCGATAAAGGCGACTGCACCAGGTTGCGCTTCGACGTCATTTCGTTTAATCAAGTATTGTTTTTTCCTTTCTTGGGAAAGGAAATTCGTTAGCCTGCAAAATGGTTTATGGGTTTTGATTGTGGTTGGTTTTCTGACTGGTATTTAGCTGATGAAGAAGGGATGGAGAATGAAGGGAATGGGTGGGTGTGCAGGGAGGATGGGTGCGGGGAAGAGAATGGAGGGATAAGGAGGGGGTGAACACGGTGGGATCCTGGGGAAGATGAAGGTTTTTTTTTATTTTTTAATTTTATTTATTTATTTATTTTAAATTTCCATGTGGATGACACATGGCGCCCAGTCATTGTCCACATGGCGTGCCACGTCACAGTTAACGGAAGACTTGACAGTTTGACTAACGGATGTATGAGATTGTCCCAAATTTACACTTTAGGTATGACTTTGGGACGAAAAAAAACTTAATGTACTAAATGTTGAAAACCACGAAACATGAGGGTAGTAAACAGAAATCTACCCTTTAAATAGCGTTTTGAACTATCCTTTGTAAACTCTTTTGGGTTTTGAAGTCAATTTGGCTTCTACCCTTTAATGAAATACCTATAATATAGTAGGTTAAAAAACAAAGTAATTAGGATAAGAGTATGGTTTCTGTACATATTAGAGATAACATGTGTTTAGGATTAGGAATGGTAATGAAAACTTTTTGTGAGAGAAGATGTGTTACTTACTTAATCCAAAAGTCTTAAACTCTTTTTTTATCATTTTGGGTAATACTTGAAACGGATATCTTAGCCTTGAACAATTTTTTGTAGGATTTGGTACTCACTCATACTTGTTATTACTGGGTCTTTTTCAGCCCACAAAATGGTGTGCTCGGGGAAAAAGGTTCTGAAAGTCCAATTGAAGTCAAAACCCAGAAAAGATTGAGAAGCCTAAGGCCCAATGGAGTTAAAGGAAGACTTATCCGAGTACTAAAGTCATCTGCTTGCCACCTTAGTCTGATTAAGGCTACATAAATTACTTTCCAACCGCTAGATGCACGTGGACAAACTGACAATTTTATGGCACAAGGTTTGAAGAGCATCATACTCAGACACTAACCAGGCCATGTGTCAACCAACAATCAAAAGCAAGAGCTTAGGACGGGACATAAAGGTAGTTGGGCTGCTGCTCGGAGCGACAAGGTTAGATAATCAAGGTCGAGAAGGTCACTCAACACATATAGCTCTAGAAGAGCGTGTAATCCCGACTGAGTAAACGTCACTTCACTGCTGAATGTCAAACTGATGGTTAAAAAGTTATAAGCACATTGGTCGATAGGGGTGGCACATTAAATGCTAGAAAAGTGAGACTAGGTTTGCCCAAGGCTTATGGGTTCATTGAGGACTTACATAAGGGGGTGGGAAACTCTTGTAAGGAGGTCGACGACTGAAGTGAGAGAGAATTTTAGTCTTAGCCAAGTGCTACAGTGGATGTAGCCCACTTTTGAGGGGTGAATCACATAAATATTGAGTCTATTTCATTCTAATTTTTATCCCAAGCCCACCAATGACTAATTATTTTAATTTGTTAACTTGCAAGTTTTGAGCATTGACAATATTGTTAATGTTAGCGCTTAAGAAAATGCATATTTATTAATATTTTTGAAAATAAGAATGATATGGAACAATGCGAGAATAGTTTGTCAGAAGAATTGAAAGTTTTAAACTCGTAATCTCAAACTTTGGATTAAGTAATTAACTTGAGAAGAAAGCATCTCATAATGCTCTCTGTTAACACAGCTAATTCATTTAACTGAAAATATGATTTTAGCCTCTAAAACTTAATTTTCTCTACATAAAATCCGACATAAGTTTTTTTCTTGAATAAAATCCATTGACTAGATTCCACATCAGCAAATTCATTAATTATGTTTGACTTCACACATTAAAAATACTCGGATGCCTAAAATACCCCTATTTGTTTTTTTATTATTTTTATTTTTATAAACCCTATTTGAATGATGTACATAATTAATGCTATGTGAATGGATGGTAAGGGATAATTAATGATTTTACAAAAAAAAAAAAACATTAATGTTATAAATTCATTGCCTAATATATAATAACATAAAACATGTCTAATATATGTTATTATACATGCTTAATTAAGTCAATAAAATTATATTTTACATATTAATGTAGGTAAATTATTTCTCACACACTCACACACACACACACACACACACACACATATATATGCTTGATATATGTAAAATTCATGCAAAATAATTTACCTACAAAAAAAAACATTTGATTCAAATAGTGCACCTACTATTAAAATTTTAAAATGTTAGATTGCTTAAAAAAAGAAAAATAATATACCCAGTATATGTAAAATACATAAAAAAATAATTTACCTACATAATAACAAACCCATATATACAAAATACATGCAAACTAATTTACCTTATAAATTAATTGTTTAATTTTTAAAAGAAACAATGTTTCTACTTTTTTTTTTTCCAAAAATAAAGTACCTATTATTTAATTTTTACGAAAATTGTGTACCTATTGTGTAACTTAAAAAGAAATTACATATTGTTTATTGTTTTTATGAAAATAATGTAACTATTGTTTAGTTTTTACAAGAAACAATGTGACACATCCCGACCCAGAATGTCCACTAAGACTTCGAATTGAACTGTGATGGCCGACACCTGGAAGGTGACGAAGCCATAAAGTATATTGATGTGAAAAATGTGAATAAATTTAAACCTAAAAGTGCCTAAAGACAAGAGTGCGTTGTGAGTGGGAATGAGCCCATTTCACACTCGACGTCAGAGTATAAGTAAAGTACAGTAATGTGGGTAAGGATCATACCCTAAGAGGTAGCCACCTATACTGAGATTCGTCATGAATCCTCGTCGATATGGACTTTCAGCAGCTAAAACCTGGAGGGGCGTAAAACAAGTGTGAGGGGGCCTGAAAATAAAGTTTTTAATAAAAACCCTTTGAAAACGTTATAATCACTTGCCGTAAAACCCGTATAATTTCCCAGAAAATAGTAATACATATCTATATAGAAATCATGCTCGAGAGTAATGAAAACTAAATATATGCCATGTCAAGTATCTCAGCAATGAAATAAGTAAGCCAGGTGAAATAAATCAATGTAAAATGATATGCCAGTCGGAGTCGCCTAACGTGACCTGTATGGCTGAAACTATAGCTCATTAACTAATTCTTGCACACAAGTCGGAACCACCTAATGTGGTCTGTACGACAGGGATAAGTGTAAATAAGTACGCTCAAGTGTTATGATCACGTGAAGGCTGTGCGAATAATCACGGGTCACCTAAGAGTTGGAACCACTTAATGTGGTCTGTACGACAAGGCTGTGCATCAAACTTGGATCCAAGGTGAGCGTGCGGTGCGGGAGGTGAACATCATGTAAATGATTGTGTCCTGACCACGGGTGGGAGCACTAACACCGGGGTGCAGGATAATTAGCTATACATGCCTCTACGTATAACCATAACCAATGCAACCACTAACATCATACAGTACTCACCTGAAACTTACCTGGCCTCTGCAACATCATACAATAGTTTACATATACATACCAATGCATATAATAAAATGAAATGCAAGCATGACATGACATTTAAAAGAATACGCTCGTATAAAACAGTTTATGGGAAAATGTAAAGCATATACATGTATATATATATATAGAAAACCAAAAGCCCACTCACCTCGAGTTCGCACTACAACTCCCTAGTACAACCATCAAGGCGTCACGAACAATCGATGCCTAGAACAATTATCAAATCATGTATTAGAATTCTTATCAATAGAACATGTAACTTACATATCATATTCAGGAAGATCCGTAAGTCGGATTCCCGATCCGTAAGTTTCTAATATCCTTAAATATTACGTAGTATAACGTATCAAAGTTTGGTGACAATCCAACGGTCGGATGGTCATTTGTTATAATAATCAAGTGGCGGACCTTAATGGAACTAGGATCAAATGACGGAATTTCATCAATCGGACTTCACAAACGAAACCAAGGTATTCAAATTTATCCTAAGAAGGTCAGGGGACACCTCGGCCCCTCGCCGGAAATTCAACTATTTCTAAAAATTCTCAAACTTTACAAGAATGAAGATCTCAATGAGTGGAGTAACTTTCATACATGCGACCAAAGCCAATTTGGTCGGGAAAAGCCTCAATTTCATGAAAACCCACCGGAACCCCATAAAGGGTGATTCTTGATTCAACTCCAAACAAGTTCTGACGCCTTCAAAGGACTTTGCTTAAAAAATTGGCGAATTGCCACCAAGAACACCACGGTGCTGCCGGTGCCATTCCCACGAAACCAAGACCAAATCTTGTCTAATTTGTGTGGAAAATCAAAAAGGGAAAGCTGGTCAGAAGTTCCTAGGTGATACCTCGGCGTAAATCGTCAGAAATTAGCCGGAAAAACCATCGAAATCCATCAAGTTTCACAGTCTCTGCGAGTCAGGTTGAAGAGAACCGGTAAGGGATCCATGATCCCGTTCTTATCACCCTTCTCTTTCCCCTCCTTTCTTCTTTCTCCATTGGTCACTCACCATCTCTCTCTTCTCCCGGTTGGCTTTCACCTTTCCCTCATTCTCTTCATTATCTGCCATCTCCACAGCCCAACCACTCTTTCTTTTAATCTAGGCCACACACGTGGCTCACCAGATTTTGCTCCAGCCACACATGTGGCTCACCTAATTTTGCTCCAAAAATTTGGAGCCTTCCAGAAAATATTCAATTTACCATTTTGTCCCTATTTTTACTCGCCCATAACTTCTTCGTTATAACTCCAAATTGCATTCCGTTTGCGCCCATGCATCCGTAGCGACGAGTACTATGGGAATACACCCAGAAAATGAACTTTACGTGACACAACACAATAGTCAACAAAAGTCAACACTTTGTCTCGAAGGGCATTTTCGTAAATTCACTTTTTAAAATTATAAAAATCATAATAATTGGGGACGGGTCATTACACAATGTATCTACTAGTTTATTTTTACCTTTTTAAAAAAAAAAATCACAAGTTAATGTATCCACTTTTTCAATAGAATGTATATTGAACTAATTAGATTTGGATTAGGCGATTTCACATAAAAGAAGAAAAAAACTTCTTCTTTCTTTCTTTTTTAATTAAAAGCAAAAAAAATTAAATTAATTGAATGTTGTTGACAAACAAAAGACAATAAATGAAAAGTCTACAAAAAAAAATTGTAACAGCCATATTAATGTTGGTGGCATGGTGTTGTAAATAAATTTAAATGTAAGGACATCTTTTATCTTACATGGCATCAAATTCAAATTTTGAGTTTTATTTAGATGTTGTAAGGGGCTAAATCTAAAACACCCTTGATTTAATTAGTTAAATTAAATGTAATGAAAAAATGTATCAGCATAGTAATTTTTAGGGAGTATAATGAAGGAATTCTTAATGTGGTATGTTCCAACAAATTAGAATAAAATAAGGAAAAATAATGAAAATGACTTGAAAACTTTGAGTTTTAATGATAAGGACAAAATAAAGGGTAAAGTGAATAGTATTATGATTGATTTTTTAGTGTAAAAATATGGTTTTTCGTTAAAGTGAACAGTACCGAGAGTTTTTCGTTAAAATTTCCAATAAAATATGGGGGCAGTTTGGAGTAGAGTGGATTCCAATACGTAAATAGGTGATCACTCATATACGATGCATCATAGTTGTTGAAACATAAAATCATCCCACTATAAACAAATCTAGTAGTTTTATCAATTTAAGTTAATAAAGTAGAAGTTGATCCATGCCAATATAAAAGAAAAATCCTACCACAAATTTAGATATTTTAGATATATCTTTAGGAGAAATATTATATTCAGAGTTGTGATATCCATACATGTATTTTTACATCTTGCACACTCTCAATTTTCTGCCGTTGGTTCGAATAATAGATCAATGAACAAAAATTACTAGAGATGTGTATGAGGTAAAATGAAATGTGTGAATAGCACTATCGTAATTTGTTTATAGTCATGTTCTATGTATACGCTCTAAATTGACAGTTTAATAACATAATTTCAGAAGAATATTGCTTGCATGTATATATATGAAATGAATGAAGGTCGTAGGTAGCTTTTAAAACTAAAATTATGACATTAATGGATTAGTTGTATAAAGAGAGAGAGAGTTGCATGAGACATTGAGACCGTGACTATAATATTGTATGACATTGAAATTGTCCCTCCACCTAAAAACGATGGAACGTAGGAAGATGCCATCTACAGATTACGTACGTATTAAGTGTTTTCCAATGTAAGCTGGTGAAAAAAAAAAAAACAAGAAATAGGTTCGTCACAAATCATTGCCTAATACACAATCAAGTGAGAAACCAAGGAAACGAAAAGAAATAGTTAAGTGTATGGTCCGGGTGGTTAGAGTTTTTTCGTTTAAGTTACTGCGTCTCGAGTACGAAGAAGAAAAATTGCTTAAATTCGACTCTATAGTGGGTGGATAGTATAGAGTTATCAATATGCTAAAATGATGAAAATTAAAATTTTTGATTGCCAAACTAATGGGACACCCTGTCTAGACCAATCTTATTACTTTTGTAAACAATGATGAATTTAGAATTTGAATCTTGGGGGTCCCAATGTTAAAGGTCCAAGTTTTTTAGATAGAAATATGACACGAAGCGCGAAAACAAATTTAAGTTTATTTACGGAAGTATTTCATAAAAAACTTGGTGGGCTTGTTATCATAACGAACCATGTTGTGCACATGTCAACATATTTTTTACGTTTGTTGAAGCAATCTGATGAGTGCTATCGAGAGCATTTGTTGAGTGTTGTCGACATAACCTGCCGAGTGCTTCCGAGATAAGCCTGACAGACATTACATCAAATGCTTAATGGGTAGAAAAGGAACTTGTACCATATTTTCGAAGGATCGCTGAAGAATCTTCACATGCTTGTTTCCTAACCTCGGGTGGTCCTTGAACCACCTTGATCCCAATGTGCATCTGCACTTGCTTGTAAACCCATCATTTAAAAAAAAAAATCGGTTAATTCAACACTTGAATTGAATGTTGTAGAATTATACAACAATCGGTTCTTCCTAAAATTTCTCCCTATTGAGCAAGATATGACATTTTACTTCATTTTGCATCATCACATTGGCCATGCTTTGAACATTGTGTAATTTTAGTTGCCAACTCACTTGATACTTTATCAAAGGAGAATTCACTTTCTACATTAGGAAAGTGCTTCATTATATATCTTTCATACAAAGGAAAGCTACCAACTAATTATCAACACTTATTATGAGACTTAGTGTTAATAGTAGATTATATATCTTTAAACTTACAAGTCTTGTAATAGTCGAGTGTTTATCTTCAAATTAACAAAACTTCGATCCGTGATCCTTTATAGGTTCAACATGGTCCACCACCATCATTACAGATAGTGTTCTAACTTAACCACCTATAATTAGGTGTTGTGTTTTATCATAAAAGGTTTCGGTAATATTAAGGGTGCAAACTCTCATATATTAATCGTATATTAATTGTATATTACCTTGTCATATGAACAATGTAAGATTTTATTCGCCAACAGTTCTTTTCTTTCTTTGAAAAAAAAAATTATATCAATGTTTGTATATATTTTTTCATAGCAATGCACAAACCCCATTTACCAATTGTTTACATAACCCTTTGTTAGTTGGAAATGCGAAACTTTGAACCTCTTTAAATATCGGAAATATCACGGGATCAAGAGTCTAGGGACTTATAACTTAAGATGTTTAAGAGTATCCGCACATGCACTTAAGATCCAATATAGTCATTTCTCAATATCACTTGTACATAAAAATAAGGGTAAAATGCAGTATAACCCCTGAACTATTACCCCAATTGAAATTGACCCCCTGAACTATTTTTTTGGTAAATTAACCCTTTGAACTATTTAAAATCAGCCAATTAACCCATTGACGTTAGATTTCGCTCATCATTCCATCAAATTCAAGGGCAAATTAGTCATTTCATCATCAATTCTTACTTGTTAATGACAACCAACAATAAAATTATGACATATAGACACAAAATAATGTATAAAACATATAGCATAATAAGAAAACGTAAAAAAATCGAACGTGTACATAACATACAATTTTCCAATGTCATTACACATTATTTTGTGTTCATATGTCATAATTTTATTAGCGGTTATAGTTGACAAGTAAGAATTAATGATGGAAAGAGTAATTTGCCTTGCATTTTAACGAAATAGTGGATGAAATCTACCGACAAGGGGTTAATTGGCTAATTTCAAATAGTTCAAGGGGTTAATTTATCAAAAAAATAGTTTAGGAGGTCAATTTCAGCTTGGGTAATAGTTCAAGGAGTCAAACATCAATTTATCCTAAAAATAAATAAGTAAAATATATAATGAAAAGGTTGACAACTAGCTAACTTAGAGCATTTGCTAACATGTATGACACGTTTATGTTATTTTAAAAGTTTGTCACTCTACCTGATCACAAGTAGGCTAACCCTAATTTCTTTGAAAATAACATCTAGGTTTATTTTAAAAACTGCTTTAACAAAAAGCAAAGTTGAGCCATTAGGATATATTTAATTCATGTAAAAAGATCATTAATTTTAAACAATAACATTATTTATCATTCTATACACTGTTTTTGATACTCCCGACATTTTTAAAAATACAGTTTATCAAACATTCAAATGTTTTATTTTGCAGTTAATTATTTTTAAAGCATAGCAGAATCAAATCCCAAACTGGCCCTGGTAGGCAAAATTAGATTTTTAACTAAAGAAAGAATGTTTAGAACAAACGACTGATTTCCTGTACTTTATATTACATCACAACACTATTAAGCAATTCCTCTTATTCTCCTTAAATTGGGGCTTAAGCAATGAATTCCATAGTGAAGTTACTATTTTTGCACATTGAATGCATTTGAGGAAGCTCCCCAACCAACTACCAAATCCAACCGCGCGCGTAGTTACCTTTTCACTCGAAAGCAGCCGCAGCAATTCTACTCTCTCTCTCTGTGCTTGCAGACAGACGCACATCTTTTTCCGATTCCAAATAGTCCCATCACGCCAGCTGCCATAACTTTCCTCCTCCCTCTCCACTCTTCCTCTACTCTCACAGCTTCTTCACACAAGCACTTATGAAAAAAGCACCAGAATTCTAAATGTCGGATGTAACACAAGAGCCCATGAGCGACCAGCTTTCCGAGCAGACCTCTATCTTCGGCCTCCGTCTCTGGATTGTCGTCGGAGTCTGCGTCGGCGCCGCCTTCGTGCTCCTCCTCGTCCTCATTTCTCTCTGGTTCGCCGCCAAGCGATCCAAGAACAAAACTTTAGCAAAACCCACAACCCCAATCGTCTTCAAAGAGATCCAGGAGATCCGGGTTGACCATGTCCGGACCCAAACCCAAGCTTCCTCGTACCCGAAGCCCGACCCAGTTCCCAGAATCGAGAGGCAACACTTGCTGAAGCCGACGGAGGAAGAGAGCCCAATTGGGTACCAGAAAGTGCACATTGAGATTGGGAAGGACCACCGGATTACTTACCCAGTTGGGTCCTCTTCTTCGCATGGAAGCGGGGAGGCGCGTGCGGTTGAGCAGACCGGTATGGTGGGACCCGAAGTTTCTCACTTGGGGTGGGGGCATTGGTATACTCTGAGAGAGCTTGAGGTTGCGACCAAAGGGTTTGTGGATGACAACGTTATTGGGGAAGGAGGGTATGGGATTGTTTACCATGGTGTTTTGGAGGATAAAACCCAGGTTGCTGTCAAGAACTTGCTCAACAACAGGTGCTTTCTTTGAATTCAATTTAAATGCGTCTTCAGGAAGCACTTCACTTTAAGCACTTCCAAGTGTTTTTCCGGGTAGCGCTTGGATTTTGAATAAAAATTTGATTGTGTTCGTATTCGTAATAAAAGAACTTCTAGCATAATGCTTACGAGGAAAAGTGTTTTCCAGAGAAGCAATCCCAAATCCGCCCTAAGTTCTTTTATAATGAGGTTTATTTTATGTTTGGTTTATTTGACTTTGTTAGAATTTGTGTTGTACTAATTGAGTAATTGATTGATGACTGTGATAATGTGAGCTTTTGTAATTAAATGAATGGATTAGAAGTTGGGTTATTTTAAAGGGGGCAAGCTGAGAGGGAGTTCAAGGTTGAAGTGGAGGCAATTGGACGAGTTCGGCATAAGAATTTAGTGAGATTGCTGGGCTTCTGTGCTGAAGGAGCTCATAGGTACTCTGTTTTTTTTTTTTTTTTGCCTAATTACACTCTATCTCCATTATCTCAAGTGTAGCCTTTGATCTCGTAATTATAGTTTATTAAGTCTACAGAAATCAGAATATCGACTCAAAATCTTTTAACCGCGTTTATATTGATAGGATGCTTGTGTATGAGTATGTCAACAATGGGAACCTAGAACAGTGGCTTCATGGGGATGTAGGGCCTTGCAGTCCGCTTACATGGGAGATCCGAATGAATATCATACTGGGAACCGCGAAAGGGTACAATGCAGATCAATTTAGAATTCACATGCTTTTGTTCCTTGATTTTTTCTTCTTTCCCCGCCTTCATCGGTGGCATTCATCATAACTGATTTCATTTTGTAGGTTAACATACCTTCATGAAGGACTGGAACCCAAGGTCATTCACCGTGATATAAAATCGAGCAACATTTTACTTGACAAGCATTGGAATGCCAAGGTGTCAGATTTTGGCCTTGCTAAGCTCATTGGTTCTGAGATGAGCTACATCACGACGCGTGTTATGGGAACATTTGGGTATGGTGGACCCTCCATGTGCATATATGTATGTTTGTGCGCTTACATTTTCTTGTGTTGACGCGATAATAATCTGTTTCTGCCTGTTGAAGCTATGTTGCTCCCGAGTATGCGAGTACGGGCATGTTGAATGAGAGAAGCGATGTGTATAGTTTTGGGATTCTTATCATGGAGATACTATCGGGAAGGAATCCAGTTGATTATAGCCGGCCTCCAGAAGAGGTCTGAATCCTTAAGATATCCTTTCTACTGGTTTCCGGTTTTCTGTCTTTCCTGAGTTTCCTTTGATGTTTCTTTTAATTAAATGCGATATTTTCAGGTGAACTTAGTGGATTGGCTTAAGAAGATGGTTGCTGACAGAAATGCAGAGGCAGTATTGGATCCCATGTTACCTGAGAAGCCTTCTTCCAGGGCATTGAAGCGGGTTCTTCTTGTAGCTTTACGTTGTGTGGATCCAAATTCACAGAAGCGGCCAAAATTGGGACATATTGTATATATGCTAGAAGCTGAAGAGTCCCCATTCAAAGATGTATGCATTTCTGATTGAAAATCAATTTATGTTCTCTCTGTCTCTCTCTCATTTGATTTCATTTGGCACTAGTTATACTTTTATGTTCGATGCAGTAAAGTGACTTATCGTATCTATCCCCTTTGATGCTATTAATTCTCTCATCTAGATCTTTTGGTTCAGTTTCGCTATTGATCGAGTTTTTTGAAACACTTATTTTAGGATCGTAGATCCAAAAGGGACGCAGAGCACTTGGATGGTGACAGTGTGAAAAATGGGCCGAAAGAGAAGCAGGTAACTGAACCAGGTGATAGCAGTGGGTATGAAAGAGGCATTGCAGGGTTTGGGAATAAAAACAGTGCCAATGTCACCAAAGTTTGACGCGGGTGACGGTTCTTGCAGTCATTCGGTAGCCGGCCATTGCAAACGGTGACGAAGTTATCCAATTACATACACAGGGTATTACTCCACAGTGTTTTCTGATTCTATAGCTTGTGTTTTGCTCCATATAGTTTCACAAGAAGAGCTGATTCAAATTGTTTAGGCAAATGCCATTTTTCAGAGGAGCTTTTTGAGCAATGAGTGTATAATGTAATTTATTAGTCCCACTATTGCTCACTTTTGTCATTGTTGAATAAAATGTAATATATAATATGTATGTATTTATATATCAAATTTTCAAATCCAAATGATAGTTTCTTGAATCATCTTGTGGCATTTTGTTTACATCTATGAAGAGGCAAACATTTTTATTCCTTAATATGTTTTTGTGACAGACTATAGAATTATTATATTAAATTCGTCTAAACTAGGAAGAGACGAGATTTAAAACTTATGTGCAGAGAATAAAATATACTGATTTAATAGATTTGACTAAATTGTTTGCGAACCAGGATCCTCTCCTGAGCAGTTCTCTAAGGATCCCGCAATCTTGTCCGTTCATTTTATATCGTGCGGTCAGTTTTCGTTAGGTACTATTCATATTTGAATTTTAAAATTTACATTTTATATAATTTCTGACCGCACGATATACGATGAACGAACATGATTGCGGGATCCCTAGGATCCCAGGAAAGTGCTCAGGAGAGGATTCATTGTTTGCATGCAAACGTGTTTTATTTTCAATCATTGTTATTTGATTTTATTCAAATTAAAAGTAACTTGGTAAAGCAAAATTCCCCAAAAGTGCATGATTGAATGGTCTTTTACCGATGAAAATCATGGTAAAAGTAGTTGGAGGCTGTGGCCCCGCCAGTAACATGGTTTTTGTTATGAGTGGGGGATCCTGTAGTTGTAAACCGAGACAGCTTGACAGCCTGCAAGTAAATAGCTCCGCATCTCGTGAGAGTTTAGTTGACAAAATTTTCAGTTTTACAATATTACTGATTCGTGATGTTATTAATTCACTTAATATTAATAATATTTTATAAATTAAATATTACTGATAATTCACGAGCTACTCAACTGGTAACATCATGAAACGGTGTAATACGTAGGGTTTAGAAAACTTTATTGTACATTATCTGAGTAGATAATATATTGATAACATATCCCCAATAGTATATAGATAACACATCGTCATTATATTATCATAAATATAGTAGGGATACATTGATGTGATATTGAGAGAATATCGGGTGTCATTTTTTTTTAAAATTTTGTTATTATTAAGGGGAAGTGAGAGGATTCGAATAATACAATAATAAGAAATTTTATTTGAACTTATATAACTTCTTTCTACACTTAACTTAAGCTGTAAATGTAATTACTTTATTACCTTATTGCATAATTATCATAAAGTACAAAATGAAACTAATAATTAAAATAAGATTATATATAAACCCACACCCAATAATCAAACCTAACCATCACCATCACACATCATTGTCACATCCCGGCCCGGGCCCCCATCACATCTCGGACTCGACTCTCCCATAGTACGATATTGTCCGCTTTGGGCCCTGACCACGCCCTCACGGTTTTGTTTCTGGGAACTCACACGAGAACTTCCTAGTGGGTCACCCATCATGAGATTGCTTTCGCGCAAACTCGCTTAACTTCGAGGTTCCGATAAGCTAGTGAGCTCTCAAAAAACCTCGTGCTAGGTAGAGATGAGAATATATAAATAAATAAATAAATAAATATATATATATATATATATATATATATATGGCTTACAGGATCCACTCTCCTGGGCGATGTGGGATGTTACAATCATTCTCATACGCTCAATTATGACAAAAATCATAAGACACTCTCATAGTAAAAAACAAGCCCTTTTGTATGGATTGATAGTAATTTTGAACTATCGACAATCTATACTAAGCCAATTACCCCTTCTCCTATACCTGGCTGAAATGGAAACCCATGGAGTGGACGGGAAAGGGAAGGATTTTTTATTTTGGGAGACTTTGGATGCGGTCCTTAGTTATGAATATTCTTTGATTGAAACCTTATTGGTTTTTAATTTTTGATCAAAGTCTTTGAAATTAATGTGATAATTTATTTCTATGTACGTTACTATATTTTTTAAATTAAAAATTAGAAATTTTAGTTGTTTACATAATGAGATTTTTAAATAAAAAATCATAATTTGTGTGATTAAAAATATTAAAATATAAATATACTATTGTGTGTGTATATATATAAACATGGGTACATTCATCAAAATTAACCAAAAAATTTATTGTATCAAAACATGGGTACATTCTTCAAAATAACAAAAAAAAAAAAAAAAGATATTAGGCTTAATAACATTAGTATATTTATTCCATTACACTTTACATGGATACATTTTAAAATCAAAGAAAAAAGAATGTACCCATATAAGTTTAAAAATGGATTAGAAAAAAATTGAATAGATTTTATATAAAAAAGGGTACATTTTACATATAACAAATTGGTATATGTAAGAATGAGTACATTTTAAGATTAAAAAGTTTTACATGAATGGGTACATATAATTAGCATGGGTACATTCAGTAACGGAACTATAGAGGGACCTGGGAGGTCCCACGACCCCTCGGCAATCCTGAATCGTTCCTTAAAATTTTATAGGGACCCCTTGCACTCGAGGAGGAAATCTTGTGTACGTAAGCTGCAGCGGCTGAGCAGCGACGTCTGCGGAGAAGACAACCGTGTGAAGAAGTTTTCTTTTATAAGGCTTGGCCCAAAACACTCATTTTGGCCAATTGTTTTAATTTGTTTTAATTAAAACAATATACAAAACGTAGTCGTTAGTGTATATTTTGTTTTAAATTCCCAGCTAGCACTTCCCTCAAGTCCCACCCTTCCTCGTCCCTTCCCCCATCCCATTGCTTTGATTTTCACATCTAATCCCCAATTCCCTAATTTTCAAAACCCTAAAATTCTAAATCCTACCCAATCCCATATTCAAACTTTACTCCAATATCATACCTCAATTTGTTTCAAATCTCCACACCACCACACAAAATTCATGCAAGTTTTTTGGTATTCTAATATAATCTCAATTAAATTATATTAGATATTGATGGAGGTTTATAGTCAATTATTTGATATGATTATTGATATGTTTTATGTTTGTATACTTATGTGATTATTGGAATTTAGATGGAATTTTTGTTTATTGGTTAACTAGTATATGTTTTGTGTTTTTTTATCAATTGTGTAACATAGAAATAAGAAACATGGAAAGATTTTTCACCAAAGCCAATAGCACCCTCTATAAATTCGGATAATTTAAGTTCAAGAAAAAATAAGTGTTACATTGATTTGAATAATCTTGAAAGAGACCCAAGAATAAAACTTCAATGTTATAATTAAACTTGTCAATGTTATTTTTGTCTATTAATTTTTTGACATTTATTATTGGGACCCTCTGTATTTAAAATCCTGGATCCACCACTGGGTACATTTGGCAAAATAAAAAGTACAAATACAAAAAAAATATATGGGTACAAATACAAATAAACTTTAAAAAATATTAACACAAAAAGAAATTAATATATGGATACAAATTAAAACTGAAAAGAAATTGGTACAAGTTAAAAAAGAATTACAAATTAAAAATTGGTGCAAACTAAAACTAAAAATATATGATAAAAATTTTAGTCATAAATATAAATATACTAATTGTAACATTTTTAACATTAAATGAATATATTTAGAAATAAAAAAATATTTTATTATTGAAATAATTAATGATGTTATTAATACTCAAGGACCTTGATAAAAAATTGAAAAGAAATAAGATTTTAATCAATGGAGTAGCAAAAGGAAGGATGAAAACCTACTTTCTCCTTTTATTTTTTTTATATGCAACGGCCACATTATAGGACTGTTGATCCAACGATACATATTCAATTTTTTTTATAGTTACATTTACTCGAACAATTATGATCGAATATGAGCATATCTAATGGTAAAATTTTGTGATCCAAATTAGTCTCGTAGTTAACACGACATGTCTTGGGTTCAATTTCTGACGCTGGTGAATCACATGGTAGTGACCAGGAGGAGGATGAAATGACTCCGTGAGTCTTCCTAACTTTCAGAAGGGTGGACTGCAATGACAAAGTAGCTGACCCTTAAAAAAAAAAAAGGGGGGGGGGGGGGGGTTGCACATGGTCTCATAATAGAGGAATCAAATTTTTCTCCAAAAAAATGTCTCGTGTGGTTTAAAAATTACAAGGGAGGTAGCAAGCAAAAGTAGAGAACAAATTATATCTGAATTGAGAGAGTTGCAGCCAAAATTGTTCCACACAACCACAACAACTGGACTGATTTGCCCCGGGAAGCAAAGTTACCGGAACCTGGTTGAGAGGATGTGGTGGTGGCGGCAGCAGGTGGCGGGGGAGCAAGTTTTGGGACGTCGCATGAACCAAATGTAACGTTACCACCATTTACCTGCTCATACAAGATAGATTGGAAAACTTAGATGACTTTCAAATTTCCCTTGTTTGACAAGTTATAAAGTCTAATTGTAAATTTTGCAAACCTTGCAGTAAGTGATTCTGTCACAGCCACATATCAGATGGCCACTGGCTTCATCCACTGCTTCTGGAGCACCACCACCATCACTTTTCTGCAGCAAAGAAACCAGAATAGGTTAGGCAAATGCATGCAAATATGTCTTTTTTATGGAAAGTAATTCACTCTTATTTTCTCTCCTGCACTCCTCCATTTTTCTCGTCTTTTGATTGAATAAATCACCGGAGAACTTAGGGACAAAGAGGAGTACATAAGGAGAAAACAGGAGTGTGTCACTACCCCTGTCCATTTATCTACTTGACACTGTTTCCAGGAGTTTCCAGTGGAAATGTCTCAATCAATACCTCATAATAATCAACAGCAATGAAGTTTGGCCACCGTTTCCCAGCTGCTTCATAGCAAGTTTTCGACGCGCTCAGTAAGGGAGCTGAATTGTCCATGCAAGATGCTGATGCATTTGGAAGATCGCGAAAATAGTTCACGAGAACTAGTGATTTAGACATTGTGTCCATTGGAGATGATTCAGCACGACTTGGACATGAACCAGATACCATCCCTCCATTTCCATCTGAGAATATAGTACACGAAACAAAATTGGGGAAAATCTTCAGCTAGGAATTAATCTTTACACGCGCATTAAAACAAAGTTGAGGAAAATTTTAGGAACAAATATTGAACAAACAATCTGGTGAAGTGCTTGACATCTTGAAAAGTATGAAAATATAGGACTTACATTGATTTTCGACAACATAGTTCCACTCATAAGCAATTCCCTCTGAAGCCTCCTTAGCTTTCTTAGAGGTGAAGACCACCAACCGCTGATTATTCTGGACCATATCATCAACAGTTGGCCAATCGCTCCCGTTCTTTGGCATCTGAGCAAGTGGGAACCAAAATTTTTTGAGGTCAGCTGCCTCAAAGACCTTTGTCAGGCCCGATGGAGATTCCACATAATCTTCGATAAAAATGGTGACAATCTCTGAGGGGTTGGATTCCAAAAAGGTTTTAATATCTCTCAGCACGTTAATAGCAGGTTTCTGCAGAGAAAATTGGTGCACACAAGCAAAATCAACAGCAGCATTTCAGTTTTCAAATCCCAAACGGACTCTAAATATTTAAGCACGATGTTTTTCTTCTAATACCAATTCAATTTGGCGAAAGCATAATTTGAAGAACTTACAAATGCAGTGAAGTTGTAACATTTGCCACCATACGAGTGACATAACCAGACGTCGTTGTTGAAGTCATACATATCCAGCATCAACCCTCGGACACCATTCTAGCAATCGACAAAATAAAACATAGGAAATATCGGTCTTTAGCATTAGCAGTTGAAACAAGTTTAAATCGACCAAATTATAATTTTTAACACAAAATGGTAAAAGTAACTGAAAAACAAAATTCCAAAATAAATAATTCATTTTTATTAGCATAATTCAGGTGCACCAACGAAAAGCAAGAGTTCTAAGGTGAAACGGCCATATCAGCCTAAGCGTGTGCAACTGATCTAAGCATTTATCGGAGAGTAAAAAGGGCAAGAATCAGCCTACACGTGTGCGCAACTTATCTTAACATTTCGTAAACTAGCAAAATATGTGGTAGGTAGTAGTCCGTCTTGACAACACATGGAAAGTGAAGTGTTTCAGGTGGATTAGGTGGATGCTTCTCCTTTAATCAATATAAATACCCAAATGATTCCATTTCTTAATTTTTAAAAGGGACAGGTAATTTAGCAAAAAGAAAAAAAAAATGACAGCTACGCATGTGCTTCAATAATCACTCAGACACCCACATGCTTAACCTGATATCTTTTTCATTTTTTTTTAGACATTTTTATTTATGCCCTGAATTAAATTTTTAACGACTTGGCTACGGTATATGTATTTACTTAATACATTTGTCATATATGCAAAATTACAAAATATAGGTGGGATTCTCTTGGTTTAAAATATTTTACCGTAAAGTCTGCATGCAAAACAACACAACACACACCACCAAGGGTTCAACATGAGCTAGCTTGACCTAGATGTGTCAGACGGGTGAGCCGGCATGATCACGGCACGGGCACGACCCACTTATATAAGGCATGTCACGGTCTAAGCCCATTTAAATAAGGCACAACACGACACGATTCGTAAGAAATGATCGGACCGGGCCTAAGATTTTGTCCAATGAGCCGACTGGCCCTCGCCCCGTTGGGCCCATCATGGGCCGAGCACGGCCGCAGCCCGTTAAAGAAAATCTTATTTATTCATTATTTTCCAATTAAAACATATATTTCTTCTTTTTTTTTCTGTCAAAAATTAAAACATACATTTTAATGTTAGTAAACCTTAATATTAGCGCGGCATTTAGCTCAATAACATGTTCAAATAAGTTTTTATTAAATTTTAAATAATTAAAGTTTATTTTGCCGAAGTCGGCCCGTTTAGTGACCCTGCAAGGCATGACCTAGGTCTTAATCGACTAGGTCTGCGGGCCGAACTGAGCTTAGTGTTTTATTAAGCGGGTCGACCCAAGCGCGAATCATTTGACACATACGACATCAACGGAGTGACAAACTGCCACGTCATAAAAAATATATTGATTTTGTCAAAACCAAGAAATAAGACCATCTCCAACCCTTGGGCTAAAAGCCAAATTTTTTAGCCCGGAAAATTTAGCTTTTAGCCCAGAAACATCTTTTCTGCTCCAACCCTTCTCTCCTAAAATTTTAGCCCGGAATTATTAAATAATGGAATTAGCCTAAATTTTTTTCTTAAATCAATTTTTTTTAAAAAAATAAATATGTAGATTATTGTAAATTAATTTTATGAACATTTTAATCTAAAAAAATTTAAATTCCGATAAACATTTCGCATTTAGCCCGGGGGGAAAGCTGGGGGGTATTTGGCCCAGAAATAGTATTTGGCATTTAGCCTAAAATTTTAGCATGGGTTGGAGAGTGTTTGGGGGGGGTAATTTGGGGGGTAATTTGGCTTTTAGCCCAGGGTTGGAGATGGTCTAAGAGAATATAAGAAGGACAAACCTAGAAAATCAAACATTTGTCTGGTCAACTTTTCCATCATTTGACTACCGTTTGATTACACACCAGCCACTTTGAGAAATTTTTAGTTGTGACAGGAACACAAGTGGTACACTATGTGTTTTAATAAAAATTAAGAGAAATTTTTTTTTTTAAGTTATTAATTTTTTAGCACACATATCCCACAATTTATTTAATAACACGTATATATCATCCCGTGTACCAATCACACTAAAAAAACCTCTCCAGCTTTGCCTCTTGGCATCTAAGAACACAATGCCTCGTGAAATTAACTAGAGCAGCGTGAATTTTAATTTTTTATACGTAATTCAGACACTAAATATAGTGTGACAACAAAATTGCATTCTCTAAAAAGAAAAAAAAGTCCAAAAATAAATAGAAAAAGGGTAAAAAAAAAAATGCAGGGTAGAGATTATTTGAAGAAGAGAAACTTACCTTGAGTTGGTTGGCAACGGTGTCGTTCTGGTTCATGGGAGCAACAATTAAGGAACCGGTGGCGGACCTAACTCCAGCTTGAGCGTATGAGTTGTGGGTGGTTAGCCATGAATACCGATTGAATGGCAGACCTTTCACCTATAATTAATCACCATATGCAAATTAATTAACAATATTAAAACCAAACCCACCTGCGCAAACCAAACCAATATTAAATTACGTAATTGATTAAGGGAAAAATGATTACCTTTGATGTGGGACTGGTGGGTTGAATCCGGGTGCATCTGGGTCGGGTGTTGCCATTTGCAGCGCAGGTTTGGCAGCTCAGACCGGCGTCGCAGTCGCTGTCTTTCGAGCACGTCTCTCCGATCTGTTTGGCATTTGGGAAAAACCCAGAAAAGGTAAGAAAAAGTGATTCCCAGAAAATTAATTGTATTGAGAATTTGAGATAACACGAGCTAATTAGATATGGTCAATAAATAAATAAAACCTGGAGACACAAGGAGGAAGAAAATAGGCAAATTGCAATGAAGAGAGCTTGAAGCTGGAGATTAGTTAATAAAGTTGCCATCTTTTGATATTCTTTGAGACCCTGCAATTGTGAGGTAACAAAAGAAGAAATGGGTAAAAGGGTTTTATGGGTTTGCAAGAAACGAAAGAGAGATTTTAAGAATGTTACCAAAAGGGGGAAGCTTTTACCTCAAATCCCCAGGTTTCTCTCTGTTTTTGGAGACAATTTCAGGGTATTGGTTTATCTTGAGAGAGGTGGAGATGGGGGAGAGAGAGAGAGAGAGAGAGAGGACGAGATATAGAGAGGGTGGGAGAGTGAGATGAGATTTAAAAAAAAAAATAAACAATAAAAAAAATATAAGAGGAAAGAAGCGATTGAAAGAGAGAGAATGGGAGTTGGGTTTGGGTTTAATCTCAGTTTCCTGAGGAAGGTGGGGGGTTGGGATGCTGGAATGTGGGGATGTTTTTATTTTGGACAGACTTCTCCTGAGGCTACTATATTACAGTTTTATCTATGCATCTCATTTTATTTTTCACACTTCTTGATAATTTTTATGTGTCGATTTTTTTCATTTCATCTGATTCGACAGTCGAAAATTAAAAAGATATGTGAGAAGTAAAATAGGATATATGAATATCACACTCATTTTTAAATTTTTACAACAGATGAGATTTATGGGAAAGGGAAAAGGAAAGTGAACGAGGAGAATCGGAATGGGCATTGGGAATTGGGGAGAAGAGAGAGAGAGAGAGAGAAACAGAGCAAGGAAGGTGGCAATTGGTGATAGGTTGTTTTAGGGTACAGGTCAGGAGGAAGGAAATGCGTCGGTATCCGTTTGGGTGCGGTGTTCTTTTGTCTCTTTGGCATCTGCCATTTCTTTGCTTTTCCTAACCTTTGCAGAAAAAAAAAATTATCAAGTGGCTCATTCTTTGGATGATCGCAAGGTTAGTTAAAACTTAAAATTTTTAACTTGAAAATTTTAGATTTTGTTGCAGAAATATTTTTTCTGCGACGATTGTTCGAGTTAAATTTTTAGCCTCAGATCATTAAAGAAGAAATTTAAGAAAATATTTTCTTAAAGTAACTTAAGAAATTTATATACATTATCCTAATTTAATTTTATGAATATTTTAACTTAAAAATATTTAGATTCAGATAAATATTGAAAAATCACTAAACCGATACCATGAAACTCGTGGAACATTATAAAAGAATATGAAACACATAAAATAATTAAAAAAAATTTTTAACCGTTTGATTTAAATTTGAACCGTTAGATCTTTTTGTTTATCATTAGATTTGATCATAATAAATCTTAGCATTTAGATTATATGAATTTATAAATATAAATTAAAAAAACACAAATATATGGTGGGCCAGCCCACTAACTTAGGGAAAGTTCTGGAGAAAATTTGCCCCAAAGAGAGTTTTTGGTTAAAACTCATATTTGGCTTAAAGGTTGGAGCAAGTTAGAGTAGATTTAAAACCTAAAATTTGAGTTTTACTCTAAGAGTTGGAGTAGGTCTAAATATTAAGTTTAAAGAATTCTGTTATTTTTACAATAGTTTTATATAATTTTCTTTTAATTCAAAATGCTGTCATTTTACAATTTTATCTCTATTACTTTCAGTATTTTTTTTATATATATGTAATATCGTTTGTTCAAAAAATTAGAGAAATGCATTTTTAGTATATTGAAAACTACACTATTAAATGCTGGCTTTATATAAAAAGATTATTAGTATTTATTAGTATTTTTTAATTTGCTAGACAACTCAAACCCCCTACACCTGAAACTCGTGGAATGGAACAAAAGAATAATATTTACTCGAAAAAGAAAAGGATTTACGGAGTCTGCATGGAGTATAGAAAGTTGAAAAAATCCTAAACCAAAAAGTATGGCAACAAAGAATTGGCATCTGAATAAATATTATTCAATTCCACTGCTTCCACACGCATTAAGAATGAGTAATAAAGCATTATTATTGATTAGTTTTATTTAGACTTTTGCTTTTAGCTCGCATTTTCAACAAAAGAAGAGCATAATAATCTCCAAACAAAAGCAATAATTTAATTGATAAAACGATCAACAATCTAAAATTAAGATGACGATCATCGGGCGCCAGTTATTGGTACAGAATAATTTCAACAACAAAAAAAAGGATAAAAAATAAAAATTTTCCTTACCGTTGAATTACATATCTCAAAAAATAATTTGATCTCAAGATATATGTCTTGTTTTACTCGAGCCAATTTGTAGTTTTACTTTTCTTTTTGGCTAAATATGAAATTCCATGGTTTAATTGTACTGTTAATTGGTTTCGTAAAACACCAAACAAAAGAATAAATACTCTCTATTACTAATTGTTTGTGCAAAATGACAAATATTTATTTGAGAAAATACAAGTTTTATGAATGCTAATATGGCATACTTAGTTGCCGACAAGGGTTTGCTCAGTTGGTAAGGTCCCTATCTTATGTGCCGTTTTACTAAGGTTCTTCGAGTCTCGCTGCCAGCAGCTTTTGTTAGTGTGCGATATGTAAATTCCTACGTAAGTCCATACATGTGGCAGCTAGCAGTTTAAATGTCACATGTAAGTACTTCCGACTTCAAGTTGTGAGTATGCCCTGATGCTAGTAGAGAGAGTAACCAATCTTCCTCTAAGTTTTTTTAACCACAAAAAAAAAAAAAAAAACAAGATACGGCATCCTTAGTTACATTGCTCCGGATGAGAAATAAAGCTTGATAGTCGTCTTTAACTTTTATTTACTTACTTTAAGTGGAAAACTTGGTACAATGGAAAGGGCAAAGAGGAGGAAGAAAAGCAACACGTTTTGAGTTCTAGAAACATATAATTTTCAGCCCTCTCATGTCGAGGTAACGGGTCCATATTAATTAATTAGCAAATCCTTAAACAAATCAACATGTAAATCAATGCTTTGTATTTGCAGATCCTTGTACGACTGAATTTGTCCAAGTATATATGAACTATGAAGCATTGCCGACCTCATTCACCTATCGTTAGTTTCAATTTTCTTTAATTATATTCCAATATATTGCATTCTAGAACTCTTGACTTTTAAAAGCAATATATATATATATATATATATATATATATATATATATGTATGTATATATGTATATATGTATTATATATATGTATGTATATATGTGTTTGGACCTAAATTTACACCATCGCCCTAAGTAATCGAGGCCGTTGAGTGAGCATAGTTCTCAACCGTTGGATCGGAATAGTTAAGATAATTATTATTGAAGGATATATTGTGGTTTTAATCATGATATATCTTTTAATACTATATCAATTTATCTAAACTAAATATGATCGATATCACGGTGTTTGTTTGAAATCAAACTTTGCATGGGATAATATTAAATGAGAATGGTTATAATAATCAATAGTCAGAAGAAGAATTGCCATTCATTTGCAATTCTTCAATGGGATATGCATACATGTGGAAGGGAATTGCCATTCATTTGCAATTCTTCAATGGGATATGCATACATGTGGAAGGGAATTGCCATTCATTTGCAATTCTTCAGGAGGACATGCATACACGTGGAAGGGAATTGCCATTCATGGAAGGCAAACAACGTGATCAAGGTGGTTTTTTGGCAGTGCTTTCTTTATTGCCGAGTCTAGGAGATAATGATGGCATCTAAAAGATAGGGTGTTGCTTATGTGGAGAAGTTTTTGACTTGGACTCTAGCTGATGAGTTTGAATTGAAATCAAATCTTGTAGTAGTGTGAAGCTGCGCCACACAACATTTGTTCCTATAAATACAAATGCAGTACATCATTAAGGGGAACCTCCAATTCAACACACAACTGCCCTGCGCAAACTCTCTCAACAACTTTGAGATTTTTTATTTTCTCTTTTCGCTGACACATCTTCTGTTGGCATCAACAACACTGTGAAAGCAACTGGTGATATTTTCAGTCGGCATAGATAGTTCTGTCACCGTAGAATCAGCCGATCTCGCAGCATCTTCCGTTGGCATCAACAACACTGCAGCGAGGGCGGTTGGTTACCTATCCAAGTCTCGGTCGAAAAGGATTTCCGAATCCTTATTGGTCGAGGTCATCTCATTAGCTTTTTTGGCAAAGTGAGGTGTTACAAGTTACTACATTCGGCACATTGAAAGCCGAATTTGATATTGAACTTCACTAAGTTAGCAGCCTTGTCTTCAGGCTCTAGAACCCGAAGGCCGAGACAAGTTCCTTCCTCGGCCGCAGTCGCGAGATTCAGAAGTCAGCAACGCACCCAACGCAATATCATCAAATTTTACTTCTCGGCCGACGAGTTGGCACGCCCCGTATACAACCGAAGGACGTAGTTAACTTACTAATTACTCGGCCTGCGTGCCACGTAGGCTTGGTAGTTTTTAGGGTCAACAATATGTATGTATGTATACCGAGCCCTTGTTCAAATGAATCTTCATTTTTGTTTTAAAATAAGGACTACTTGTGAGACTTATTATACATCAAACTTCAAGGATCTTGTTCACGTAAAAGGTTAGCTCGATTTAAGCCACAATGGATGTAAAGAGAGTCCAACGTTGGAGAAGTGCAACATCTAAGGTTTAAATATAAGTGTTCCACTTTTAATTGCCCTGATGTCTTTTAGGATAAAACCCTACACCTGAGTTCTATTGGGCTTGATACCACCCAACGGATTGTGCCTTAAATGGTTAAGTAGAGACAATTTTCGGTGCATGACAACCTTAGTAGTAGACATTTGAGAGCCCGTGACACAATAGATTCAAACCGTTTATTTTTGAAGTCTTTATTTATAGATCATCCTTACAATAAATCAATTCAATCCAAAATCATTTACTCCATTCGATTGTCATGGTGAAATTTTGATGTTTCTTAAAATATAGTGTTACATCAATTTCTTTGAACTCAATTAGATTCCTCAAGCATTTCCGATTTGACTAATATTTTACAAGAATGTTCTATAAAATGCAATATGAAAAAATGAACGATTAAGTTTGTTGAAATTCAAATGTGAAGTGGACCCCAAATACTACAACTAGCCCTCATTTTTACCTCAAATAAGATTCCTTTGGATAAAGCATACATTATACATATACTAAGAGCAAGTCCACCCCTAAGGACTTTGTGCCAGCACCCAACCTATTTATCTACTTCAGTAAACAGTAATAGACTCTAATTAACAGTAATAGGCCAATGCATCTCCACTCCTAACAAAAAATAGTCTAGTCAAATTTATTAAAACATTATTATTTTTATTATAAAATAATAAAAAAAAATAATTTTATTTTTAATTTCTGACTTTAATCTTATTATAAAATAATAAAAAATAATAATTTTATTTTTAATTTCTGACTTTAATCTTTGTAAGCTCTTTGCAGCTTTTTCTTTCCCAACCTCACTTCCACACTCCAAAACCCAAATCAACGACGCGATAATCTCGCACTCTCTATAACATCAATCGACGGCAGGTCCTGTACCGACAGGTCTCCCAGTTCCACAACATTGAGTTCGGGCTCGACAGCTCTTACGACGGCGAATCTTGGAACAGCAGCATCGGAATATTGTTTTCTGAGTGCGAGAGAGAAAATCAAATGATTGGGTTTCGCGAGAGGGCAAGAAATGGGATAATCATGGCTGATAGGGGATGAGCAAATCAGAGAGCAGTAGAAGCATGCGCTCATGATCGAAAATTTGGTCTAAGAAAAAGAGAGACGCTTTCAGCTTTCCACTTCTGAAGTGTATCTGTTTATCCCGGCTCCGTGGCTCCTTGCCCTCCGACACCACGCTGGCGTCAGCTAGGCGTCACTTGGGCCGATCCCAAGGTCTGTCAAATTTAGGCCGGCCTGTGGACTGGCTTGGGCTGGGTGCCAGTTGATTCCACGGGTTGGAATGGATTGGTTGAGTCTCAGCCTGTTTTTTCCACTGGGTGCCGGCCTATCCCACCCCAGTGGAAATGCTCTAAAACTCAATTCGGCTGACACTGTTTTTCACTATTTGGGAATAGTGAAATGGCGGTAATGCCCTTACTTGCTTCTCTATTTTCCATTTCTGTACAGCGAAGTGGCGGATTTACCCTTGCTGCACGCATCTCTCATCGCTTCACCTTATGTTTCTCGACTCTTCTTCTTGATTCCACTCTCTCATTCAAAAAATCAGATCGCTCATCGCTGCTTCTCCAAACCTATGCTTTGACTACAACTTCTAGATTTGTCATTTTGTGTTCACTTCTCTCACTTAAATCTCTACTTCCGTTGCACTCTATCTTCTTCTTTCGCTTCTCCTGTGAAAATCTCAGCATTAAATTAGTTTTCATGTGTCCTTAAAACGTTAATCTTTAGCCTCTCTAAAAATCCATCTGAAAAAATGTATAATGGGTATTGTTTCTCTCTACAGGTTACTTGGAGAAGTCTGTGAAGGGTCAATAGGACAAGGTGGATTGCGTTTCAAAGTACAAAAAATACAGGGCCTGCCTCTCTATGCGTTTCCAGTCTTCCAAAAATCGTGTTCGTGGAGGCGATTTGAGACAGATTTGAAGCTCGGCTACAGAGATTTGATTCAAATTGGTGGATTTGGGTAAGAAACTAAGAAACCCTAATATTTTCTTTTGGTTTTAAGAGAACTATCATAAAATCCCTCCGAAGTGTTTGTGATTCCAAATCTAATCAACTTTTCCTAAATGCATCCCTTTCCCATGTAGCAAATCACAGCTCTAAAATATTCCAATTAATTAATTAATTATGATAAGCTTTTTTTAGAGTACTACTTCCATATATCTTTTGTTGCAATGGATTTGAAGTTTCCTGGGCTTGATTCTTGGAGTATTCCCTATTGTTCACTGCTAAACATCTGCCTTTCGTTTGCTATCTCGCATGGTGTTTACGACTTACTGCAAAACTGAGTTCTCTGGCTGGATTTTGTTGTTTAAGAGGTTTGATTTTCTCTGAGGTTTGTCGTTGACCAAAGAAGAACTCAGCATATTGTATGTCACTCCTCCCCAATATTTTCTGTATTTTTTCTTCAATTATCGCACCAAGTGCGACCTCTCCCAGACCCTGCGTAAAGCGGGAGCCTTGTACACTGGGTACGACCTTTTATTTGTTTTTGGGTTTATTGCTTTCCCGATAATAAAAAGAAAGAAACATAAAAAATATAATATTGGATAGTTAATTATTTATCTTCACTACAAGAAAAATGGCCACTGTGCACCAAAATATATTTGTGCCCTATGACGCTTAAGGGAACTAACATACGTGCCCATAGACCAATAGCAACAATGCGGCTACTATAATATATCTGTGCCCTCTATGGGCGTCACCTTTGGTTAGAGGGCACCATATGGCGGTTTGTGCTCAAAGACTTGGCACAAATAGGAGCATTTTTGTGCCCTTGTTCTGACAAGATTGTCAGACGACTTTCTCATCCATGTTAGCACAAAGTTTGTAATTGTGCCCTATCAATTAAATATTAAAAAAAATAAAAAATCAAAAAACCATACAAACTAAAAACAAACATTTTTACATATTTTAGCCCTAATTAAGATAACACTCGAAAACAATCATTTATGGACAACAAAATCTTCCCCAGAAAGCTTTGTTCATCCCATCTTTGCTGCTCCACAAATAAATTCATCATTCCCACAAGCAGAGTTCCATCAAACTTATGAATTTATGGGCAAAAATAAAAAGAATTTCAAACAAAAAGCGTTAACTGAGGTGACGTTGAGTTTCCTGCAGGATCAAATACAAAAAAAAATTAAAAATTAAAAATTAAACAAAACAAAGGAAAAGCCCAAATCTGATAGAGGTGTCGGTATTGAGCATAGCAGAAAAATGGAGAGAGCGAGAGAGTACCCATCTTCGCTTTGGACACCATGAGGGAAGAAAGGGACGAGAGAGTCCAAAGTATAGTTATAGAGCTTGTTCTCGTTGACGACATTGAAATGGCAGCTAGTAAAGACCGTATCAACTCGGTTTAAAATCGTTAGATGACTAACCTATTTCAAAAAATCGACTCGGACTTCCATTGTGGGACACACGAGCTCACAGAAAACCACCTACAAAAATAAATTATTAAAAAATTACACAAAAATCAAAGAAAAAATAAACAAAAAAAACCAGATCTGATAGGGGTGAGAGGAGTCGGTGATGCGGTGGTTGTCGATCAGACCGCCAACGTCTAGCAACAGAGTATAAGGGAGGCAGAGTTGAGAGAGAGAGAGAGGTGAAAGAAGGAGATTCTGAGGGAGGCAGAGATGAGAGAAGATCGGGAAATGGAGAGAGATAGACTGGATCTGGGGAAGGTAGAGATATAAAGGGTGGTTGGAATGAATATGGGGAAGCAGAGATGAATGAGAGAGATAAGGAAAGTAAAAGAGAAGGAAAGATGAGAGACAGGAAAAGAGAAATGAGTGAGACGGGGAGAGAGATAAGAGAGTAAAGCGAAAAAAGGGGGGGGGGTGTATGGTGGGTTTTGAACAATAAAAATATATTAAAATAAGATTTTGTCTTCAGATTCTTAAAGTAAGACAAGACACTTATGTGTATAAAATTAAATATACTAAATATACTAAATCAAAGGGCACAAAAATTATTTATGTGTGTACATAAATTAATAAAAAATTATGATTACTGATATGTATAAACAGTGACACAAATTTTGGTGCAAACATTTTAATGGGCACAAATGCAGGACACCAACTAATGTGCCTTTCGTTTAGAGGGCACATTTGAGATAGTTTAGTGCTCAACGAAGTTCAAAAAGCACAACTATACATTTGTGCACAATGAAAATGTAAAGGACACAAATCTTTTGTGTTCTTAGCCCTTTTTTGTTGTAGTGCTTGGGAATGTTATATTTATTCAAGGCATCCAAGGAATTAAGTACTTAATTGATTGATTACCTGATTGAATTTCTTTGATTTTTCTGAAAGAATTTGTTTTTTTTTTCTCTGGGGTTTGGATGTTTTCTTTAATTTTACACGTTGGTCGTGGCTTGCACTCAAATTTTAATTTAATTTAATTTTTTGGGTATTATAGCAAATTATATATATAGTTTGCAGGTGCTTCCAAGGGACCTACTCTATGCTCTCGCTTCCCAGTTGCCTCTGTTCGGTTTGGAAAAGCTACAGATAGCATTGTAAGTCGAAAACTAATCGATAAGTTTTAGAAATTTTGAATTTTTTGATGATTTGGTTTTCAAAATATGATTATGCTTGGATTTTATCCGGTTTGGTGTGCAAGAATTGAGTTTTTTTTGTTTTGTGTGGTTGAATGTAAATAGGAATTGGAAGAATGATGAAAGTGCTTACATTTTGTTGCAAGAGTTGGAATTTCAATATTGCATGGAGGAAGTTCCTTGGGAAAAAATTGAGCATATATATTGAAGTTGTTTCAGAGGGAGAATGGACCTCTCTCAGTGGGATTTACACTGTTGAGGAGGTAGATTTCATGTCCCAGTTGCTTGGAAACTTTGTAAACCAGACATCAATCATCGGAATAGATCCAGATTTGGCCTGGAGGCAACTATGAAGGTTCACTTTATTGTTTGTTAATTTGATTATGCTAAATATTAATTTTATTGTAATTGTTTGCTTTGTATTTTTGGTTTCTGGAATTCTGATGTTTGATGGTTATTTCGTGTTTCGGTTAAAGCATTTGGTGATGACTGGTTTGTTACTTTGATCACTGGTAGATTTGAGCGCCCTCCCCTCACTCTCTCGATCATATATTGGTCATTCTTTCAAGGTAGTCAATTTTTATGACCGACTTTGTGAGTATATCCTTATATATCATCATCCATAAAATTCATCCAATGTGCAAGATTGTAAATACACATAAAAATTACAACTTTCACTTGAAAATGGCTTGGAAAATGTTATGAACATATTGCATGTATACGTGAAATTTCACCGCTCCAAGATTTGATTTCTGCCTTCCATCGTGTTAGGTCGGTTAAATGTACTATTTGGTTTTTGGGATTGAATAATGCAATCTGAATCTTGGGTTTAAATTTTTTGTATACTATACTTATATTTAGCCTCTTATTCTGACACTTATAATTCATCTTCCAACACATTTAGCCATTTAGCCTCTTATTCTGACACTTATAATTCTTATATACTATACTTATATTTCATTTGACATGACATTCCCGCGGCAGCGTGCGAGCGAAAAACGCTAGTATATGACTATTACCGTCCATGTGGTTTCAAAGTGACGCGATCTTTTACCAAATCATTCATGCATGGACAATATCTACAATTAAATGGGGCAGATGGACCTGTTCCATTTTAGACCCAAATTATAAAAAAAAAACTACAGGCATTACGGATTGTGAAAGAATTGAGCAAACGTATAGCATCAACCTATCATGTACATACATGTAAAAAACGTAGAGGGTTTTGGCTATGTTTGCATATGACTCTTGTTAGGGGTGGCATTGTTGGTCTCAAAATGGGTTTTGCATATGACTCTTGTTAGGGGTGGCATTGTTGGTCTCAAAATGGGTCCCGACCGCAAGCCGATGATTTTTTAGGATTTTTTTTGAGCTAACTCGCGGTCTAAGGCTAAGTCGAGTAAGAGAAGTTGGTAATTTTGGTAGCACTTGGTTTGACTTTTTTTAAGGGATTGAGGATAGAGGAAGAAATGTGTCTCGGTCGAGGTGTCTCCGTGCCCTGGTGCAAGGACTTTAGAATGGGCGTTGTTCGTAAAAGTGGAGTGGAATTAATTTAATGGTTGATGTGGTAAGATGTGATGTATGGGAAGATGAATTGCATCAACCCAAACGAACTGGTCGGATAAATTGAATTGATAGATATCTATGTTTCAAATACTCCTATTACAAGAAAGTAAAATTTCAGGGGTGTTTGACCTCGAACAACAAGTGCGTTCAAGGTGTTCGACCTTGAACGGGCCGATTTGGAAGTGCACCCTTTCGACTTGAACGAGGGATGACAATTCTAGGTCCAAACATTCCCCGCTATTCTCATGAGGCTCGGCCTAGAAGCCAAAATGGTTATGAGACTAAAAATGCATTTGTCTGGATGTTGAGTTTATCTAGATGAGTCAAGTCCAAACAGGCATAACTCAGTTTGGTTCGGTTTACATTCTATCAAGTATATCATATGTAACTTCGTATTGTAGATTGATCAATACCGAGAGAATTTATTACTAAGACAGTGGTTTTGAGAGAGCGTAGATGTCAAAGTCAAATAGTTTAGGTTTTTTTTTTTTTTTTTGCTTTAAATTGTGAAAATGAAGAGGCAAAAAAAAAAAAAAAAAAAACCTCAATATAGATGATTTCGTTTAGTTTGGGTAATTGTCAAAATAGGTCAAAATTAAACTTAACGTCACTTTAGTTTGGCCAAAGATTGTAATTTTTAATCGTAAAAAGGTACTGTCACTTAGTACGTTTTAGTGATATTCATTTTTATTTGTAAGCGAGAGATTTTAGATTAAATTTTCGTCAAAGGCAAATTTGAACTACATTATTGCTAGTTCATTGTGAGACTTATAATATTGTTTGTTCCAAAAAAAAAAAAGTACTAGACCTCTTTGACTAGCAAATTTTAGGTTAAATATCACGTCTCATTGATGACATTTTAACTAATTAGAATGATATTTAAAATGATTCTAATTCCTAACTTATGTTATGCTAGCCCATGTGCATTAAAACAAATGATTGATGACTTCTTCTGTGTTTGTTATGTGGCTCTCACAATAAAATCTTTTATGCAATAGTTGATTGACCAACAATTAAATTGATTAGGTGGTAGTTGACCATGCCCTCATTCCTTTTTTTTTTTATTCCCTATTTTGACTCGTTCAATTTTTTACTTTTCTCGTTGGTTCTCGAGTTGTTAGAATAAGTATTATTTCCATTCCTCCCACCCATTTCCGATTAGCAAACACATCAGAGAGTTGTTTTGAAGAGCGCCATCATGTACTATGCTCGGAATTTTTTTTGTTATTTACAAGTATGGAGCAATTATTCTTTATATGATAATGTGACATCATTTTATTCTACGAACGTAATAATCAAAACTATTAATTATTTTTGCCATCATCTCTGAACATTCAATTTGGTTGATATTTTATAACAAAGTTTATGTTAAGACCTAACTACGTCTTCGAGTAATTGCATAGAGAGAGAGAATACAAAATACCAATTAATATTTCATTGATTGAGTATCTTCCCCTACAAGCTACTATATGTAGTACGTTTCTAACTAACAATCTAACTGACTAACCAACTAACTCCCATACAACAATTACCAACAGATTGATTCCATCTGTCATAGCATCCTAACAATACATCCCCCTTAAAACTGAACTTACAGATCACAAGATCAACATCTGATAAAGAAAAACAATACAAGTAATCTGCGAGTACAAGAACACTGCAAAAAACAATATGCTCAAAGATGAACAACTTTTGGAAATTTCGACTTCAACTCATGGTAAACTTCCCAAGTAGCATCCTCTCTAGAATGATTCTGCTACTAGACCAGTACTTCAGTTACTGCAAAATTGCAGTTGGAACATCCTGTAATATACCAGCATCTATCACAATTGGCAAAGCAACTGTAGTTTGGACATTATCCCCTAAATGTTTCTTCAAGCAAGATACATGGAACACAAGATGTAGTTTGGAATGATCTGGAAGTTGAATTTTATAAGCAGCATTTTCCACTTTATCTAACACCAGAAATGGGCCATAGAATATAGGTTGAAGTTTGTGGAAAAGATGCATTGCCAATGACTTATGTTGGTAAGGAACCAACCTTAGATAAACCCAATCTCTCACTGCCAAAACCCTTTATGTTCTCTTCTTATCAACTTGGACTTTCATACGACATTGAGCAGCTTCCAAATTACACTTCAGTAATGACAAAATTCTAGTTCTTTTGCTTTAAACACTGCTCCACTGAATCCACTTCAGTTGTACCATTTTCATAAGTAGGCAAAAGAGGAGGAGCATAACCATACACTGCTTGGAACGAAGTCATTTTAATAACAAAATGAGCTAGTGTTATAGCTCCATTCTACCCAAGACAACCACAAAACCCATTTCTTCGGTTGTAAACTGCAAAAGCATCTTAAATAGGTTTCCAAACACCTATTGAGAACTTCAGTTTGCCCATCTGTTTGAGGATGATAACTAGAGCTAAAACATGGTGCATAACCTTGTAATTGGAAGAACTCTTTCCAAAATTTGCTCATGAAGATTTGATCTCTGTCACTTACTATGGATTATGGCATACCATGCAATTTGAATATGTTGTCAACAAAAAGTTGAGCAACTAAAGAAGCTATATAAGGATGAAGTAACGCAATGAAGTGTGCTTTTTTAAACAAACGGTCCACTACAACCCAAATCACAGTTTGCCTCTGCAAGGTGGAAGGCTAGTTATGAAATCCATTGAAATTTCAGACCATACCTTAGCTGGAATTGGTAATGGCTGCAAGAGTCCATGTGGAGACAAGGTCTCATATTTATTTTGTTGACATATAACACAAGTTGCTACTCTATTTTTTATGTCTTTCTTCATACCCTCCCAGTAAAATAACATGGAAATCCTCTTACAAGTTTTTAGGAAGCCTTCATGACCAACTGCAAGGCTTGAGTGAAATTCAACAAAAACCTTATCTCTCCAAGAACTCAATGGACTCAATACAATCCTGTTTTCGTACTTTAAGAATGCATTATCAAAACTGAATCTTAAAGTGCTAATAGGAACATCATCAGACTTAGATTGTACCACTTGTTGAGACTTGACAATAATCCAAGTGTCTTTTTCAACTTGTCTTCGCAAGTCATCTAACCAAGAGGAGTAAGTGGAGGAAATGGCATTGAGTTCACTTGATTTATTAGAATTATCAATATCAGGAAGTACTCTAGACAATGCATCCGCAACTTGGTTATCACACCCTCTTTTGTATTGGATTTCATAGTCGAAACCAAGTAACTTAGTGACCCACTTTTGCTGAACATGTGTATGAGCTTTACCCTCTAAGAAATACTTCAGACTATGGTGATTTTTTGAATGATAAAATGATTGCCTACCAAATAAGATTGCCATTTTTGGACAGCATGAATGATGGTTAACATCTCCTTCTCATAAGCTGATAATGCTTGATTCCTTGGACAAAGTGCCTTGCTAGTAAATGTTATTGGTCTTCCCCTTTGTTGTAACACTGCCCCAATACCATATCTTGATGCATCACTTTCGATCACAAATGGTTGGCTAAAATATGGAGAAGCTAATACTTGTGGTGAAAGCATTGCCTTTTTAAGAATGTTGAATGTTGCAGTGGCCTCATCTTTCCACTTAAAACTATCTTTTTTTTTTTTTTTTTGTGAAAGCAGTGAGAGGACTAATGATCTTACCAAACTGAGGTATAAACTTCCTGTAGTAACTTGTCAACCCCAGGAACCCTTTTAATGTCTTCAATGAAGGAGGTATAGGCCACTTAGCTATTGCATCTAGCTCTGTAAGATCTGCTAAAACTCCAGATTTAGATACTATGGGACCAAGGTATTCAACTTGATCTTTACCAAATGCACACTTAGACATTTTGACAAATAAAATATGCTTTTTCAAGGTCTCAAATACTACTCTCAGATGTTGCAAATGTAGACTCCAAGAAGCACTATAGACTAATATGTCATCAAAGAATGCTGATATGAATTTCCTTAGATAAGGTCAAAATATATCATTCATGAAACACTTAAATATTGTTGGTACATTCGTTAATCCAAAGGGCATAACCAAAAATTGTAGTAACCATTATGTGTCCTAAAGGCCGTTTTCTCAACATCCTTGGGGTGCATTCTTATTTGATGGTACCCTACCCTTAAATCTAGTTTAGAGAAGAACTGTACACCATATAACTCATCGAGTAATTCATTAATATGGGGTATATGGAACTTATCTTTAATTGTTATTCCATTAAGGCCTTTGTAATCCATGCACATCGTCCATGTTCCCCCATTCTTCCTCACTAAAATAACTGGAGAAGAATAGGGACCGTTGCTCATTCTTATAAACCTAGCTTCCAAAAGATCCTGAACACATTTCTCAATTTTTGTTTCTTGCACTGGCCCATACCTGTAAGGCTTACTATCAAGTGGTATGCTACCCTCAATCTAGGTAATTCTATGATCTTGAACTATGTGAGGGGGAAGTGAACTTGGAGTAAAAAAATATTACTTCAAACTCTGTCAACAATGTACTCAACTCTAGTTGTTGTTGATCTGTGAGATTTAAGGAATGGGGAATTGTGGTTTATGACTCCAAATGATTCAGGGACATTGATTCAAGTTCCAAATGATATAGTACTGCACCCACTATGGTTTCTTGTTGCAACAATTTTTGCATTTGCAAGGCTGAGATATCCTCAAAGTTGTTACCAACAA
Source organism: Malus sylvestris (assembly GCF_916048215.2). Lineage (NCBI taxonomy): Eukaryota > Viridiplantae > Streptophyta > Magnoliopsida > Rosales > Rosaceae > Malus > Malus sylvestris. The sequence continues at coordinate 14,314,737 of NC_062261.1, read as the reverse complement.
TCTGCAGGGCTTGTAATGCAATATGTCTTAATCTTTATAAAATTGCATATACAACTTGTCAAAATCTCATAAGATAGGACCACGAGTTCTCAACCATTGAATGTCTAAAACAATGTCACACATTCCCAAAGGAATAACATATAAATCTATAATGAAGTGGAAATCTTGAATTTTCACAGAAGCTTGAGCTAGAGTACCTTTTGTAGCTACTTTACCCCCATCAACAATCTTGACATTAGACAAATGTTTAGTATCCAATTGTGTTCGCAATCTTTTTACCAATTCCAAATCCACAAAGTTGTGGGAGCTGCCTGAATCAATTAGCATAGTGACAGGACAATTCTTGATTAACCTAGAAACCTTCATAGTGTTGATGGAAGGAGGAGCAATGGTACCAAAAAATGCACATGCAATTATTTCAGGTTCCTCATTTTCCAATTCTTCAACACTATCAAACACAAGATCTTGCACATAAATTAACAACAATTGTTTCTTCTCACAAACATGACCTCTCACAAATTTGTCCTTGCAATGATCTACTTCATTAGGTGTTAATCTCCTAACATTGTTGTTTTTAACACGATTTTTAGGCAATATAGTTGTAGTAACATTCTGTGATGCTGGAGAACGAAAATTTGGTTGAATGGCAGAAGGTTTGTATAAAGACTTCACCTTGAGTTTTGTGATCTTAGCATCCACTTGTTGAGCATAAAAAGCAAATTTGAGTACATCCTTTGGTTTGAGGAGTTTAACATTATGCCTTAATTCAGGCTTCAGGTCACCAATAAAGTAAGAATGAAGAAGTCTCGGGCTAATATTCCTTGTTCGATTTGTGAGCCTGTGAAATTCAAGAACATAATCTTTGAGTGTGCCAATTTGCCTTAATTTGACTAAGCTCTCAGCAGAATCCTATATTTTAGAAGGGCCAAATTCTTGATGTGAATTCTTCCCAAGAAGGATAGGTGGTGAGGCATCACGCCCATTGGAACCACTGAAGTGCTTCCCCTTCCATGTGGAAAGATGCAAGCTTGACTTTCTTTGCATCATCGATGTTGAAGAAATCAAAATAATGCTCTGCCTTGTAGATCCAACCCAACGGATCATCCCCTTCATTAAATCCTGGAAAATCAATCTTCAAGAAGGGAGCTTGTGGTTAGTGATTGAAATTTTGCCCAATTTCTTGACGAACAACATTAGGGTTCATCAGATTCTGGAATTGAGGATCGCCAAGAGTAGCCTCTGAAGATTCCCCAAAAGAACCCCCATTGCAACGCGCCATGATAAACTGCAATTGGATGAGAATCAGATCTTGGGTAAATTTGAATTCGTTTTGTGAATTCTTGAATTCGTCGAATTTGGACTCCAAACTGGAAGCGCAAGCCTCCATGGTTTTGCATGAGGTCTGGCATGTTATGCAACATCGAAGGATTGGTAGGATAAAAAAACTAGTTGATACCAATGTTAAGACCTAGCTACGTCTTCGAGTAATTGCACAGAGAGAGAATACATAATACCAATTACTATTTCATTGATTGAGTATCTTCCTTTACACCCTACTATATGTAGTAAGTTTCTAACTAACAATCTAACTGACTAACGAACTAACTCCCATACAACAATTACCAACAGATTGATGCCTGATAGGGATTTTACAACCTGCAAAAGTAGAGATAAAAACACGTAAAAATACTTGCAAGAGAACAAGGTTGTTGTAGTATAAATGGCTCAAGCAAGGTTGTTTTCCGCATGGATTATTTAAAACAATTTATGAAAAACCAAAAGTTTAGTTAATTATTTAAAAACAAAGATGGGAAAAGGGTGATTTAATGGCCTGAATTTAGGAAAACGAAATTAATTAAAAAAAGCTAATTAAAATCTACAATTTTTAGAGAAAGAACAAGGAAACAATTTTTAGAATTCAAAGTGAGAAAATACTAGGGTTTCACCGTCACCCTAACAATCCTACGTAGTTCTTCTAATTCCTTATGAATTACACATGCATATTTTGAAGGTTAGGTTTTTCTAAAGTATGCCCTACTTGGAACCTCCAACATAGAACGTATATCTAGCATGCAACCCGTCCGTGGCGTCCAGATCGAATGTGAACATGCAAGATTCATTAAGTTTTGTGAAAACCTTTTGAAAAACCATATAACTCCTAAGACTTGTCGTCCATTCTAAGTAGCTACACATGCTAATCACAAGAAGCCTTAGTCAATTTAGGGACAGCCCTCCGCCAAAATTGCATCAAATTACTTTTCTAAATATCTTAATGGTCGCGAATCATTAAGACAAATAGATAGTTTAAAGCACAGTGATTAACAATCCAAAACTTGCATGCATAAATTCATAAGAAAATTAAAAAGAAGGGTAAAAGACTGTTTACTACTCTCATGTTTTGTGGTTTTCAACATTTAGTACATCAAGTTTTTTTCGTCTCAGAGTCATACCTAAAGTGTAAATTTTGGGACAGTCTCATACATCCGTTAGTCAAACAGTTAAGTCTCCCGTTAACTGTGACGTGGCGCCCATGTGGACATTGACTGGGCGCTACGTGTCATCCATGTGGAAATTAAAAATAAATTATTTATAAAATAAATAAATAAAATTATATATATATTAAAAAAAAAACCTTCATCTTCCCTAGATTCGGAGAAAGAAGAAGAAGAAGAAGAAAAAGGAGAAGGAAGAAGAAGGAAGAAGGAGGAAGAAAAAAAAAATCTTCCCCAGATTCTGAGGAAGAAGAAGAAGTGTGGAAATTAAAAATAAATAAAATTATATATATATATTAAAAAAAAACCTTCATCTTCCCTAGATTTGGAGAAAGAAGAAGAAGAAGAAAAATGAGAAGGAAGAAGAAGGAAGAAGGAGGAAGAAAAAAAAAATCTTCCCTAGATTCTGAGGAAGAAGAAGAAGAAGAAGAAGAAGAAGAAGGAAGAAGAAGAAGAAGAAGAAGAAAGGGAAGGAAGAAGGAGGAATGAAGAACGAGAAGAAGGAGGAAGAAAAAAAAAAAGTTGCAGTCGGAGGAAGAAGAAGAAGAAGGAGGAAGAAGAAGAAAGAAGAAAAAAAAAAAACTCTTCCTCAGATTCAAAGGAAGAAAAAGAAGAAGAAGAAGAAGGAGAAGGAAGAAGAAGGAAGAAAGAGAAGAAGAATGAAGGAAAAAGGAGAATGAGGAAGAAAAAAAAAATTGCAGTCGGAAGAAGAAAAAAAAGAAAAAAAAACGCAGATGACACGTGGCGCCCAATCAGTGTCCACATGTGCGCCACGTCACAGTTAACGGGAGACTTAACAGTTTGACTAACGGATGTATGAGACTGTCCCAAAATTTACACTTTAGGTATGACTCTAAGACGAAAAAAACTTGATGTACTAAATGTTGAAAACCACGAAGCATGAGGGTAGTAAACAGTCTTTTACCCTAAAAATAAACTACATATTCTTGCTAAGGATCATGGTCTCACCCTAGCAAAAGAAAATTAGCTACACAGACTCATAATTAAAATCAACATAATTGTATTAAACTAGAAAAAGAATGAAAACAACTGAAAGTATAAGTCTTGAAATCTCTAAGCTTTAGCCTCTCAAATCTTGTGTACGTTCTAGCTAAACCATAAGTCTGCCAAAAGACTTATTTATACTACTCTAAATAAAATCCTCCTAGTAAAAGGTCTTAGAATCAAACTAAGAAATCAAATAAATTGAAATAAAATAGGAAACATAATCCTAAATTAACTTGGTAAATTTGTCCAAAAATCTGCGTAGCCTTTGGACCCATAACAGCTCCAAAATTGGCCCAAAATAGTTGGGTTTAAAGCTTAGACTATTCTAAACACTGCTCTAGAAGGCCACAAACCCATCTGAAGTCATCTTGGGCTCCAAAAACGCAGGTTAAGCCCATAAACGTAATTTCCAGCAATGCACACTACTTCTTTAATAAATCACCAGAAAATAACCGCTTGGTAGAAAAATCCCAAATTTTGATACGAACAAGCCAAGAGACACACGAATGTCCTCCAATTTGAATCGCTCCAAAATTCGTCCGTTTGATCACATTTCACTCCAGATGAAGTCGAATGTCCTATATTAAAAAAAATAAAGCAAAGTATCAAAATTCTACCAAAATAATTACCAAATTATACTAAGAATAAGGTGAAATATATAATATAATATTGACTCATCAATGCCATCTGTCATAGCATCCGAACAGTTTCATGTCGTCTGGGTTCTCTAAGAAGAAAAAGGTACTAGGGCTTATGAGAAAGTTTTCAATTATATAGACTTTTTCACCATAGAAACCTTCCACAAGCTCATTAGCCCATTTGATAACAAAACAAAGACACGACAAAAGCTCTCCGGCCAATTTCCTCGCACATTTGTATCTGCAATCACTCACCTTAACTCAGTTTTTGCACAATCCCATGGACTTATCCGGCCATGCCGAAAGCCCTTTTCGGCCACGAAGGGTGGTATTTGGGCACACTTTCATCCATCTCAGACAATGCTAAATCTTCTACTAGTACCACAAAGCTCATCCATACTTATTCCATCCAAGGCTTTAGTGTAGTTCTCACACTGTACGAGCTTGAAGCCCTTAAAGAGTCCCATGGCTTTGTTTCTTTTGCCCTGTTATCCCTCTTAAACTCCACACTACCCACACTTCCTAGTTCCTTGGCCTCACTTCTTCTTCCAGTGCCTGACATGCTTTAAATTATGGCGAATGTGTCATAATTGGTTTACTTGACACCAGAGTTTGGCTTGAGAGTGAGAGCTTCAAGGATGAAGGAATGACTGAATCCATTCTAAATGGAAAAGCAAGTGTGTGTCTGTCCGGCACCCAATTCAATTCTTCCTTATGAAACAAGAAACTCATTAGAGCTAGGTTTTTCAACAAAGGCTACATTAACAACAATCCGAGGAGACCATCACGATGAACTCACCCCACGATACAGATGGACATAGAACTCACTCTGCCTTCACTGCAGCAGGTCAGGATGTAAAAGGTGCATCCTATTTTGGCTACGGTATTGGCATGGCTAGAGTTGCGGCGCTAGGGCTTGAATAGATGGGGTGGTGTATATATTGTCAATCTCCTTAGGACATACTTTAGATGACCATTTTTTGGATGATGACACAATGTCAATCTCTTCTGTTGCAGCTTCAACAAGAAATGATGGCCCTGCCTATGAAAAATTACTAAATGGAGCACCATGGGCAGCGATAGTAGGCGTAAGCATGACATACTGCGAATTTTGGGGAATTTTAACCTACCTTTTAGGAAATGGTGTTCAAATCACCTTCACTACCTTGTATGCACTCAACTCCTCTAGAAGCAAATTGTCGATTGTTTTTGCTCACATATGTCAAAGTGTGATGGAACTGAAAAAACTCAAGAACAAGATTGTTGTGTGCAAAAGACAATTTGAGCATAAGTGATGAAGTTGAAAATGTAACTCTGCAAAAGTCTCAGGAGCTGTCTTCGTTACAAATTTCACCTTGTCAGATTACTACGCTTAAAGCTCGTTTCCAGCAGCATTTATAGGTATAAAAAGTAGACAATTATTTCTCTAAAGGACCATTTCGAGCTGCCCGAGTGTGTTAAAGCCGGACATTCTAGCCTCTGGTTCATTAGTCCTCGTGGCATAGACCTCAAATAATTCAGTGGCACAAGTTTAGTCAGGCTCTTTGTTCAACAAATTTAATGTTGTATCAGGCACTTCAACGGCTGCGCCTCAAGTGGCAGGTGTGGTTGCTCTCATCAAACAAGGACACCCTGATTAGAGCCCTGCCGCAATTCAACCAGCCCTCATGACCACAGTCAATCTGTTAGACAATGCACAAAATCCCATCATAGATGCTAACAGTAACCTCCCGGCAAGCCCCCTAGCTGTTGGACCTAACAGTATGATTAAAATAAAAGAAATAATTTTTGCCTTGCTGTTTTATCTTTCTACACTCTCCAATTTTGATTTTGTCAATTGATTTCTTCAATCCAACGGCTCAAACATTTTTTGAAAAATAAAAAAGGAAAAGAAAATTCAAGGTAAAAAAGAGTGCGTTAATCGGTTTCTCAATATTAAACGTTTATAATTCCAACTCTTTTCAGCTCGTTTTTCACTTTATTCTTCTCTTTGATCTCAGATACCCTAACTGAAACCACATGTTTGTGACTTTTTTACTAGACATTGGGCCTATATTTGGGAAGTAGATGATGCAAGTGTCTTTTGACTACAGTCGTGAAGACTACAAGAACTCACCATAAAATGGGTGTCTTGATGCACTGCTGTATCGGATTTTCAGCCCAAGGCATTAAACTTAGGCAACACATAGTTTCTTAAACAAATGGCCTCCACCGACATTCCTAATTTCCTAGCCACTTCCTAAACACTTCAATTACTCCATTCCTACAAGATCTGATAGAACTTCTTTGAATAGCATTAACAAAATAAAGCTCAGTTAAACCTTTTTCGATTTGGATTTGAGTGAAATGTTTTTTTGTTAGACTATCTAATAACTTAGCACAAACTCGGATACAAATATTGTGGTGCGTGGAGCTTCCTAGGTGCTAGGGTTAGTGATAAAATTAGGCTAGGTAGGTTGAAGCTACTAATGGAAAATGTTTTCTACTCCAAAGTGATACTTGATTTCGTTCATTGATTGAAAGAGAATATGTACAAATAGGAGGATAGTGTGCATACAATGGTCTTGATAAGACCTGTCGAAGATTTAAACCCGACCAAAGAGAAAAAAAACGTACCGCACTATATTACTCGTTTTGACTAAGATAATTAAAAATCATAACTTCGCAATATAAGTATAGGTCTAACAACATAAATAAATATTGCATGATCTAGATTCATAATTATTTATGTTGTTAGACAAACATAAATATTGCATGACCTGGAAACACGTTTCAATCAATTCTCTCCAACGCAAGAAGTAGGTGAAGGACTATAAAATACCCCATACAAAATTCATACTTTAATACTAGAAATTAGCAAAATGGCAGTGCACACTGTCAAGTCCACTCCCCTATTAATTACCTTCATATAAACACGATACAGAAAACAGTAAACTAAACAAAACACAACGTGCAGCACCTTACAACGTACGTTCCAGAGATTCTAATACCAAAAGGACTTGCATAAAATATGTTCACCGGCGGTACATTGTATTATTAAACTGAAACAATATAATAAACCTGTTTCATGCAGAGTACTCCCTACCCAAACTACTTCAGTCTTCCACTTCACTTTCCTTCTCTCCATAAACAACAAAATCAAAAAGCTTGAGCAGTCTTCATCCGTGAGAAAATAATCTATCAAAAATACAACAATGTCAGTGTTGGCCAAGACTGACTCCGAGGTGAGCAGCCTCAGCCAGTCCTCTCCGGCGCGCTCACCGCGCCGCGCAGTCTACTACGTCCAGAGTCCATCGCGCGATTCGCATGATGGCGAAAAGACCACCAACTCCTTCAACTCCAGCCCCGTCCTCAGCCCTATGGGCTCACCCCCTCACTCCCACTCCAACTCTTCTCTTGGTCCTCACTCTCGGGAGTCCGCCTCCACTCGTTTCTCCGGCTCCCGCAGCAAGAGCAGCCGCAGTAGCGGTTCACGCCGCAAGGGTTGGAGGCCATGGAAGGATCAGTTTGGTTCCATTGAAGAAGAAGGGCTTCTCAATGAGGATGGAAACCCTCATGGTCTCACTCGTAGGTGTTACTTCCTTGCTTTTATTGGGGGATTCCTTGTGCTTTTCTCTCTCTTTTCTTTGATACTGTGGGGTGCAAGTCGATCCCAGAAGCCCATCATCACTATGAAGGTATATAAGTTTTGCATGCTAAAGATCGTCCTTTCGAGTATCAATCTACTCTATCTGATCATAATATCATTAGTCTATATTTTGTGTACATTTCGTCAATAACCACTTCGAGTATCAATCTACTCTATCTGATCATAATATCATTAGTCAATATTTTGTATACATTTCGTCAATAACCACTTCATGAACTGTAGATTGGTGCTCGATATCAGTCAATTACACTCTATTTCTTCTTTTGGGGAAAAGGGATTAAGATTGAAATTTGTTAATCGGGTTTTTGTCCACAATTTCGGTCGGCTTTTTAGTCATTATTTGGTCGATAATTTGCCTACGTTTCATTAACAAAAATTGGTGTCCGGTATAACTCTATATATTTTCATTTTTTTTAGTGAGAAAAATTATTAACAAGGGTTTTTTTTTTTTTTTATTTTTTTTTTTAAATTTGTTTTATCTTTTTCATAAATTTGGTTTGAAAATGTGTTACATGCAGAGCATTCTATTTGATCAATTTGTGGTGCAAGCTGGTGAGGATTTCTCAGGAGTGGCCACCAGCATGGTGTCCATGAATTCCACAGTGAAGCTCACCCTTCGTAACTCTGCTACATTTTTCGGTGTCCATGTGAAATCAACACCTCTGGATCTCTCCTACTCTCAACTCTCTGTAGCCACTGGAACTGTAAACCCTAACCATTTTTAATTAAAATTTTAATATATTATCCACATTTTTTCTTTGATGAATTTGTTTATTGGGTTTTGCAGATAAATAACTTTTACCAGGCGAGAAAGAGTCAGAGATCCATTACAATAACATTAGTAGGAAATAGAATTCCACTGTACGGTGGGGGAGCAAACTTGGGCAGCTTAAATGGTGCACCCACTCAACCAGTGCTGTTCGCACTCAGGTTCACGGTGAGGTCGAGAGCTTATGTTCTGGGAAAATTGGTGAAGCCCAAGTTCTACAAGAAGGTCGAGTGCTCGGTGGTTATGGATTCTAAGAAGATGAATGTGCCCATTGCTTTGAAGAACTCATGTAGTTACCAGTGAATGGACATTCTAAGGTGCGGACTCAAAAAGTGTGTATTAGGAGCGACTTTGATCTACCAGTTGACCTGTCGCCCCTGATGCACATCAATATGTTCGCATAAGAGACTACTCTATTAGTGAATTGATTGATTGTCTTCTCTTAGTCATTAAGTGATAAAATGACTGTTATTTGTATAATCTCTCTCTCTCTCTCTCTCTCTCTCTCTCTCTCTCTCTCTCTCTAAGTTTCAAGAATTTTTTTATTTGATTTTTAGGGATTCTATAATTATAGAAAATTAATGTGCATGGAGTCAGAAAAATACTAAATGACAAATGCAGATCTTTAGGACTTGGAAACAAGCAGGTCTCAGGATTTGGCTGCGACGATGCGGATCCTGTTGGCTGACTCAGCTATAAGAATTGAGAGCTGGAATATTTTAGTACCCACAGTTACCCGTAGTGTTTTTTTTTTCTTCGTCATGCATTAACTAACTACAATCTCATACTAAAATGTCAAAAAATTCCTTGAATGTTTATAGATTTGGGAAACTATTTACTAGCTACCGTGGAAAGACTAGGTCTCAAGGAGTGAAAATTATACTATGTTTCGGTGTATGGCATTACATCGAATGAATGTACAATAAAGGATCCAACAATCAAGGATCTAATAGCATTGAATGTCGGTGTATTTCGAGAATTCTCCTATGAAGTTATAGGGTTGAACAAGTCATACTTTGAAAGGCTAGCTACCAATTTAACTCTCAATACTTCTTAATATATACCAAGCAGAAGCATGCATTGTAGCATATAGTATTAATTTGTTTATAGCATTGAGTTTAAGAATGCTAATGATTATGTGGGAAATGAAGGTTTTAAGTTTTGTATTTGGTTAATTATTTTTGAACTATATACCCTCCTGTTGAGGGGATGTTTAGTTCAGGAGGATGTTTAAAGGGTTTTTTTTTTTTTTTTCCTTTCTCCCAAAGGCTTGTTTGTTTAGTAAATTAACTACATCAAAATCAGGAAAAGGAGAATTTTTTCCTCCATGATCTTATGCGAGATCTGTGCTTGTTAAAGGCGAAACATGAGAATTTTTTCCATATTTCAGATTTTGCCAGGGCGACCCCGGTATCACCAAGTGGTAAAGTTCGAAGACATGTCATCTATTACAAAATAGGTGATATATTAACTCCCCCAACAGATGGTCAACTTAGGTCTTTGTTATACTTTAAGTCACGTGAGCTGTCTATCACATTGCTTCTACGGTATGCAAGACCAATTCGACCACGGTTCCAGTTCCAGAATTTCAAATTGCTTAGAGTTTTGAGTTTGGAAGAGTTTGGAAGAGTAGAGCTACCGAGCACAATTGGGAATCTAGTGCACTTGAGGTTTTTCAGTCTGAAGGGTTGTTTCGTAACACGATTTCCATCATCTATGTCTAAGTTGGTATGTTTGCAAACTCTAGATTTACGTTGCTACAAGCTTAAAGAGATGAAAAGGAGTTTCAGAAATCTGCACAATGTGATTCGACATTTGGGACAATTGAGACACTTATATTTACCAGCTAGAAGTTTCAAAGCAGCAGAGAAGAGAGTCTTGCCATTGGCTACTCTTGGAAATTTGCAGACATTAGTCAAGGCTTCGAACTATGATTGTCCTTTGAGTAATCTTGTTGGATCAGCCAATCCTAGGAAAATGTCCATCGTTATAGTACCACTGAAAGATGAGATGAATATCGTTGATTCTGAAACCATACAATTCAACCGTCAGCACTTGGAATCAATCTTAGGAAAATGTCTTTTCCTTTGGCCTTGTTCTTACCTGTAAGACAAGGAGAAAAAGAGCAATCAGTCAGCACTTGGAATCAAGCTTCCAGTCAGGAACTGACTGCCTAGTACCCCTTACCTGATTACTTACCTGGTATTGCTCTCAAGTACTCATCTTCAACATCTTATGCTTCCAGAGAAGATACCACATCTGCCTAAGGAACAAATAGGGCAAGTGAGAAGGATACAAGGAAGCATGTGAAGACAAGCGTAACAGAACACGTGCTGATACATCCACTACTTTGTCAATAGCAAAAGTATCCCATATCAGCAGGGTCGCACATACTCTAGATTTGATGGACTTGTTTTGACCCTCAAATTCTTCAGTCGGCCTTATACTCTAGAGGAAACCAGAAAACCCTCCAGCCCAGTTCAAGAATAAGCCTGTGGAAAGTTACTTCTTCAAAAGTAAAAGTATCTCATATCATCTTTTCTCCTTTTTCTTCTCTTTATCCTTCATGCTACCTGCAAGATAGGGAGAATGAGAACAATCAGCCGGAACTCGAAATCAAACTTCTGATCTGGGACTGATTGCTTGGAGCTCTGATTGCTTACCTTGTCTGTCACCTCTTTCAGCAGATCCCCTAGCTCGGCGACTTGGGGGACTCCTACTACATGGTTTGTATCGCTCTTGACCAAACCTGAAACTACAAGTAAGCTTCAAGTGAAATTAATACATTACCTTGTGCATCTCCACTAGTTAAAGATACCACCCCTGGATGGAGGAAGAGTACTTCCAGAGAAGATGCCACATTTACCTATGAGACAGATAAGGCAAGTGAAGACGATATCACACTTCGGTACTTAGAAGTTTCGTGATTACGAGATCATCCTCCCACGATATTTCCTAATGCCATTTGTACTAAATCATTCACTTGTACTCACTAAAGGAGAGCTTGAACCTATGTACTTGTGTAAACCCTTCACAATTAATGAGAACTCCTCTACTCCGTGGACGTAGCCAATCTGGATGAACCACATACATCTTGTGTTTGCTTTCCTGTCTCTATCCATTTACATACTTATCCACACTAATGACCGGAGCAATCTAGTGAAGATCACAAACTTAATACTTTCTGTTGTACCAAAGTCCTCACTGATTTTGTGCATCAACAATCCTTAAGTCCTTACCTTTTTGGGTTGGTAATGGATGAGTTAACAGGACATATTCATGATGATATTCCTTGGTGTATGCTTTTCGTAAACGATATAGTGTTGATAGATGAAACTCAGGAAGGGGTAAATGCAAAGCTTAACCTTTGGAGAGAAGTGTTGGAATCTAAAGGTCTTCGCCTAAGCCGATCAAAGACAGAATATATGGAGTGCAAGTTCAGTGCAAACGGAGGCCAAAATGAGTTAGGGGTGAGGATCGGAGATTAGGAAATACCAAAGAGTGACCGTTTTCGCTACCTAGGATCTATCTTGCAAAAGAACGGAGAATTAGATGGAGATCTCAACCATAGAATACAAGCTGGATGGATGAAGTGGAAGAGTGCATCCGGCGTGTTGTGTGACTGTCGTATGCCACTGAAGCTCAAGGGAAAATTTTATAGGACGGCCATAAGGCCGGCGATGCTGTATGGCACAGAATGTTGGGCGGTGAAGCATCAACACGTACACAAAATTGGTGTAGCGGAGATAAGGATGCTTCGTTGGATGTGTGGGCACACAAGAAAGGATAAGATTAGGAATGAGGATATCCGAGGTAAAGTAGGAGTAACTGAAATTGAAGGAAATATGAGAGAAAATCAGTTACAGTGGTTTGGACATGTGCAAAGAAGGCCTACTGACGCTCCGGTTCGAAGATGTGACTACGGGACAGAGGTTCAGGGCCGAATGGGTAGAGGAAGACCTAGGAAAACTTTGGAAGAGACCCTAAGAAAAGACTTAGAGTACTTGGATCTAACGGAGGACATGACACAAAACCGAGCGCAATGGCGTTCTAGGATTCATATAGCCGACCCCACTTAGTGGGAAAAGGCTTTGTTGTTGTTGTTGTTGTTGTTTATAGATTTGGGAAACTATTTACTAGCTACCGTGGAAAGACTAGGTCTCAAGGAGTGAAAATTATACTATGTTTCGGTGTATGGCATTACATCGAATGAATGTACAATAAAGGATCCAACAATCAAGGATCTAATAGCATTGAATGTCGGTGTATTTCGAGAATTCTCCTATGAAGTTATAGGGTTGAACAAGTCATACTTTGAAAGGCTAGCTACCAATTTAACTCTCAATACTTCTTAATATATACCAAGCAGAAGTATGCATTGTAGCATATAGTATTAATTTGTTTATAGCATTGAGTTTAAGAATGCTAATGATTATGTGGGAAATGAAGGTTTTAAGTTTTGTATTTGGTTAATTATTTTTGAACTATATACCCTCCTTTTGAGGGGATGTTTAGTTCAGGAGGATGTTTAAAGGGTTTTTTTTTTTTTTTTCCTTTCTCCCAAAGGCTTGTTTGTTTAGTAAATTAACTACATCAAAATCAGGTTTGCAATATCTATTGTAAATAGGTGTTTCGTTTACCTTTTAAAGGGCGTCAAATTGCAACAAACTTTTATTTATATATTCGTAAAAATGGTAATGATAGGGAGACCAAATTTTTAAATTAAATTTTGTAAACCAAATGATGTGATTGTAGATGATTGAATTGTTACTTAAGTGTTGATTAATATGTTTATTTCTTATTGGTGAAACATAATTTGGTTTGCAAATTTTAGTTTAAATTTTTTACTTCCCTAGCATTAACCATTTGTAAATGAATAACATTTTTGTTATGTGTTTTCTCACCGTTCCCAAACACGATGTAAATAGTTGTTTTCAACGTCACTATTGCAAAGAGCTTTTATGTGTTTTGACCTATGTGCACGTAAAGAAAGTTGTAGTTACGAAGAGTAGTCAAATTACTTGTAAGTACATGTAAGATTCCTCATTTTTCTAATGTCGGATGCACTATCAACATGCTCCTTCAAGTGTGGAGAATTTTGAAACCTAACATGTGGACAACACATATCGAGTGACATAGAGCACGTGTGACCGTTGTGCTTCACACATTGAACAATCTACTCTCTCATATCATATTCGTAAAAATGGTAATGATAGGGAGACCAAATTTTTAAATTAAATTTTGTAAACCAAATGATGTGATTGTAGATGATTGAATTGTTACTTAAGTGTTGATTAATATGTTTATTTCCTATTGGTGAAACATAATTTGGTTTGCAAATTTTAGTTTAAATTTTTTACTTCCCTAGCATTAACCATTTGTAAATGAATAACATTTTTGTTATGTGTTTTCTCACCGTTCCCAAACACGATGTAAATAGTTGTTTTCAACGTCACTATTGCAAAGAGCTTTTATGTGTTTTGACCTATGTGCACGTAAAGAAAGTTGTAGTTACGAAGAGTAGTCAAATTACTTGTAAGTACATGTAAGATTCCTCATTTTTCTAATGTCGGATGCACTATCAACATGCTCCTTCAGGTGTAGAGAATTTTGAAACCTAACATGTGGACAACATATATCAAGTGACATAGAGCACGTGTGACTGTTATGCTTCACACATTGAACAATCTACTCTCTCATACCACAAAAAAAAAAGGGAAAACTAACGAAAAGTCCAAAACAACCTCCATTTTAATGAAAAGTCATTTTTAAAGGGATAGTGAATAGTGACAGGTAAAGGTAAAAATGTAGTTTTTCGTTAAAAAATGAACAGTACCAGAAGTTTTATTAAAACTTTCAAAAAAAAGCCTGTTCAACCGTAAACTCGGCTTGGCTGATCACAATCGTCAGATCTCTTCCCCACGGATCATCCGCAATTCTCTTTTCTATATTGGGCTCAAGGGGTTTTTTTTTTTTTTTTGTGTTAAATATATTGGGTTCAAGGTTGGGTAACAAGCAACAGTGAAGGAGCTGCATCTGAATTTGCATCTCTTTTATGATGTGCTCAAAATCATAGGGCCTTAACCATGCTTAAAGCCCAAATTAATCCCCAACAACAAAATTATGTTCTAGTATCAGTATTTAGCATAGACAACCAGCAACCTTATTTGCCAAAAAAAATTGAAGAAAGGAAACTAGACAACAATGAAAAACTAATTAACTATTAGTCTTTGATAATTATTTTGTTTTAATTTTTACTTTTTTATTAAAATGAAGGGGAAATATGAGAGGATAGGGATGAGTATGTGGATGAGGGGCGGTGAAAATACACTGGAAGATATATCCATGGAAGAATACATAAAATAAAAATTAAAAACAAAAATTTGTTGAAGGCCTATTTTACTAAGATAAAATATAGAGAGAGGGTCGACGGCAAACAGAGAAAAAAGAGAGAGTTTGAGAGTTCTATCGTGTGATTTTTTATTCTTATATTTTTATTTACACTAATAAGAAATAAATAATACTTGCTCTTCAAGTAATACAAGTAAAACTAGGAAACTATCTAAGTAACACAAATAAAACTAGAAAACTAGGAAACTATCTATACATAATCTATTAAGATTTATACGATTGCATTCCTAAAAAATTTAATACTGCAACAAAAACAATACTAATAGGTAATTTTTTTTCTTTCTAAGTTTTGGTTTCGTACATTTTCTTTCTTTTTTGTCTGCACCATCCATAGTGATTTTTCAAAGTCAAAGTAGTTAAGTGTTACAAAGGTTGACAAATCTACAACTTGAGTTTATCCTAACAATGTATTGTAAAAATATATTGACTCAAGCATGAACCCTTCTTCCTCCAACAACTTTTATTTCCCCTTTATTCCCACTAGGGAGTATTATAATTTAAATAATCGGCATATGATTTTTCAGTAGCCACCTTTGGTGATCATTTGCCAGTCAATAACCACTTGATATATTCAATTTGGAAGAGGGTCTTCTCTAGATTTACTTTGTGGGCATCCTAAGGATCTCTACATCCTAGTAGTTCATCGTACATAGTGCGATCAGTTTTCGTTAGATACTATTTGTGTTTAATTTTAAATAAAAAAGTCAAATCATTTTTTACTGCACAATGCACGATGAATGACTAAGATGTGAGGATTCTTAGATTCCACAATTTGAATCCAAATGGAATCCCAATCCATTCAATTTAGCCACCACAACTCTAAATAAAAAATTATAAAAAAAAAGAACTTTATGGACACTAATATATAGCACATAAGAATAGCATGTAAAGCATTTCTCTAATAAAAGTCGTGTTTTGTGTACGTTGCTTATGGTCTTAAAAGTCGTGTTTAATATGCCTCTAATACGAATTATTCAAATTTGAAACTTCAACATGCAAAGAATCAATTTGGCTGCATATGCTTCAAACAATTCGCACAACGAAAATACATGTAAGCTTCAATTAGTTTGTACATATTCTAGTTGGATCGATGATTGCGATCGAATTCAGCGGTCCAATTATAAGAGTATGGATAGCATGTCTTTCAAGTCTTACCAATTACTACAGTGAAATCTTATGTTCGTAAGTCTTAATTTTTACTGCTTAAATCTACCCCAATCCTTGGGTTAGAGCCTAAAGTTTAGGTTTTATACTCTCCCAACTTGCTCCAACTCTTGGGCTTAAAATCAATTTGAAGTTGAAATGATGTGTAAGTGCGACCAATTATTATGACCGAAATTAGCACGTTTCATTATAAATCTTCATTCAAATGATATAAATAAAACGAGGCGAATCGAAGCCAAAAACAAAAATCAACGTGGGAAATATCGAAATCAAACACATACCATGTGAACTTGAGATGAAACATCAATCTAGTCAATAAAAACACATTTTAAATCCAAGTTGCCTATTGACCCAATGGGTCAATTCAACATGTTAGTTAACAGAATTGGAATTAGCACGCGATGCGTGTGCGTTTACAAAATTGAGTTACTCGTTCTTGAATTTTCAAAGTCAAGAAGAAGAACAAGTCCCTCACCAATCACTGATTCACCATATCCAAACACGAATTTTCGTGGAAAATCTGCAATTTTCTAGGAAAATATAGCCTTCTCATGTCAATAAAAAAATTTCTGTACACTTTGAGCCACCCACTGGTGGCGCCAATCAGGACCAGACTGTTAAAATCATCTGTTTCTGTCCTACTCTAAATTTACAGTCGGTAAAATGAATCAACGAATAGTCGGTATCTCAGAATCTTTAACTCCTCCTCCTCCTCCTCTGGCTTTTTACCTCCGTCGCCTACTCTGTCGCAGAAGATTTACTCAAGTCTTGAATTACATGGTTGTCACCCAATCTACAGAGAACGACCAATTCGGTGTCTCCTCCGTCGCCAGCTGCCGCAACCGATCCGCCGCCGGAACGAAACTCTTTCTCGACGACCAATCGAACTCGGAATCCAATTTTTTTCCAGAGAAATCCCAAAATTGTGGAGAAATTTCTGAACTCGCAATCGAAACCCAATCCGGAAAATCGAATGGCCCTCTTGGAGAGGCTGAGAGCTCCGCCTTGTCATCCAATAGAACAGTGTGATCGTCGCCGGAAACAAATGGGTGCTTTAGAAGCATCTCAGCCGTCCATCTCTGTTTGGGGTCCTTTACGAAACACTTGGAAACAAAATCTTTGCCTTCTTCACTCAACTCCTCCGGAATTTGCGGCAACTCATCGCCGCCAATCCTCATCAGAATCTTGAACATGTTCACGGCGGGGTTGTGATCCCACACCGGTTTCCCGCTCGCCATCTCGGCCACCAAACACCCGAAAGCCCAGATGTCGGAGCAGGACTCGTATTCGTTATCGTTAACGGATTCCGGCGCCATGTACAGCGGCGTTCCCCTGACTTCGACTTTGTTTTCCGATTCCCCTGCTTTCTTCGCAAGCCCGAAGTCGGCGATTTTCGCCGCGCCGTTGCCGAAAACCAGGACGTTCTGAAGCTTCAAGTCACAGTGGACGAACCCTTTTGCGTGGATGAATTCAAGTCCTCTGAGCACCGACTTTACGTGGCGTCGAACATCAAATTCCGGCAAGCTTCCGCCGTTTCTTTTTAGCTCGTCCGCCAGAGTGCCGCCGCTGGCGTACTCCAGAACCAAGTTGAAGAACTTCTCGCCGTTCTCGACTGTGTGATCGTCGCCGAAGCAACGGATGATTTGTGGGCAGGAGCCGATTTGGTGGAGGACTTTCTTCTCGTTCTTGAGCGAATCAGAGTATCCGGATACAGACGACTTGACGGCCACCAGCGGCGGAAGGTGAGAAGATGGGCTGGTGGGTTTTGCTGCGTAGATGGTTGCGAAACTCCCACGGCCGATTTCTTTACCGCGAATCCACTCCATGGGTGAAAATCTAGTGTTCAATCAGAGAAGATTTGCTTGTCAAAAGAAGAATGAAGAGAGCGAACTGAACAACTATGAATTAAGCAGCAGCTGCCTCTGTGGTATTTATAGGGGCCTTTCTTTTGCCATAATTTCTGAAGGAATTAGGAATCTTCCTAAGTTATTTGTATTTGGTAAAACATTTAGGGTTGCGATTTGATATCTTTAAAGCACGTGATAGGCAAGGATATTTTTGGCCCAACGACTGCTTTCCTATTTCCAATCGTATTCAAACGTGGTTTTTATGGAATTATATTTACTGGTCCACACTCAACACACGCGACCCGGATGCCTGAATTGTCACGGCACTACGATTTTTACAACTCCTGTTTTCTTCTTTTGTACTATTTGTGTTATTTTTTTTTTATCCTTGGATTTTTTCTTGATTTACTCGATCTAAATGAGATTGTGAAAGTCATTACCCTACTATTACTTGCGGAAGTCATTACCCTTCTAAAACTTGGGGACAGTAACTTACAGCCCAACACAATTGCTAGGGCACATTGATTTGTTGAGACCAAATCTTCTGCATTCAAAATAAGCGTGGTCTTTTTGTATATCAAACACTTATTGAAATCACAGAGAGGTCACACTTATTTTGGATGCAGAAGATTTGATCTCTGATCTGATTGGTTACTTGGGCAGGTTGATTGCTCATCGGGCTTGATTACCCTAATTAAGACCAAATTATAATAATTTATTGGTGTTAAACATCCATCATCCACAAAATCTATCAATAAAATCACTATAGATAATACACATGGATAATCCTGTTTTAATATGGATTTGTTTTGTTAAACAATCGGTGATCATGAGATTTTTGTTTTTTGTTAGGCCGACATAATTCACTTGTTAAGAAATATATTGCTTTCCCATCTCTCTCCCTCTCCCTCGGGCTGTTGGAGAAGGTACGGATCCTTGTTGTTTCTTGAAGAATAAGAAACACATTTAACTAATCCTACTCCTATTTGGTGTGGAATTACAATGTAGCTTTCAATCTCTCTTCTGAGAACAACAACTTAAATGAAACAAATTTAATGTCACGTGATGTCTCAATTCAATAATAAAATGTCATATGAAAAGAAACTTAAGTTTAATACTGTATTATTGAATCAAAACGGCACGATAACGATAAATCTGTTTCAAATAATTTATTTACCTTCCCTTGATAACCAAGAGATAAAAGGTAAAAAATAAAGAAAAATACAGATGAAGGCGTGTCTCATGTGCACTTAGCAATGACCCGTAAATTGGAAGGCCATTTCTTATTTATTTATTTATTTTCACTAGAATATAAGCAAGGAACATACATTGCATAAAATAATAATTAACAAGCAAAATATGTGTGAACAGCTCACGGAATATGGCCCAATATTATTAGTCCAAAATTCGAAATCTCATTGCACTCTGTTGGATGTGAAACATTTAGGACCGACGCAATTCGTTGGCATCTATCTTTCACACCAGTCATCGGCATCGCTGGTCGATGGACCCTTCTCCAGACACTTTGGTTCAAAGGAAGAATATCATATCAAATAGGTAGATTAGTTACAAAAGCATGGTTCAAATGTGCTTTAATTTGGGAGAACATTAAACAAATTAGAGGGGTATTTAAAAAGACTAATCATAAAGTACAAAAAACGTTGCGTAAATTAAATACTAAATTCTTTATGTTGCACATGGAAAGAAGAAAAGGTTACATCCTTAATTATATCTCTTAAGAAGACGAGATTATGTATGTGACATTTATTTTTGGTGTTGTCTACCAAATTAACTTAAATTAGAACACGTACTATTGTTAACATTTAAGCCTTAAACCCTAGATGATGATATCATATGCTAAATCACTGCTAACACTGTATTAGTATCTCATGTGGTATATTGGAAAACCCAATACACTCGAAAACTTTTTATTATAATCGGGGTTTGAACTCACGCTGTTATGTAAAGACTTAATACATTTCCACTATTATAATAAATGATCACTTGCTAGCAGTTTAACCTTTTAAATATATAAAAATAGCCATTCCCAAACTTCCAAGTCCATAAAAAAGTTAAAAAAATAGTAAAAATCTAAAAAAAACTAACGAAAAGTTCAAAAAAAACTTATTTTTTAACGAAAAGTTACTTTTAAAGGTATAGTGCATAGTGTCAGTTAAAGGTAAAAATATAGTTTTTCGTTAAAAATGAACAGTACCAGAATGTTTTGTTAAAACTCCCAAAAATCTAAGAAGATATTGTTTCCCTGAAACAAGGAACAAAAATGGACGGCTACATATGGCAAGTTGCAACTCCTCTTTAATAAAATGGATAAAGCCATAACTGCTGAATCCTTCCCAATTTGCCAAAAGGCAAAGCCGCAGCCAAAATCCAGCGGACAGTAGAGAGAGAGAGAGAGAGAGTGCGTGCAATGTAAGATGCAACCGCAAGCTCGCGTTTTCAAGTTTGCAGACTTTAGCAAGTGGGCACGTTTCTCACATAAACAATGTTATCAGTATCCTTCTGTTGGGCATCGCACTTTTAGCCTCGGAAGTTTGGAACCAACCGTATAAAATATCATCATTTTACTTAGGGTTTTTCTTTTTCCTTTCATAATTTTTGGATTTTGCCATTTTGGTGGTGAAACTTGTGAGTTATAAAAACTTAATACATGATATTGAAACACAGTTACATGATATTAGTAAATAATTCTCAAATTATAATATAAGCAGGGATGAGTTTATAATTTATTTAGAGTAACATGTTAATATATATATATATATGTAGTATGATAAGAGGACACATTTTTAACACATTTTCTTAAGAAAATTTCATAATATATTTAAACGATCTAACTGTCTATCTTTTAGTTTTCTCTCAACAATCATCTCTACAAAACATCACTCAAATTCGAAACCATATGACTGTTGAATTAAATAGTAATCATTTTAGTGTTTCTTTGTAGAACCGTATTTATCTATTTTCTTCTCTATTGCTTTTAGAGTTGTCTAAATTTTTGTAAAAATGATCTATAAAGGATGAACGAAATATAAACGATTTGAATCCTTGAAAAAATAACGGAATAAAAATCACAGAATTGGAGGACACACATTGTCACGCTTCAGACTGATTCAATATCCATTTTGCATGTGCAGAACGATAAAAGAGAGAGAGGAGTCGGATTTCTGTTTTATTCTTTTGAACGGTCTGTTAAAATGTAACAAGTGAATCAGTTATACCACCTTCTGATGATATCATAATATTTCACCATACAACTAGCGATGTTGATTGTTCCGAATACCAAAGCCGACTCTCGTTCTTCAAACAAGATGGTTGGAAGCGTTGAATATTGAAGGGTAGGCCAAGTTGGAGTCTGCAACCTTAATCAGCATATGCAGCAGCATCACTTGCACCTCGATTCACTTCACCTGAACACGCAATGTCTCTGTGTGGGGGCCACAGTCCAAAAAGCAGAATGTGTAACTCTCAAGTCAAGCAAAATAGATAATATATTTTGGGGAAATAAACAAGTAACTAAAAGGCATATACGTGAAAGATGCTGCCTGAATCCTGTTGCGATTAGATTTCGTCCCACTTCCCACCAATCACTCGCGTTCCTTGTATTCCATACTTTCTACTTGCACTGCAAGTCTGCAACAACACTTTCGACTTTAAGAGGCCGTCACTGAAAACAAGACATCCCATGATATGACCTCCAAAGATTTTTTATGAATTTTTTGACATCTCGTAGTTTAATGTTAATTCACATGCTAACATTATAAAAAGGTAATGTTAGGGAGATTGAATTTGTAGATAAAATATGAAAACTAAATAATATGTCACTAATGGAAATAAGCACGTTTATCAACGCTTAAGTCATAATCTAATCATCAAATTCTAGGTCATTTAGTTTACAAAATTTTATCTACAAATTTAGTTTTCTTAGCATTACCCTATAAAATATTATGTGAAACACATAGTAAAAAAGAGTCCATAAAGAGTTATACTTTTGAGAGAGTCTTTTTAACATTTCTCTATTAACGATATGCATATTTAAGTTCAGTTCAGTTAAATAGAAAAGTGATCTTCATCTTCGTCATTCAAGTTTATTCCCACAACAAATAATCATAAATATTGTGCCAAAAACATGAAGTGGAAGATAATCCATAAAGAGTCTCATTTTTTAGAGAGTTTCGTTAATATTTCTCTATTAAGATTTGGGAATAGCTTTTAAAATGGGCTATAGTGTTTCAATTTTATCAATTTACACTATGATGTTTTAACATTGGATCAATTTAAACCTTCTGTCTGATTCCATAATGTCTGCTGTTAATTTGTTAATATGGCAATTACGGGACCTTGTTTTTGTGTTGGTAGGAAGAAAAGAAGTTCATCCCCAACTCTTCCCTCCTCCTCCTCTACCGATTATTAAAGATTTGTACCATGCAACCAGTTGTATATCTCTCCCTTGCTCCACGAGTAAGCATAAATAATACGGGCCCCTACTTGCCATCACCGATTTGACTGTAGACTTAACTATTTTTTGGACAAAAGGGTTAAGTTGATGCACTCTTAACACTCTAGGTTATAATTAACCAACATTACCAAAAGCAAATGGTATCGTACAATTGTGTTTAAGAATAGCCATGAAGTTGAACCTTTTCATCTTCTCCTTAAAAAATGTCAATATTTGAACTCTTATCCCAACATAGACAAGCAATTGATATAAGTTTCAAAACACTAGCTAATTGCAATTTTACTACATATTCATGTGAATTTTATTACCAATTTTAAATAATGATCCTCCTACCCCATCATTCCACTCAATTTTCTAATCTATCAAGCATGTGTTCACATGAAGATATGCATGTGAAATGTGATTATTCTGGGTTTATCAGACTACTAGACTAGACCCGGGGAATTTACCCAACATATTAGCTTATTGTTACATTATATATAAATGTACCATAGGTTGGTGCAAGTAGGACCAAATGACCAACTATAACACATGTAACCAAATTGGAGCGGAATTGCATAGAGATGTCCAGGGCGTCGAGAACACGGCCTAGTATACAAAGTGAAATAATACAATTAATTGAAAAATTAAAAAAAAAAAATCAACCAATTGTATTATGGGTTGGTTTGAGATTGTGGTGCTTTAAAAAAAAACAGCTTATTAAAAAAATATGGAATATTAAATGTGTTTGGTAAAATAAGAAAACAAGTGATTTAAAAAAAAACTGTTGTCAATAGAAGTAGAAAAGCATAGAAAAACAGAAGCATGGTCTACCATGCTTCTTAAAAAAGTACTTTTTTTTTTCTTCTTCAAAACATAATAATCAATACTCATTTAATGAACTTTTCAAATGGTAAGTATACCGCCACATGTTTTATAAAATTACAATATTTGCCACTACATTGTTGTCTTTGACAATTATTATATTACATTAAATGCTATATCTTTTTTAGTCATTTAACATATTCAAAGCAATTTATATAAAAATTTACCAAACACTCAAACACTTTTTTTTATTGAAAGCACTTTTGCAAAAAAAAAAAAGTTTATCAAACAACAACTTTATTTTACAGATATTTATTCTCACAGCACAACGAAATCAATTTTTCTAAACGGCATATCAATATCAAACTATCCATATGATATTTGATATACTGAGCCGTGTTTTTCAGAATCCTCGTAAAAAAAAATAAAAAAAAAAATTTGCCCCAAGTATTTTGCTTGGGAAATTGACATATTTGTAGAAATTGGGGGATTTGTCGGTTCATGATCATATAGTAGTAGCTGACGCAGATTTAGTTAGAACAATGTTGGTTGATACTTGAAGCCGACGGTGCGGCCCCTGTCCCTCCAACTAGTCAATTCACGAGACCTTGAGCCGATGGTCTATAATTTATAATTTATTTATTTGAAGTTTTAACGAAAAATTCACGGTACTGTTCACTTTAACGAAAAATCACATTTTTATAAGTAAAAGTCAAACATGTACTATTTACTTTACCCTTTATTTTGTCCTTATCGTTAAAACTCAAAGTTTTCAAACCTTTTTCATTAGTTTTCCTTTATTTATTTTGTTTCATTGTGTATTGGGCTTATGGGACAGAAGTTCGGCGCAAAAAAAGCAGGGAAAGATTTAGAATGATTTGGAAAGAGATTTAAAAAAAAGATATAAAGTACTTGAAGAATGTTATAAATGTTACGCTTAAAAAAAATTATACAACCGATACTACTTAGTTTACAGTAAACGGCACAAGCATTATGGACCGTGCACCAAGTGTGGTCAAGGATCGAGTGAGAGTCCATGTCCGTGTAAAACCAAGTGGGTCTCACTAGGGTTCATTATTTGAGTTTCTCTTTGTCAATTAGTGATTTTGTATTTTCGTTTTCCTCTTCTCCACTTCAAATTTGATTTAAAAGTTTGAAAATTAATTACTTCCCTTCTTTATATGGCATTGCTAACAAATAAAAGCGTTTTTAAGTAATAGCATTACATATTAATTCATATATTATAATAACTAAATACCAATGAGTCCATAATACACTGCATATATATATATATATATATATATATATATATATATATATATATTACCTGAGCAAATGCTAACACCATTTTTTCCATATAAAAACTGATGGTAGAGAATGAGCTTGACTGTTTTTGTACAACATAAATGATTTTTAATCTTATCGTACCCAAAATCAATGCAAGTTCCACTTTTTTATTCTTTGAATTTTAGTTAGCACATGATATGCCATGAAAGAAAAAGATACATATCCTTTACTACTTTGTTTTTATAGTCAATAACGAAGATAGAAATTTATCGTTATGAGGTCATGAAAATGGAGAAATTATATATTGATTGGATGTTAAGATTAAAGTAGCATTTTCGGGGTCTTTTTACCAAGATCATGTAGTCAAATCGGCAGTTTAATGAAAGAAAGAAACAAAATGTTGGGGTCAAGTGACTTCATTGCTTTTACTTTGGCGCCGCCACTACTTATAACATATCCTAGTGTGATTTCCGTCACATGCAATTACTAGTCAATGTGCTATAATATGCATGAACTGATAACGTCATTTGATAAATTTTTATGACACCGTAAAGGAGTCGTGATCACACCAAAAAATTTCCGGTTCACAAGAGTTTGAAGATTAATCAAAGTAGTGGCCGGTAGTAAGTAGCCAGCCGTATTTGATTTGACCCTCCGCTGAAGTTTGGCACTTTCTGGCTTCTCGTTACAACTGGGGGCAGATTGGAATTATATATTATGGGGCCGAATACGAAAAGAAAAGTTAGGCTCACACTTGGCTACTAGAATTATTTTTATTTTTATTTTTAATTCTATCAACCAACGATGGCTATGAACTTTCTCTTTAGAGATCTTTTGCATTAAACTAATCGTTATCTTAAATGTCCTATCATTGAAAATGAAATTGACGATAACAATTTGAATAACTAGTGCTCAAGCCTCTCCAGTAGCAGGAGAATGACTTATATCGCACGGACGTACTAGTTTTGTAATATCTTAGATCAATGAAGTAAACCGATTTTGTAATGTATTATTTTATGTCAATAATTTGAAGATATGTCAAAATTTTTATACACAGAACATTATTTTATTGACACGAGATATTACGTTGGCAAGATATTTATATTATATAAGTTGTTTTCCAAGTGGTTGAAATGTGATCCTATAAGGGAAGACGGTGTAACGCACAGGGGCTTCCACTTGAATGGAAAATGATATTTTTATAGCTCCTTTCCAAGGTTCGTGATTTGACTCTTCCCTTAGTCAACCTCGTTTATATGTAATTTACAAGGGGAAGAAAAAACAAGCGGAACTTGGTATTGTTTACATAAGTTCGAAGAGTGGGGGTGTTCACACAAAAAATTTAACTACTACAAGTCTACACCAAATATTATTGATTTATTATGCACACTTCTATGTATATATTTTCGCTTGTGTTTTTATAAATGAGAAATGAATGAAACTGTTTTAGAATGACAATAAATAACTCGTTTTTTATTTCATTACAACTCTAAAAAGATAAACCATTAAAGACCAAATGTTGATCCAAAGAGGGTTTGACTTTCAATCGACGGGTTTCTCCAATCTATTTTAATTTTTTTAAATAATATTTTAAATTACAAGTTATATTCTGCACTAATATACACTAATGACATGGACAACACACCACTTGTCAAACAACTCTTGTTTACAAGGAGTGAATTCAAAATTCTACAACAAAATGAAGACTGAGTGTCAATAAACCAAAAAGTTGAACTAAGATCCTCCACGAAAATGGACATTAAGTGCTACATAATTTTGAATTAGCCATGTGTTATAGGTATTTTTTCTTTTAAAAACTCAACAAAAGTTAAAAAAAAAATAATAATAACATAACAAAGTGGCAACACTACCAAGCTTTGAAACGAGGCCATAAAGTATCTTGCTCTTAGACCAAGCCCAAATTGAAATTCCGCGATGGGCCATACAGTAGATTCCTTCTAACCTAGCACTCCATCTAAACAATGAAGCACATAAGGTTTCTGGGGCATACCAGCAGCCGCACTCTGGGTTACAAACCCAAGACTAATTCTGTGATTGCCGATGCAGCTCGATTTCAGACATGGAATTTTTTGACCTTTAGATTTATGTCATTGAATCTTGACTTGATTAGAAATTTAACGGTTAATTTTTTTTTTATGAATTTCAACTTGATTAAGAATTTAACTGCTAAAAATTTTGATTTATAAAATAAATTGGATCATACCACAAGTATTTTAGTGAAGGGAAGTAGTGGTGGAGATTCTGTAAGAGCAACTCTAGCGTGGGCGGGTGCTCGGGGGAAGGGGGATGAAATAGGGCCAGATAGCCTGGCCTTGAAGCTCTAGCATGGGCAGCCCAAGAGAGAATGGAGGCCGAAGCTTCGGGCTTGTGAGGAATTGCCAACCCGAGTGGATGTGACGCTAGGGCTAACGTCATCTTGGTGTCGGCTCAATTTTTTATTTTTTTCTTTCAGGCGCATGCGCCTCACCCGCAAGTGGGGGCAAGTCAGCCAACAACTTTTCAGATTTTGGGCCTGCGTCGTAGTTTGCCAATGTTACCGTTGGGAAGCCACGTGGCTTCCCACGGTCCGTTCGATCTCAACGACTCTTTAAATTGGACCGTCCGATTTGCAATAGTAATAAAAAAAATCTTATTTAATATCAAACGTTGGATTTGAGATCAATGGTTGATATTATTTTGCTTTATAAATAAATAAATAAAAGAAAAAATAGTTTTAAAATTAAGAAAAGTTACTGTTGTGACATGTGGCATAATCTGGAGTGTTGGAATTCAATTTTTTTTTAAATCCAATGGCAGAGATTAATTAGTTCAATAAAAATTTAAAAAAAATTGTAAAAAATCCGAAAAAAAATTTAAAAGTTTTTTTAAAAAAAATTGTTTTTACTTTTCTATAAATACCTTCTCATTATCATCTACCTTACACCACAATTTCATATTTTCTCAACTACTTTCAATCAAATTCCTATCTTTCTCTCAAAGTTTTAATCCAATTTTTTTCAACAAAATGACTACTGATGCAGGTACGAATTGGTCACTTCTTGAAGATGTTGCGTTGTGTACTAGCTGGGTTGAAGTTACTCATAGTTCGCTTACGGGTAATGAGATGCAGTTGCGAGAAATGTGGAGTCTTATTCATACCAATTATCTTGAGAAAATGGGTGGGAAAAGAACCAAAGAATCGATGTCCAGTCGTTGGAAATTACTTAGCCAATCGTTTAGTACGTGGAGAGACACCTTGGCACAAGCTAGTACTAATCTTCGAAGTGGGGAAAATTACACGGATCAGGTAACAATATATTATTTATTTGTTTGTACTATACCCAAATTTACAATATAATTATTTGTTTGTATTATTTATTTATTACCTACTTTCATTATAATTATTTGTTTGTATTATTTATTTTTTACCTACTTTCATTATAATTATTTGTTTGTATTATTTATTTTTTACCTACTTTCATTATAATTATTTATTCTCCCGCATTGTGTAGCAACTTCAAGCACAAGCTTGGTATGGTGCCAAAACCAAAAGCAAAAATAAATCATTCAACCGGTGGGAATGTTGGAATATTGTAAACGATTGTCCTAAATTCAGAGTTGTGCCTGTCGGTTCAGAAGTTTTCATGAACAGCACCCCTCTACACTCTACACCCGATCATGGCTCGCATGTTCATGAAGATGATGCAGAAGAAGTGCCTGAAACGCCCTTCCCTGAACAAGCGTCGGGGTCGACCCGTTATCCAATTAGGCCTTAAGGTAAGAAGGCTTCAAAGAGAAAAGGGAGTGCTTCCAAGAATGATTATGCAAAGTACATGGAAGAACTTGCTCGCCAAGGTGAATTGACTTTGGCACGGGAAATGGCGAAGTTTGAGGCTAATAAGGCTAGAGATAAGGCAAAAGTTGCAGCTGTTGAGAGAGAATTTCAAGTTAATGAGAGGGAAAGAGAGCTACTTAGGCAAGAAAAGGAACAGGTTAGAGAAGAAAGAATGGCTCAACGAGATCGTGACATTATGAACACGCCTTTAAAAGGGAAGTCTCCAAATTCTAAATATTTTTGGAAGTCGGGGAAAGAGGATGTGGTGCGAAGGAGGCGTGCAAGAGAAGCGAGAGCAAGAGGAGATGGTCCTAGCACGATAAGACGAGATCATCCTAGCACCACAAATTGGTTAAGTGAGGATGAATATAGTACTTTTTCTAATCGGAGCCCATAATTTTCCAATCACTTTGGGTTGTAATATATTATTTATTGAATAGTGTACTTTATGTTGTTTCCAATTTATTGAATTTAATACTTTATTTATAGTGAGAGTAAATTTATTTAATTTGGTAAGTTATTTATACTATAAGAGAATATTTATTCAAATGACAAAAACACACCAAATAAAATTACATAAACATACCAAATAATTAAAAACTAACTAAAAATGAACTAAAAAAAACACACCAAATAATTAAAAATGAACTAAAAAAACACACCAAATAAAAACAAACACACTAGATGAACTTAATTATCTTCAGCTTGTTTCAATGCCCACTAATGCTCTATCAAGTCATTTTGCCGGGTATTGTGCATATATGGCCTTTGAAGTGCAGTATATTGTTGAATGACCAATTCATTATAACATCCATCCCTTTCTAATGACTCATGTTGCATGGGTTCTTCGGTGGTGTCATGAGCACAATATATACGTGTTCTTGAATTGTTCATCGTGTCTGGCTCATATTCATCAATGGCATCATAATCGTACTCATCCTCCACAATCATGTTGTGAAGAATGATGCACGTCATCATGATGGATCGAAACGACTCTACATCAAACAATCTAGCAGCACCCTTGACGATTGCCCAGCGAGCTTGGAGGATACCAAAACAACGCTCCACATCCTTCATGCACCCTTCTTGATAGCTTGCAAAGTGTTTTTCCTTTGCATTTCGCGAACGTGGCACTGTTTTGACAAATGTTGACCACCTTGGGTAAATGTCATCTGCTAGGTAGTATGGCCCATCGTACTTCCGTTCGTTGACCCAGTACGTGACTTTTTGTGCCTTTTCTTGCAGGACATTGTTGAATACTGGGGATTGGGCAAAGACGTTGAGGTCATTTTGAGCTTCCGGAACCTTGATCTGCACATGCTCCATATACAAGCATCCACAAGGCAGCAGTAATTTTTTGCTGAGGAAGGAGACCCATAGCACCAAAATCATCCTTCTTTTGAACAAAGTAAGAATCATGGTTGCAAATAGCAATCATGATTTTGTTGAACAAATGTTGTTCCATTCTAAAACGACGTCTAAAGTACGTATCAGGGAATGCACTATTACAGACAAAATAATCGTCCAAGAGTTCCGTACCTCGTCGTTACCTGCTTCTATCAAGGTTTCCAGAACGGCTAGGCCTGCAGATCTGACCCACAACTTGGATGACTCGACGGGAATGTGAGGCTCTGCCCATTCTTGCTTCGTCATCTCTCATTCTACGCTCCTCATCATCTTCCCTTTCAATTTGGGCCACATGGAGATTGAACATTCCTTCATATTGGTTAAACAATTCTTCCTCTTGCTGATCGATTTCCCACATCATCCTTGAAGAAGAAGACATTGTAAAAATGAAGTAGAAACTATGAATAATGATAGAGAATTTGGTGAAGAATGAAGCATAAACTTTGAATAATGATATAGATCTTGAGAAAATTGGTGTGAGATTTGTGAGGATGGATGGTGAATTTGGAAGATTAAAAAAGGATTAGTTTGTAGATAATGCCACGTGGCATGCTGTCATTCGTTAAAAATATGATAGAAATCAATCCTCAAAGATTGTAAACAGATTATGACATGTTGTCACAGCTCGTCCCGAGATTCCATTTATCGAGGTTGTGAAATGACGAAAGTACCCTTGACGGTTACTAAGGTATGTGTGTGGCATGTTTTGAATAATGCATATTTTCCTAAGTTGGATTAAAGGATGTGTGTATATTTGTGTGGTTAGGGAATTAAAGAGTGACTTGTTTTGGGTGGACCACACACACACACACGGGACAAACCCTTTCCTTCTCCGTGCCCTCTCTCTTCCCTCGCAGTTCTCTTTCTCTTCCTCTCGAACCCGTACGGACCAAAGCACCAATCCCTCAATTTCTTCGCGAATCGAAGCTAAAAAGGTGAGTTTCTTCATCCTTTTAACCTCCTGATTCGAATGGTGTTACTTTTAGAACTGGAAACCTTAGAAATCGCGTCGAACCTGTAACCCATTTTGAAATCACTGTTCATGCACACGTGAATTGTTGAATTTCAGGGAATTCTAAGCTTACAGTGAGCTTGGTAAGGTCCTAAGGAAGCTCAGAGTGTTTAGTTTGAAGGTTTTGGACGTCAGGATCGCTGAGTTCGAAGTTGGCCGGTTTTCTTGGAATTTCTCCGGTGAGATTTCGTATGTTTGTGAACCTTAAAGTAGTGTAACGTGATTCTACACGCTTAGGGCTCCAATTTGATATAAAATGCGTGAAAAATGGTTGAGAAATGACTGAGAACAATGAGATTGAAAAATCTCCAGTTTTCCGACGATCGGCAAAACCAGTCCAGCGACTGGAGGAAGAAGGTGTCGTGCGTGGGTCCGTGCCCTTTTTGGCGCGTGCGGCCTCGAAATTTTTTTCTAAAAATATCTCGACGTCCATGACGTCGAGTAGGTCACTGTGGTATATTCATATACCCAAATTGAGTATCGTATGAGAAGTTATTACGAATTGTCGGTTATGTGCTTTAAATAACGTTGTTTTAGTTGTTTCACATATAGCTGATACCTATCCCGAGGACGAGCACATTCAAGGACGTCACAGGAGTTACGACCCTTCGACTTATCAGTGAGTGGGCAATTATTTTCTGTTATTACCTATATACTACTGAATTTCCCAGAAATTGAATTTAAATGAAAGTATGTTTTTAAAATGCCATGCATGCATATTATGAATTATATGAATTAGTAATTGATGCATATATATGTGAAATGGTGCTGTGGACGCACAGGTGAGTATCAAGTGAGTTTATGTTATTCATGTGAACTATCGATGAAGTGAATTGTGTTGAAAGCTTAAGCCTGCACCCCTGGTGTTAGTGCTTATATTATTCACCCTGCACCGCACGCTCACCTTGGATCCAAGTAGGTGCATGTCATACAGACCATGAGAAGGTTCCGACATGTCATACAGACCATGAGAAAGTTCCGACATGTCATACAGACCATATAGTGGTTCCGACTGTAGGTGATTTTAGATTATTATACAGCTGTTGATGAGAGAAGCACTAGAGCGTATTCTTACACCATTCTTATCGTACAGACTACTTCAGGTAGTTCCGATTTATGTGCAGAGTAGTGCCGTACAGGTCACTGTGGTGACTCCGGTTGGTTTGGATATTGAGCTATGGAATTAACCGTACAGGACCAACTGCAGGGTCTTCGGTTGATTCATTATGTCACCTGTTATATTGATGCATTCTTAATCTGTTATTGACATTTATTGCATGGCATACTTTCTGGTTTTGATAAAGATTGGTGATTTGAGATATTTGAAGAAGTATATGCATATTACGTTATTTTCTGGGAAAGTATACAGGTTTTACAGCGAGGGGTTAGAAATATTATTAATTGAAATGTTTTCAAAAGCTTTGTTTTACTGACCCACTCAATTTTGTTTTGCGCCCCTCCAGGTTCTAGTTAGTAGCGATTGGTGGCCCACGAGGATTCCCACGACGTACTGACATATTACATAAATGTAGGACTCACCTTCGAGTGTTGTAATTTAGTTATGGTCCTACTTGACTGCACCTAGTAGTTATGCTCTGAATATGTGTGTTTCACACTTAAACTTACTCTAGCATGCCAGTTGGATATTATTGCTAGTATTTGGTTTTTATTTCTTCGTATTTTTCTTATCTATTGCTTCCGCGTCGCACTTTTGGTTACGTCACACTCACGTGACGCCCAGCACGCCTTGGTTCTAGGATCGGGGGTGTGTCAGTTTGGTATCAGAGCCTAGGTTGCATTCCTGTATAAATTGTTAATGCTCTAATGATCTTTTTGTGTCTTCTGTCAGAATTATGCTGCCTCGTAGGGAATCACACCATGCTTCTGAGCCTAATTTCCCTGATATAGCTCAATTAGGGGAAGCGATGGCCCATGCCTTTCAGAATGCAATCCGTCCTCCTTCTCCTCAGAGAACACCCCTGGAGCCTATGTATAATCTGAAATTAGACCGCTTTATGGGTAATGAGGGTCATGAATGGGCAGAAAAATGGTTAGACCATATTGAGAAGACTTTCCAGGTAATGCAGAGTCAAGAGAATCTTTCTGCTAATAGATGGGTTGAGACCACTACTTGGTTTTTAGGACGAGAGCCAGCAGCTTGGTGGGTAAATCAGACTTAGTTTATGTCACTTGAGATGGCAGCTGATTGGGAAGTATTCAAAGAGAATTTTAAGAAAAGATTTGTTCATTCGGAGTACATTGATCGTAAGAAGCAGGAGTTCACTCAACTGAAGCAAAAGAATATGTCGGCGCATGAGTATTATAGGAAGTTTACAGACTTATCTCGTTATGATCATGATACAACTGGTAATCAGGCAGAGATGCTTCGCCGGTTTAAGCTAGGAACTAAAAGGAAATGGCGGACGTTTGCTAGAGCACTTCCTTGCACCACTTATCATGAGTTTTCTGAGATTTTGGTTCAGATGGAGGATTCCGACAACCTTCCTAGTAACAGTGAGGATGATGAAGATAAGAATGATAATCATAAGAAAGATGATAAGGGTAAAAGTATATCCACTCAGGGACCCCGTAAGACACAAAATTTCAAGAAAAGTGGAGCGAGCTCGAGTTCTTCTAGCGGAGGATTTAGTGTCACAGGCGCGAGGAGAGGTGGAAGATTTGCTGGTGGACCCAGGTTTCAGAGACAGAGAGATTTTGGTGGTGCTAGTGCTCCGTTGTGCCGCCGTTGTAATTTTAGACATCATGGAAAGTGTAGGAGAAGTGGTGGTGCTTGCTACACTTGTGGACAGTTGGGACATATGGCTGCTTAGTGTCCCCAGAGTCAGTAGAGGTCTCAGCAGTCTACTATGCCCCCTCCAGCGTCGATTCAGCAGAACTTTGGATCAGGCAGTTATGGTCAGACGGGTCGTGGTGGTGCTTACCACTATTAGGGTGATGTTGCTCCCTATGCTTCCGGACAATATCAGTATTCCCAGGATCCTTATTCTCATATTGGTATTCCCAAGACCCTGGAGGTTATACTTCTTATTCTTCCATGCTAGCTAGTGGATCTTAGTGGCATCAGGGAGGTCAGCCCCGACAGGGAGAGGTTGCTACTAGTAGTGCAGGACCGTTTAGGCAGTCTAGCCAGTCAGGACAGGGACGTACTTCTCATGGGCGAGGTAACCAAGGCAACAGAGGTCGTGGTGGACGACAGCAAGCTCAGGGACGTGTTAATCACATCTCACTGCAAGATGCTCAGAATCATCCGGATTTGAATATAGGTACGTTAAACATCATTGGTCATTTTGCTAGAGTTTTGATTGATTGTGGTGCTACACATTCTGTGATTTCTTATATGTTTGCTCAAATGACACAACCTCACCTTACACCTCTAGGATTTAATTTAGAGTTTGCTATGCCTAAAGGGGACAAATGTTATGTTGATAGTGTTTATCCAGGGTGTCCAGTGATGGTAGATGGTGTAGTTATGCCAGCTAATCTTATCCCGTTAGATATTGTGGATTTTGATGTGATTTTAGGGGCGGATTGGTTGCATTAGAATCGTGCCCATATAGATTGTTACGGGAAATTAGTTACTTTTCATCATCCTTGACTACCAGCGGTTACTTTTGTGGGTGAAAGAAGTGGGGTGAGACATGGTGTTATTTCTGCCATGAGAGCAAAGAAGTTGTTATCGAAAGGTTGTCAAGGATACTTAGCACATGTGGTGTTAAATGATGTTGTTCCTAGCAGTGTGGAAGAAGTTAGAGTAGTCAGGCACTATCCTGATGTATTCCCAAATGATTTGCCTGGATTACCGCCAGATAGAGATGTGGAGTTTTCTATTGATTTGCTTCCAGGTATGGATCCTACATCTTTGACTCCATATAGAATGGCTCCAGCTGAATTGAGAGAATTGAAAATTCAGTTACAGGAATTAACTGATAAAGGTTTCATTCAACCTAGTACTTCACCTTGGGGAGCTCCATTGTTGTTTGTAAGAAAGAAAGATGGAACTTTGAGATTATGTATTGATTACAGGCAATTGAATCGGGTGACGATTAAAAACCGTTATCCATTGCCTCGTATCGATGATTTATTTGATCAGCTTAAAGGTGTATGTGTGTTCTCTAAGATTGATTTAAGATCTGGATATTATCAGTTGAAGATTAAAGATGATGATGTACTTAAAATGGCTTTCAGAACCTGTTACCGACATTATGAGTTTTTGGTGATGCTATTTGGATTGACTAACGCACCTGCAGCTTTCATGAGGCTAATGAATGAAGTATTCCAGCAATATCTTGATAGGTTTGTCATTGTTTTTATCGATGATATTCTGGTATACTTTAAGTCTAAAGCAGATCATATTCGACATCTTAACTTGGTATTAAAGAAATTGAGGGAGCATCAGTTGTATGCCAAGTTCAGTAAATGCCAGTTCTGGTTGAATCAAGTGGCATTTTTGGGGCATGTAGTATCGGCACAAGAAATTCAAGTAGATCCTTAAAAGATAGCAGCAATGGAGAATTGGGAACAACCACGAACCGTCACTGAGGTACGGAGTTTTCTTGGTCTAGCAGGTTATTATCGGCGTTTTGTTCAAGATTTTTCTATGATTGCTTTGCCACTAACGAAAGTAACCAGGAAGGATGTTAAGTTCAAGTGGGACGAGAATTGTGAGCAAAGTTTCCAGCAGCTGAAATGGCATGCATGCATATTATGAATTATATGAATTAGTAAATGATGCATATATATGTGAAATGGTGTTGTGGACGCACATGTGAGTATCAGGTGAGTTTATGTTATTCATGTGAATTATCGATGAAATGAATTGTGTTGAAAGCTTAAACCTGCACCCCTGGTGTTAGTGCTTATATTGTTCACCCTGCACCGCACGCTCACCTTAGATCCAAGTAGGTGCATGTCGTACAGACCATGAGAGGGTTCCGACATGTCGTACAAACCATAGAGTGGTTCCGACTGTAGGTGATTTTAGATTATTATAAAGCTGTTGATGAGAGAAGCACTAGAACGTATTCTTACACCATTCTTATCGTACAGACTACTTCAGGTAGTTCCGATTTATGTGCAGAGTAGTGCCGTACAGGTCACTGTGGTGACTCCGGTTGGTTTAGATATTGAGCTATGGAATTAACCCTACATGACCAACTGCAGGGTCTCCGGTTGATTCATTATGTCACCTGTTATATTGATGCATTCTTAATCTGTTATTGACATTTATTGCATGGCATACTTTCTGGTTTTGTTAAAGATTGGTGATTTGAGAAATTTGAAGAAGTATATGCATATTACGTTATCTTCTGGGAAAATATACAGGTTTTATAGCGAGGGGTTAGAAATGTTATTAATTGAAATGTTTTCAAAAGCTTTGTTTTACTGATCCACTCAATTTTGTTTTGCGCCCCTCCAGGTTCTAGTTAGCAGCGATTGGTGGCCCACGAGGATTCCCATGACGTACTGACATACTACATAAATGTAGGATTCACATTCGGGTGTTGTAATTTAGTTATGGTCCTACTTGACTGCACCTAGTAGTTATGCTCTGAATATGTGTGTTTCACACTTAAACTTACTCTAGCATGCCAATTGGATATTATTGCTAGTATTTGGTTTTTATTTCTTCGTATTTTTCTTATCTATTGCTTCCGCATCGCACTTTTGGTTACGTTACACTCACGTGACTGCCAGCACGCCTTGATTCTAGGATCAGTGTGTGTTACACGTGGCGCGATGTGATTGATTAATAATCTTATCAGAAATCCATCACCAATAATTGTATTTTCGGATAATGACACGTAGTGCAACGAGAACGAT
The DNA here is from genome assembly GCF_916048215.2 of Malus sylvestris. Taxonomy (NCBI): domain Eukaryota; kingdom Viridiplantae; phylum Streptophyta; class Magnoliopsida; order Rosales; family Rosaceae; genus Malus; species Malus sylvestris. The sequence goes on along the minus strand of NC_062261.1, from coordinate 14,278,099 downwards.
TAAAAATCTTATCGGAAATCCATCACCAATAATTTCTTTTTACGGATTATGACGCGTGGCGTAACGAGAACGATTTAAAATCTTATCCGAAATTGCAAATAAAATTATTTTGTATTATTTTATAACTTTTCAGATAATGACACGTAGCACAACGAGAACGATTAAAAATCTTATCTGAAATTACAAATAAAATTATTTTGTATTAGTCTATAAATAAAAAAAATACTAATATTTTATTATCTATTATCAGGGCTATTTAAGTGCAACTGTGGGGATGCAAAAGACGGTTATTGTTAATTAATGACAGTTTCTATTCACTAGGTGGATAGCATAGTGTATTGCCTAGAGGGTTCCCTGGAACTGCTCTAAGTATTTGCAACAAAGATTAGAATCTCCAGCTAGGTCAAACTTTTCAAAAGTAGAAATGGTTTCCCAAAAGTGAAACTGCAAATATTTTCCCTAACCAAGCACCGGTACGAGGATTATATGATTCCTACTTATAAACTATTATCTATATAAACACAAACAAAAAACTTTGTGATTAAAATCTTAACACTTTGTGTTTTGATTAATATTTAAACAGTAATGCCACACACGAGTGAGATTTTTCCTGCATTTTATTTTCGGCAACATGTAATAATTGTAGCAACTAGCAAACAACAATCGATGGTTGTTGTTGAAAATTAAAGGAGTTGGTATAGGGTAGTTGAGATAGTTAAGTACAGTTAAGCTCATTTTAAAAATTATAGTTCGAGGTTAGTACTGAGTATCATTGAACCAAATAATCATTTGAGCTTTAAAAATAACAATATTACAATCTTAAAAAACTAAGGATAATACTTGCATGAGCTCATTCCTCAAATTGCAAACAACGTATCTTCACCGTAAAAATTTTGCAATTGGACATATTCAATCTTTTAATCTTCATTTCAAGATCATCCAAACAAAAATTCATTTGAAACGTACATTGTTTAGTCATTCAAATATTTCAAATAAATCAATGGTATATGTATCAAGTAGCATATGCATGATGAACCATAGATTTATTTAGATGAGTAAACGATATCCGATTCAAAAGATTAATTAATTAACTTACTATAACACATAATTAGATATATATAAACAAGCACATTACACTCTTAATACTTCTGCAGCAGCAACAAGTAGATGCTTAATATGCCATGAACAATAAAACAACCTCGAACGCTAATACCCAAAACTTAGTCGCTAATTGCCACTCAGCCCATCTAAACCCATCAAACAACAACATCATCGTCTCCACCTGATCATCGTCTGCATCGGGCGATTCTAGAGCATCCTCTGAAGTAAGGACGAACTGGGCCTCTGGCTTTGAAGCAATTGTGGGTGTAATAAGACCTCCCGGACCGCGGCGGGCACGGGATGCGATTTGCCGACAGCGCGCCGTACGAAATGTAGTACTTCATCCTCCTCCAGAACAGAGATCTGCGCGCGTACGCGTTTTCCACGTCCAGTTCCAAGTCGTCGCCGTCCTCGTCATCCGCCTCCTCGAGCTCGTCGTCCAGCAGCGACATTGTGGCGGCCGGCCAGTCCAGACCCTCCGTCACTAGCTTCAAGCTGGTTTCGTCGATTTGAGCTTGGATGAGAGGACCCAGATGGAGAAAAATGAGGAAGCAGCAGAGGAGGAGAGTGAAAGGAGCTAAAGAAGCCATGGAAAACCTAGAGAGAGAAAATCATAGGTTTTTTGGAGGGGTATTTAGTGAGAGAAATCTAGAGGTAGATTTGAGTTGTTTTTGGGGTTAGATGGAGACAGAGTGGGGGCCAAGGTTCACATGTGATTGAGCAGAGCTCAGCTGATTGGGTTACAGCTGGGTTTCTTCAACGTAGGTATTAAAGCGTTTCTGGTAACACCAGTTTCCGCGGCGTTATTATTTGAAAATTTATAGTACTTCAGAGAATTATGTAACACCGTTTTGCGATGTTATTATTTGAAATTTTAGTGTATTACATAACTGTTTCGTTTGTCACACTGTTTATCAAATAAGATTTTCGTCTTCAATTAAAAAAAAAATTTAACTTGAGAATGACGTGGAAATCAAACGGGCCCTTACATTACGTTTGGATGAAGAAATTTAAGATTACTAAGGAATTTAAAAATGATGGAAATTGAAATGACGAGATTTTATTTTCTAGAATTTGTAAATTTTCTTGTTTGGTTAACCCAAAAAAACAATGGAATTGTATATAGAATTTGTTATATTTAAACTCTCAATCATAGAAATTGGGAAATGACACCTATTTACATGGAATTTGAACTTGGGAATTGGAGGTCACAAATTCTAAGTTTTTTTTCACGCAGAAATTCTAAATTTCTGTGTTTATGAATCCAAACAAGGAAATTGGTGCATGTCAATTTATAAATTCCGACTTTTATCAAAATTCCAAGTTTATTTTCCTCATCCAAACATAGTGTTAGAGTTAGAATATCGAATACACAGTTACCAAGGGCCCTTTCATACAATCCAATGGTTGTTAAAGAAAATTAGGCATCCATTGGACTGGATCGAAAAGCTCTAATTGGCGGAATACTTTATACTCCAAATTATGGCTTCACCTATTAATGTTTCACTTAAATAATAACACATTTATTTTTCATTAACTTACACTAAAAGTGAGATATATTAATGATGTCATCTTCATAATCATTAAACAGGACCTCATGTTTTTTCAAGGACAGTAAAAAATGTGGTGTTATTTATACACCTACTTTTGCTTGTCACACACATTTTTTAATTTTTGACCATCCAGTCTAATAAATTGAAAAAATTAATAAATAAAAATTAACAAAAGTGTTTGAAAGATAAAAAAAAAGATATACGAAAAGAAGTAATCCACACAAAATTTTCAAATTTCGGGTTTGTGGGGGTGGGAGTCGCTTTTGGGTGTGCAAGGGTGTATGGTTAGGGAGATTGAGGTGGGTGTGGGATTAGATGATTGAGTGGGGTCTACTACCCTTTGTTCGGTTTGATAGGTGAGGGTGTTTTGTGTAAAAATGAGGCGCGGGACATTTTAGTATCTGTGCGGCCCGGGGTGTGCAAGATAGGTTAGGGGTTCGACAATAAAATTTGGTGTTTACTTCATTTACTAATCTATAATCAAATTGAGATAAATTGAATTGAGAAGGAATTGAAATGAGATGAAATTAGAATCAGATTTCTATTGAAGTTATTTACTAAAACTGTATGAAACCGGAGTGCAAATAATGCATATTCTATATTAACTGTTTATCAATTCATATGAATTGGAATCAAAACCAGTTTGATTATTAAAATACCCTTGTACAAAATAGGTATAAAACCGATTCAACGGTTCAAAGAGTATTAGAATATCGACGGAATGCACAAACCCCAGAAATAAAAAATGCAAAATATTGTAATCGGAGCAAGATAAATAACAAATCAGGGATGGCGGAGCTTACAAGATTGGAGGTAAGAGTTGAAAATTCGTCTGAAGGGAGAAAACCCATTTGCCGGAGCTGTGATTGGAGGGCTGTGGAGTGAAAGTTGGCGTTTGTATGTAGCAAAGTAGCTTAGAGAAGGAGAAGGGCGAATAGTGCCTTGTGATGGTGGGTGATGAGAATTAATCCAATGGTTTAACAGGTGTTGACGTTGATGTTTCGGCTGGAATCTGAAACCTGAAGGTGCTGTGTTACCGGAGATAAGGGTATATTGGGTAGAAAAAACTGATTCCGAGTTGAGGGCTTTCTTCAGGAATCCAAACACCACCTATTGGTTGGTAATCCGATTCTAAGCAAATCAGGGATCTGATTCCCTATTTTGGTGGGCCCCACATACAATTTCATTCCCTCAATGTTAGTAAACACATGAATCACTTGGAATGAATGCAATTCTCATTTCACTCACTCCATTCCCCTTATGTAAACACGCCCTTAGTGTACGCGGCTGGTCGGGATTTGTTGTCGTTTATCATTCTTTTTGGGGTGTGCTATCCACACACCCCATTTTACTTCTCACACACCCTTTGATAATTTATATCTGTTGATCTTCTTTAATTCATCCGATCCGACGGCCGAAAATTAAAAAGGTGTGTGAGAAGTAGAATGGGGTGTGTAGATATCACACCCCTTCTTTTTATCTATATATATATATATATATATATATATATATATATATATATAGATAAATGGAGAAGGCTAGTTTGGTGAAGCATTAGATAACCCCTAAAATACCTTTACTTAATGACTCTATGTAAATCAACAAAAGAAGGATAAAGAGGTAATAACATTAAAAACAGAATTTGAAACCTAATGGAAAGTGAAAAGGAAGACAGTTGCCAGTTCAGTTATCAGTCATACTCCAACTTCCCACGATCGAAACCAGAGAACAGTTTGACGATTCCCACGACGAAACCAGAGAGTAGTTTAACGATTCCCACGATCTGAGTTCAGTTGAATGTTCAACAATAACTACCCCCATACCACCGCCATATACAGATGAATAATCGAAAAGAGCCCAATTTTAAAAACCAGACTTCGAGATGCCGTCTTGGAGCCCATCCTTTTCACACCTTCGATCCCGAACGCCCACTTTCAAGAGCCCAATCTCCTGGCTATTGCTCATCTTCCCTTCTCTTTTCCGATCACCATATTTAAGTAAGTTTTCCATTTTGTGCAAATCTCTAACCCCAACTTTCCTTACCATTTAGCTTTTGATTTCAACGTTTGATGAAAGATTTTTTCCAATTGCAATTTTCTTTTTGGTCCCATCATCTTCACACTTTTTTTTTTGCTATCTTTCCTTCTGTGTCCTTAATAGCTTCCATCACTCTTGCTCTCTCAAAGATTGCACTGAGGCAAAACACGCACTCACTCAAAGACAATCTGGTAACCATTTTCTTTTTATGTGATACTGTCTTAAGATTTTTTTTATTTTCCTTGGTTTTTTTTTGGGGGGGGGGGGGTTGTTCAAGTTCTCGAGGGATTTCAAGTTTTTGGGTTGATGATTGAATGTGGAGCTTAATGTGTTTTTTTTGTGGCATTTTTTATGGAGGTAATTTCTTGGTGGGTTTTGTGTTTAATGTAGTCAATTTTGGGTTTTGTAGATTGAGATAGCAAGACTGAAACTCGAAGACGAACAAGCAGAGGAGGAGGTCGGTGAAGAAAAGAGAAGCAAAAGTAAAAGGAAAAAAGTGTGAGTTATTTTTTATTATTCTCCCTTATGAAGAGCAATTTTTGGATTTTTTTTAATTAGTGTTTGGTGGGAGGTTCAACACTAAGCAATTGCATACCACCAATATTTAGAGATGAGTAATCGGAAGGAGGCTAAGTTTGGTTTTCAGGAGTTCGTTGTGTGGTTTCAGAAGCATGAGATGAACGAATATGTCCTCTTTGTACAAGATATTTTTTTTTTATCCTGCATCTCTGTTTAATGCCGACTCTGTTTTGATATTTTTTTTTTTTGTTAATTTCACGGTACTACCAGTTTAATGCCGACTCTGATTCCACACTTCAGAAAGGTATGCCTTTAATGTTTGATAAATTTTGCCAACTTGCTTCTCTTGATTTGGAAGGGTATGACTCCAATCACCTTGTTTTCCAAAGCCATCTTAGCATCTGCATCACCAATTGTAGAACAAAAGCTAATCCAATTGCTAATCTTAGCATCTGCTTCACCAGTTCACCATCATCTGTTGATTTTGAGTGCCTTTATCTGATAGAGGGCAAGTACATAGTTTTATATCTTCGGTAAACAATATCAGCACTGATTTCTTTTGTGAACTAAATACATGCATAATATGTGGTTGGTTTGAACTTTGTTATACATGCACTGATTTCCTTCTCTGAAGAGCATACCACATAATCTTTCCAATTTTCACTAAAATTATCTCCACAACTCATTTGCAGGCTATAAGGAACTGGATTTAGAGAGGGCCTATCAAATAGAGATTTCTTTTACACTAAAACCTATTTCTCTCAGTAATGCTACACTTTCAAATTTAAAAATTTCGTGAGATAATCGCTTGAAGAAAACCTTGATTGATTGTTGATCTTGATTGAAAACTGTTGATTTCAGCAAGCTAACTCTCAAAGAGTTTAAAAAGGAGGAGCACGAGCAGTATGTATTTCTTTTTCTTTTTTCTTAATTTTTTATAAATGATTTGGGGGTAAACATTGAACCTTATATCTCCATCCACCAATATCGATCTCCATCTCTGTTCTTCCACTTCCTTTCCACCTCTCCCTGGTACTTTTTAATTTAAAAATGTATCTGTAAATTTTTTTCTGAATTTTATTTGCTTTCTACAGTGTTTCGAATCTTGAAATAAAATTAGAATAACTGCATGTTTTCCTTTCACAGTTTACTTTTTAAGTTTTTGGATAGATTGACTTGACCTTCACATTTTTGTGAATTTTTGCGTTAGTTGAAAATTGGTATGAGACTGAAAGCCTATGAGCATGAAGGTGGAGATTGATTTTTATCAAAATGTGAAATCCATCTCCTGAAAAATCAATTTCAGGGCTTTACAAATATCTTCCAGTGCTCTCCCTCACCATTCCTGAAATCACTCTCTCTCTCATTAGTTTAAACTTTAAATCATTACTTTACGCAAAGTAAAAACAAAAAACATGATAACTTTTTAGGACATGCATGATAGAAAAAAGAGTTCCTCTTTGCACAATATATTTAAAGTATATCTTGACAATTACACGTGATGCAAAAATGCCTTTTGCACGCACTACACGTTAGTGCGTGTGGAGAGGCTAGTATTTCATTACTAGCATATGTCCCACACTTTGTGTGTGAAATAATTTTTATTTTTATTTTAAAATGGGAAGGAGAAGGAGAGAAAAAAGGAATGTGGATTAGAGAGAGAATTTTTCTCTGTTATATTTGATTTTTCAAAATTAAAGGATATTAGGATCACCCTTGGGTGAGGCTTTGAAAAAAAAATTGTAAAATTTAATTTGTGTGAATTTACTTTACTGCCCATTATTTTGTTTTGTGGTAGAAGACAAAATTGTCCCTTTACAAAGAGGGTTTTATTAATGTAATTTTAGATTATTTGTCTATTTTTATATTTAACTTAACAGTAGATGAATAAATTGGTTTCTATTGTCTAAGAGAATCAAGGAGATTCTCTTAAAATGAGATTTTTTCATGAACTCTTTGTTACCTCATATCTTAACGTTAATTCTTGTGCTAACATTATAAAACATAGTGTTAAAAATATGAGGTGACTGAGAGTCCATAGAGAGTTTCATTTTTTAGAGTCTCCTTAATATTTATCATTATCTAATTGGCATTCACAAGAATCAAAACTAAACTTTTTCAGTTGTAAGTGAAGAAGAGTACATTAGACACTAGATCATAGTTTTAAATGACATTTATTTATTGTTTACTAGCTAAACAAAATGCAAGAAAATGTTGGTCCTTAAGGAATGCCTTTTAGGAAAACCTATAAGCAAAGTAACACCGAGTAAAAGTAAAAAACCACAAAATATATTTCTGAGGACTCTACTAGTTTTGAGTCATTTTAAGAAGATAAAAACCCAAACCCCAATAAACCTAAAAAAAAAAGGAGCCAAAATATAAGCATGAACATGACATATGAAATATATTACTCAAAAAGTGATATAGAAATTCTAAAATACAAATATGCGTATGATTTGCTTAGTTTTCATTGTATGAGATTAAACTAGAATAGACAAGTTTCTTTTGTTCCACATCGTTCACCGCATGAGATTAAACTAGAATAGACAAGTTTCTTTTGTTCCACATCGTTCACCGCAGGAAACGAGCGATGGCGTTGAATTGAAGCCGATGTCAAGCCTTTTGGGCTTTTTTTGGGGGGGGGGGGTAAGCAACGAGGCCTTTCGGTTCCTTTTGTGGTTAAAACAAATGAAAACAAATGCTTGGCCCAACTTAGAATTATTTACTTTTTGTTGTAGGCCTATTTGATTGAGTGATCTAGGGTTAGAGAGAGACAGGGGTGCAACAAGCTTTAGGGAGAAGAGAGATTGATTTAATTGTGAGGTGTGTTTGATTCACCCCATTGTGCTTTTATTTATAATAGTAGAAAGGGTAAAACCTTTCCCTTTAGGATTACAATATTTAATAGGTAATCTAGTCCTAATAGGAATATAAGATACATTCCCAGATTCTATAGGATTTACACAATCACATTCCTATTCTAAATATGACTGCAGCACTTTTAGATTTTTGGGAATTCCGAAAATTTTCATTTTTCGGACATAACATCCGGAATAATCATTTCATTTTGCAAATTTTCGAATTGGACGGAAGCTAAAATTAAACTCCAAGAATTCCGTTTTGGAATAATCAGTTAATTTATGAAAAATGTCGAATTGGAATCAGAAGCTAATATTAAATTCGAAAATTTTTGGGTCGGAATCGGAAGCTAAATTAAATTCCGAACATTTCGGGATGGAATTTGGAACTCTTGTTTACGATCCGTTTCATCTGAAACAGAGTCCTACTTCAAACTTATTTTCAATCCGTAAAAACTATTTTTTGCACGATCAGTTTCGAAATTTTTTGCACTTCTGCAAGATCTTTCACAACATGCATTTCTGCAAGATCAACTTAATTTTTTAAATTTTTTTTTTATACTTTTCAAGATCTTTCACAATTCTAGTATACGTGCACTTTTTGTAATATCAGTTTCAAAACTCTAGCAATTCTACAAGGTCAATTTCAAAATTCCTGTATTTTTGGAAGATCAACTTCAAAATTTCAGCACTCCTGCAAGGTCAGTTTCAAAATTCTTGTATTTTTGGAAGATCAATTTCAAAATTCTAGCACTTATGCAAGATCAATTTCAAAATTTTTGCATTTTTGTAGAATCAATTTCAAAATTCACACATCCAAATCATCAAAACTTCAAAATAAGAAAACCTTCAAGAAATACTAGAATCAAAAATAAAAATTCCAATGGTTCTTATAATGAAAAAAAAACACTCATAAATCTAGGAAAATAATAGGAAGAAGTAGGTAGGAGAGAGAAAGACGAAGGAGGAGAAGAAAGAAAGACGAACCTAAGGGGGAGGGGGTGCATTCAATTGGAATTTTGAGGTTCTTTAATAAATCTAGAGTATTCAATCAGAATTTTATGTGATTTTTTTTGAAATTCAATGTGTATTCAATCAATATTTTAAAATATATTATTGAAATCATTATAATTGTGGGTATATTTAAAGAAGTTTAACGATCAAGGTATATTCAATTAATATTTTTTTTTTAAAGTTGAAGAATTTGAGGGAATTAGAGAGATTTCGATTTCGTAGTGTATTTAAAGCATTCACAAATATTACCCTTCTCATGAGATTTCAAGGGAATTAAATCACAAATTTACATGAAATCTCTACAAATCAATTAAGCTCTATTAAAGTCCATGAATTTATAAATCCATCAAAATTTTAATTGAATACGAGTGTTGGCGAGGTGAAAAAATTCCTTGGGCCATGAGTTTTGTTGAGTGTGGGCTTGCTTCTGTTGGTCATGGATTAGATAGTATTTAGGCCCGACTCATTTGCAACTAGTTTTTTATTGGGCCTTAGACCCCTAACTGAACCATGGTTTTAATTGAATACATTTTAGATATAAATTGTTATGCAAATGCTAGTTGGAGTTCGGCTGTAGGAAGCTAAACTTTGAATGCAAAAATTTCACCCCCTCTTCTTGGGGGAGTTGGTGCTAAGTTATTTATGATAAGGTTACCTATTAAATTTTTTACAAGAGAAACTTCGGTTTGGCTGGAGCATTATTCATTCTACTCTTAGATTTCAAAGAGGCATATACAAAACTCAGAATTAATGCAAATAACTCATCAAAGGAACGTAGTTACCAAGATAGCTACAATTAGATAATTTATGACAAACAATAGGATAATCTAAACCACAAAGAGAGATATTCAAACTTAGGTGCATTGAGAAAAATACACTGATATTGCTATAGTCAACTTGAGTAAGCTCAAGTCAACAAGTTTAGATAATTTCTTTATCTCCTATCAGACATATGAATTGTGTTATGAATAAGATTTCAGTATATATGCTCAAAGCTCTTCCTTTGGATCCTGATTGTGTCTAATCTTATTTTTCTAATTTTTTCTTGGGAGATTTTAAATGCGGTCCCTAGCTATTGATATACTTTGACTAAAACTTTATTGGGTTTCAATTTTTATTGAAGTTCCTTACATTAATGTATTAATGTATTTCCATGTCGGTTATTATATTTGAACTTGAAAATTGAAATTTGTAGTTGCTTATATTAATGAGATTCTAAATAAAACCCATAATTTGTGGGATTGAAAATGATAAAGATAAATTATCCTCCCCACCGTGAAAGCAAAATCAATAAAAAAAATAGATCATGTTTTGCCATACAATGTATGTACATATATAAAAAACTTATTGTATACTATATATATATATATAACATATTGTATACTATATATAAAATATCATGTTTTGCCATACAATGCATGTACATATATATAAAACTTATTGTATACTATATAAAACATATTGTATACTATACATATATATAAAACATATAGGGTACATTCATCAAAATTAATAAAAAAATAATATTACCATAAAACGTGTGGTAGATTCTTCAGACCCAAAACAGGGGTACATTTTTCAAAACCACAAAAAAAAAAAAAATATTAGTCTTAATAACAGTTGTAAATTTCTTTAAATAAACTTGACATAGTTACATTCTCAAATCAATGAAAAAGAACGTACCCATATAACTTAAAAAAATAGATTAGAAAAAAAGTGAACGGGTTTTACATAAAAATAAAGGCTACATTGCACATTACAACAAATTAGTATATTTAAGAAGTAGTACACTTCCTCTTCACTTGTAAGTGAGATGTCTTAGGTTCAATTCTCGCCAAAGGCGAATTTGAACACATTATTGTTAGCCCATTGTGAGGCTAAGTCCACCCCTTCCCCTTCCCCCTTAGTGTATATAATATCGTTTATTCAAAAAAAAAAAAGTAGTACACTTAAGGTTACAAAATTATACAAAATGGTTCATTTAAGATTAAAGTTAAAAATAATTTTATATAAACTCAAGGGAGCTTTACCTATAGAAAACACACAAAATACATTTTATAGAATCCCACTAATTTTGAATTATTTTCAAGGATAGACAAAAACTCAAACCCCAACAAACTGAGGCCAAAAAACAAGCAAACCAAGATTTAAAAATTTTAGCCATGCCCCTAATAGACGAAGACTTGTACTTAATTAACCAAAACTACACACTAACACCATATATAAAAACTTCAAACTGATTTGGGATTTGTAAACGTTAGCTTCAATAAGATTAGTTTCACAATTCATGTGTTTCTGCAAGATTAGTTTTAGAATTTTTTGCACTTCTGTAAGATCAAATTTCATAATTATAGTGCAAGATCAGTTTCAAAATTCCAGTGCAAGATCAGTTATAAAACTCTAGTGCAAGATCAATTTTAAAATCCTAGTGCAAGATCAGTTTCAATATTTAAGCATTTCCAAAATTTAAGCACTGTTGCAAAAATCAGTTTGAAACATTTTAGCTCATGCATCAGTTTCAAAATTTCAATACTTCTGCAAGACCAATTTCATAATTCCAGCACTTCTGCAAGATCAGTTTCAAAATTCTAGCACTTATGCAATATTAGTTTCAAATTTTTTAACACTTCTGCAAAATCAGTTTCAAAATTTCAGCGTTTCTACAAGATTAGTTTCAATTTTTTTGTAATTTTGCAAGATTAGTTTCAAAATTCATGCATTCAAATTAATCAAAACCTCCAAATCAAATACTTAAAAAAAATTATTGAAACAAAAAACCAATAATAAAAAATCTCAATCGTTCTTAGAAAAGAAAAGAAAAACTCATAAATCTAGGAAACAATACGGAGACGAAGAGGAGGGATTGAGAAGTATGAAGAAAAAATAGGAGAGAGATGGACAAAGAAGAAGGATGAGAGAGATAAGAGCATTTCCACCCCAAAAAGCCCCTAGGGCAATAAGCAATTCAGTCCCCCCAAGTGAATGGTAATTGACTTTAGTGAACAGTAACAACCCAAGTGCATTTCCACCTCTAAATTGAATAGCTCAGACAATTCGTATCAAAATATTATTAATTTTTTTTATAAAATAATGAAAGATAGTTTTATTTTTAATTTCGGATGATAAAAAAAGATTGGTTGAAAGTATTTGAAAATATTGAAATGTGGTGTAAGGTGGAAAAACATGGTTAGGTATTTAAAGAAAAAAAAAATATTTTTTTAATTTTAAATTAAATTTTATGTATTTTTTATATTTTGTTATTAATTTTTTAATTGTTGCTGATGTCAACTTACGTCACATGGCCTAGAGGCTAGGCTAGTCGATTTTCGCCTAGGTGATCAACTAGGCTCCCCAAGCCTAGTGGATTGGAATGGGGTGGAGGAGTTTTGGGGGAAGGGAAGGGATTTAATTCACTATCCCCTAGGGAACTTGAGAGGGGTGAAAGTGCTCTAAGGAGGAGGGAGGGGACAGAGACATGAGTGAGAATGAGAAGGTAGAGAGAAAAAAGACAAAGAAGAAATAAGAGGAGAGAGAAAGAAACAATACATAATGACTCATTTTCAATTATAAAGGGGTAAAATTATAAATGCAAAAAGCAATTAGAAAAACAACCATAACATCATTTACGTGCATATGAATAAATTTTGTCACTCTTTGAAATAAATCAAATCCTTGGTTTCTGTCCAAAATATAGTTTTATAATTTGGATAATGTAATTGTTTTTAAAATTAATGAGTACTATTGTAAGCCTAATTTACTGAAATATAATAAAGATAGGGAGAGAGGGGCCGACTGCATAAAGAGAGAAGAGAGATGAGAGAGATGTGTATTGTGAGGTGTGTGGTTTATCACCTCATTTAACCCTAATAGGATAAAAACTCTATTAGTAGTAGGGAAGGTAAATTCTTGACCTTAATAGGATTACAACTCTATTAGGATAACATCTAACCCTAGAGAATCTTCTAAGGATATCCCAAATACTTTAGGATTTGTACAATTACATTCCTAATCTAATATGCAATAAGCACAAACTTATTTTATTTTATTTTATAATTTTGGAAATGTTTTAAATTGAATATTAATTAGGAGATTAATGTATTTATGAGTATTAAAACCCTAAATCAATCACCAATGTTTATTTTAAGAAATTATGTAACTAACATGTAAATTCATTAATACATTAGAGACTTCGATAAAAATTTGAAAACTAGTAAGACCTCAATTAAAGAACATTAGTAGCTAAAGACTGAATGCTAACTTTTTTGTTTTTTGTTTTTTTTTTCTAGTCTAATATTTACAGATATGCAAGACTATTCTGAAAATGGAGACTAGAAACATCATCCCCATATAAATGAAAACCAAATTTACTCGTGACTATTTTGCGAAAAAAAGAACACATGATTTGAGAGGAAGAGAGCGAGATGAAGACGGACAAAAGTAGAGATTCATGAGGGACAAAACCAATTTGAAAGGTAAAGCGAAGAAGACAGAATCGAAGCATCGAGATAAACAATGATTATGGCTACCATGGGCAAAACCAACAATTCATTGTAGAAAGTAGGCAACATTACAACTAACAAAGAAGCAACCGAGGGCATTTTTGCCTTTCACTGTTAATGAACAGTGCTAAAAAAACAGAGTTTTAGTATATGTATAATGTCTTTATACATATACAATAATAGTTTACTGCTTTCATGCTTATCAGCACCATGACTTTACAAAGATGAGATTGAGACAGACAGGTATTGTAACCAACGTTCCATATATAGAGTCCATTATAGCTACAGATTAGCATGATTTGATTTCAACAGAAATGTGGTCCATTCTCTCGACCCCCTCTGTTTAAATTCAAACATATATAGCAGAAACTCGATGAACCAAACCAACACGGACGCATGAATGCTCGATACGACTCCCGACTCCCAACTTGAATGAATTTTTAGCATTTCCATTTTGTCTTCTGTGAGTGTTCATCACGCAGTCTCGGCTCAGTTGAACTATTTAACTTTGAATTCATGGATCAATTATGTCCAAACTAGTTCAGTTCGGGTGTGAGAGATCGTGGCCGTTTCTTTGGTCAAAACGTTACCAAATTGACCATTTACGCCCAGTTTAGTCGACCCTTTCTTTATATATATATTTTTTAAACAACTTACATGACACCAGTAAATCATTATTATGAACTCCTTTACTAATAATATAACAGTATCTGAATGAAAACTTACAAATATTTTTGTAGCACGGGATGCTACGGTGACAATGTATCTGTTTCATGGAAAAATCCTCCATTTCCAAGTATTAAGAAATCGATGTCAATGTTTTTCTACAATGTACTGTTACCGTTTCCGGTTTAATTCCCCAGTTCTAAATTTTGGAGTGCATAATCACATTATTAGGGCGTGGATAACAACAAATGACATGAATCACCCCTAATGCATGCAATTGCAAGATATTATAGGCTAATTAAGTCAAGGTTAGTGGAAGGACATTGAACTAGTTACTCTAGGCCGTGGCCATACTCATCAAATCAAAGTATCAATAACGAATCCCAAGCAAGGTTATAAATCATGACCTCAAGTTTTAGATGATATTTCCACCACCACAACCCTTAAATATGCAATGCAGGGTTGACTCTGCCAATTCACCAAAACTGCATAAAAGAAGCAAATGTGGAAATTTGTACTTGTTTTTGAAGTTGAATTTTTGAGAGGGCTTTTGCATTCACCGTCACCAAGATTCCTCTCTCTCACTGACTAAATTTCAACAAATACGGAATTTAATCTTTTCTGTTACTTTCAAGTTTCATCAAGTATGAAAATGGTTTCTTGAGCAATAATGTTAATGTGACAAGTTAAGGCAAGACAATCTGAAAGGAAGCACTTCTACAGTTGCTTTTGGCTTGTGCGTTTGAGGTGCAAGTTTTATACTTTGTTATGTACAGGCAGCTAAGGATATCACAGAGACAGAGAGAGTGATAGCTTCTTTAGAACAAGGACAAGCCAGGAAGTAGACGCAGGGATTGGTCCTTGACAAAGGGAGGCCCAACACCCAAGACATGCACCAAGTTCTTTGTCCCGATCAACCAGATCCTTTGTGACCTCAGAGACAAGCCATATTTCAAGATGCCGCCACCCATGAGGGGAGATGTGGATGCAAATTTCCGCCTTCTTCTTCTTGGACAAAATTGCACTTACAAAACAATCAACACCTTTGGTCAAGGCCAAGAACCTCACGTGTCCACGATGAATGGGGGGGGGCTTTGGCCAAAGAACCTCCAATGCCAAAGTTAGAATTTAGAGAGAAAAAATGTTTAGAGGATTTTTGGGAGTTTTGCAAGAGTATCAACTTAGTTTTTTAGAAGAAATAGGGTCATATATATAGGGAATGAGGTGTTATTTGGTGATTCAATTAGCAATTAATATATTAATTAGGTATAAATATATTAATTGGCTAATTATCATAATAAAAGAAATGTTTTGGGAGGTTTTTGGAGGTTATAGAATGAGGATAGATGAGACAAATTTGTACTTGTTACCTATTTTGGGTACTCCTGATTTGGTTGATGGATGATTCTCCACTGCTCGCGTGTAGGAGACCCGGTATGCCTCGAGGGTAAATTTGTCATCTTCACCCAAAAATTTACGTGTTGCTTTGTGATTATTTTTGGCTCCATAAATGCCCCCACACCTGCTGGGCTGCTCGTAGGAAAGTGCAGCAGGTGTAGAGATCTTCTTGCTCTAGGAAACTTAGGACTGCTTCCTGTTTTGATGTAGATTCCCTCTTTAATATGAAATTAGATCCTTCTAGAAAAAGGAAATAAATTTCTCTCAAAACCTATTTAAGTCCACCTTAAGTGGGTTATTAAATCAACTTTGGAGAGTGATTTATTCTACCCTACAAGAGAAAGAGAGCTTAGAGAATATTTGTTCCCCCTTCTCTAGCAATCTTCTACATCTTGCCCATGCAAAGGACCGTCTTTCGTAGCTTTCTTCGTCTTCTCCGTGCCACACCAATGTAATAAAAACTTCATTTTTTCTTACCTTATTCTTGGATAGTGCTATTGCTGGGCAGCCGTCGGGGTGGTGCAGCACGTTGGCTGGCATGGGCCAGGAGTCGGTTTGGCATATGCCAAGAAGGTGGTGTGGCAAGGGCCATTGTTTGTGCTGTTTGACTTGATTAAAGCCAAGGATTAGCTCGGCATAGGCCGAGGAAGTGGTGTGGCATGGGCAACGGTTTAGGCTGCCATGTCTGGGCTGTTTGCCAAAAATGAGAAAACTGCTTGAGTTTGATTTCTCAGCTGCCGTAGATGGAGTAGTCAATGATAAAGCTGCCAAGATCGGAGCTATTGAAGATAAAATGTCGAATGAGTGAACTGTTAAGTGCAAAAGTGGCTGCTGCCCCTGACCATTTGTTGCCTAGTTGATCTTCAAGCATTTGATCTTTTAAGCTATGTGGCCTTCTCGCACTGAATAGCTTACCCAGATGGGTGTTAGGGAATTAGTTTAGCGTCTCGCACTGGAGAGCAATTAGTTTAGCCTCTCGCACTGGAGGGCAATTAGTTTACCCTCTCGCACTGGATAGCAAACCCATATGGGTGTCGGGGAATTGGTTTACCCTTTCGCACTGGAGAGCAATTAGTTTATCCTCTCGTACTAGAGAGTAAACCCATATGGGTGTTGGGGAATTGGTTTACCCTGGAGAGCAATTAGTTTATCCTCTCGCACTAGAGAGCATACCCTTTTGGGTGTCGGAGAATTAGTTTACCCTTTCGCACTGGAGAGCAATTAGTTTATCTTTTCGCATTGGAGAGCAGACCTTTTTGGGTGTCGGGGAATTGGTTTACCCTCTCGCACTGGAGAGCAATTAGTTTATCCTTTCGCATTGGAGAGTAGACCCTTTTGAGGCTTACCCGATCGTGATGTGTTGGTCTAAGCTGTTATTCCATATGTTTGGCTCGTCTATGTCGCGGCTGCGGTGGGTGTGGTATGTTACTAGCAGGCGAGCATGTAACTCATAGGCTGCTGGTTGAACTTGAGCCGGATTGAATGACTGCTTCTTTCCGTCTGCTGTGCTGCCTGCTCCGATGTAATGTGGAGGATAATCCTTGCGGGCCTAGCTGTGAATGAATACTTCGCTTGGAAGGCTACTCATGTTGATTATCGGAGTACATCCTCAACCGTGAGTGTATGCTCGTTCGTGGGCTTAGTCGATAATGCACGCTCCTCCATGCGCTAAGATGAGAGTATACGCTATCTCGGGGGCCAAATCGGGAGTGTACTCTGTTCAAACGCTCGGTTCGTGGATGGTCGAGTGGCTGCTTGCCGGGATGTTGTTGGAGAGGTTCTTCATCTGCCCTTGTCCTACTTTGGGACACCTCGTTTGGGGCATGTTGCATCTTGGTGTGCTGCAAGAGCTGGTTCACCAAGGTCGTTTGCTGTGCTAGGGCGCTTGTCAACTCTATGACTTGTCGAGACAAGTGTTGTTCACCATTTGGATTGGAAAAGCTTGGAAGGAATGTGCCTCCTTAAGCAGTGGAAATGTGGTAGACTCCGAGAGTGAGATTTGAGTTGGGAAATGTCAAATCCGCGGAGAAATGTGGTGAGAATGCCCCTGGTTCGATCGTAAGCCCAAAAATTTGAAACCGGGATAGTTGAACTAATCTTAGACTGATTTGGGCTACGAGAGTGGGCTGCTCGGCTGGAGTAGGCTGGGCCATGGGAGTGGACTGCTCATCGGGAGTAGGCTAGGCCACGAGAGTAGGCTGCTCAATGGGAGCAGGCTGGGCCACGGGAGTGGGCTGCTCGTCGGGAGCAGGCTGGGCCACAAGAGTGGGCTGCTCGGCTGGAGCAGGCTGGGCCACGAGAGCAGGCTATGCCATGGGAGTGGACTGCTCGTCGGGAGCAGGCTGCTCGGCGTGTGATGCTCGCGAATGCGAGGCTTGAGCTCGGCTTGGCAACGCATAGGGCTTGCATTGGGCATGGAGTGACATGGCTCAGGCCGTGGTGGTAGAGTCATGGACCTCGCCGTGGGTGATTGCCATGGTGGCCACCGCGGTGGTTGCCAGGGTTGAGCCTTGTGGTGGCGGTGCTGCTTCCCTTAAGATCACATTTAGTCTTGTGGATCGCCGCGGTCCCATTTCTTGAATATTGGAATTTTCACTTGTGGAATTTTCTAAATTTCTAACCATTGTATTTCTCTTTCACATTTTATCAAAGAATCTTTGCAAATAAAAATTTCTAATAATAAGAACGTACGAAAAATACAAATGAACTAGTAAATAGAGAAAATAGAGAAAAAACCTTTTTGTGCGAAAGTCTTCTACGAGTGTGAATCTCAACTCTCAATGAAAGCACCAACTTGTGGATGCAAATTTCCGCCTTCTTCTTCTTGGATAAAATTGCACCTACAAAACAATCAACACCTTTGGTCAAGGCCAAGAACCTCATGCGCCCACGATGAATGGGGGGGGGGGGGCTTTGGCTGAAGAACCTCCGATGCCAAAGTTAGAATTTGGAGAGAAAAAATGTTTAGAGGATTTTTGGGAGTTTTGCAAGAGTATCAACTTAGCTTTTTAGAAGAAATAGGGTCATATATACAGGGAATGAGGTGTTATTTGGTGATTCAATTAGCAATTAATATATTAATTAGGTATAAATATATTAATTGGCTAATTATCATAATAAAAGAAATGTTTTGGGAGGTTTTTGGAGGTTATGGAATGAGGATGGATGAGACAAATTTGAACTTGTTACCTATTTTGGGTACTCCTGATTTGGTTGATGGATGATTCTCCATTGCTCGCGTGTAGGAGACCCGGTATGCCTCGAGGGTAAATTTGTCATCTTCACCCAAAAATCCACGTGTCGCTTTGTGATTATTTTTGGCTTCACAGGAGACACCTCCAAGATGGACTAGACAAAGTTCTGTGCATTCCATAGAGGTCTGGGACACACAACCAACGACTGCACCACATGGATGAAGTACATTGAGAAGCTCATGAAGGAAGGCAAGTGCGACCAGTATGCCGATGCCGAACCACTTTCTCAGGAATTTTATTATCTTTGCTCAAGATTCTTTGCAGTTAATAACATTTGATTTGATTTATACCATTCAAAATTGTTTACAATTTCTACTTCTCAATGTTCAATCTTTTTATTTAACACTATTACCGTAGCAAATCGATTATCGTAATAAACTTTATTTATGTCATACCAAGATTATATGATACTAGTTACCGATATGTTGGATAATAGCAGCTTGGGACGATATCAATATAATGTGAATATTTGCTACAATAATAGCGCTACTTGAGAAATGTTAGACTAGAGGAAATTAATTCGTAATTATTATATGTATTGTAGGGTATATATTTCTAATTGTAATTTGTGTATAATTCCTACATATTAACAAAACTCTTTTTGTCAACAAAAAACAAGTGGAGAGACAATTTGGTATTTTATCACAAAATAAAAACATAAGCAATAATGTAATTTCGCATAAACAAAATTTTGTTGATTTTATTTTTCTATTCTTCCTTCCATCTCCTAAACCCTTTTTTTCTTTTTAATCACAAGCACATATTGTGTAGGCTACATTCTAGTGTATATTGTAATATAACTCCTTGTATTGTTGTGTGAAAATATTACCTCCTGTATTGATGGGTAATAAATATTATAATATATATAGAGTTATTTAAGTAGAAAACCTACACTATTACAATTGAAAAATATTATTATAATTTATAATAATTACGAAAATAATTTCAAATCACTTTTCTAACTCTAAAGGGTATCTGATTATATGAGGAGTGAGAATTTCTACTGATGTATATAATACATCGAAGTATAGTAGAATTTGTGTTTGAGAATCAGTTCAATAAAATTATCTGATATCTGATATGTAGAACGCAAAATTTTCTTTTTACTTTTGCCCGCTGTACTGTGCTTATTGTTTCAGTCAGGACTCTGGCATCTCGATCTTCTGCCTAGCATTCCTTTTACGTCGACGTCAAATTTACTAATCTTAATTAGTTACCACGTCCATGGAAACTGAAAAGGGTTCGCAGAGTTCAAAGTATGTTACTATTAGTTAACAAGGAAGACAGAGAAAAATGAAGAGTTGTTTTCTAGGGTAAAGAAGCAATCAGCATCACCGTCAGGCTTCTATTTCACCTTGGAAAGCGTGCCAAGAAAAGCAGTGAGAGGAGAGTGAGAGAGAGACTACGAAACAGCAGTCACCCCAGGATAAATACAATCTCCATGGATCATGAGCAAGCCACTGACGGTGACTCCACCCACCCGAGTATTTCCAACGCCGGGACTTATCCCGTGACAGTCACACTCGAATGGTTACGACGTTTAAACAGATATAGCTAAACTCTCTGTGCAGAGAGATTCTTGAGTATTACAGCTGTATATAATAACGTACTTAACTTTATCTTCTTATGACATTAAAATTTGAAACTGTTATAACTAACATGTTTGAGAAAATAGGTTGTTGGGTATATTGTATACAACAGTGTGTTTCTATCTCTTCGCCTGGTTGCATACATAAAATGACTCAATCTTTGTTATGAATGAATTATACTTGATACATGTGTATAAACTTATCTTTTTGTGTTCATAATCAGTCAATTATGTATTAACAGTTAAAAATTGAACGAATAAGGTTAAAAACTGTTCATTTGCGATTTCTATAGTCGAACTCTAAGAAGATGAGTTATGCTATATGTTATTATCTGACACATTTCATGTGACTGTGGGTTCCTAATTGATCCTTTTGTTTTCCATAAAGTGAAATGTTTTAGGCAAAGCAAATATCTTCAAGTCAAAGAGATCATACAACAGTTCTAAGTTCATGCACCATTCTTCAACCATCCCATCGAAAAAAGTCCCATCAACTTAGTGGTGATTAATTTCAAGCTTTCAAAAACTCTACCCTTAATCTGATGAGAATACTACTACTCTTTGGATCTTTGATAATTTGTTTTTGTTCAAAATCAAAAGTGATTGTTATTGTGAAACTGTAATCTAATAATATATTGATATATAAACAAATTACACATGATAATGTATTATTAGATTAAAACTCCACGCGAAAGTAAATTTATTTTATATAAATCTTTCTCTTACATGATGGGCAGTCTCTATCAGATGCATAAATTCATTAAATTTTTTTTTTAAAGATTTTTCTATTGGTTTCCAGAGATGCTTAAAATAATGGTCACTTAGAACTTGCCATATAAAGTCCTTCCCCACTTACAATGAAGCCTGCTGGATCCTGTAAATTGGTTTTTTTTTTTCTCAGTATTTAAATCAATTCTCACTTCCACTACTTTATTCGCTTCCTTTCAACTTTTCTCCATCCTCCTTATCCCTGTCACAGCACCAATCTAACCCTAAACAAAGTCCCTTCTTCCTCACTCATCACCTCCCCCCATACCTCTGCCTCCTCTGTTTCTCACATTATTTCCATCCTGCTCTCTCTCTCTCTCGCTCGCGTCTAAGAAGCCATGGATGTTGACATGCTCAAATCATTATCATCGTCATCAGCAGCAGGAGGTGATCATCATCATCATCACATGGACATGATGACAATGATGATGCAAATGCAACAACAGCAGCACTCTCCCGATCACTTCTGCAATGACTCTTACCCCAACAACAATAATCCCACATTTCCAGAGATAGATTTTAATTGGGTTTCAAATCCTAACCCCAATAATCTTGAATCCATTTCTCCACTACCCATGTTCCATAACCCAAATCCAAATGCAGTTCCTCAACAACCCACATTGCTAAATCCTGCATTACCCTCCTCTGTTTCCTTCATGGGAAACCCCGTCCAAGAACCCGTAACCCCAAGACTAATTAAGCCTTCTGGTATTAGTCTTACAGGACTAGCAGTCCCATCCAGTACTTCTCCATACGAGAAGAGAAACTCTATGGCTGCAATGAGGGAGATGATATTCAGGATAGCAGCAATGCAGCCCATTCAGATAGACCCGGAGGCGGTGAAGCCGCCGAAGAGGAGGAACGTGAAGATTTCGAAAGACCCACAGAGCGTGGCGGCGAGGCACCGGAGGGAAAGGATAAGTGAGAAGATCAGAATCCTGCAAAGACTTGTTCCTGGTGGGACTAAAATGGACACTGCTTCTATGTTGGATGAGGCCATACATTATGTAAAGTTTTTGAAGAAGCAAGTGCAGACTTTGGAGAGAGCTGGGGCTGATAGACTGGACGGCGTTGGATTCCAAGGGAGTGGCAGTCAGTTGGGTAATGTGAATTACTCTAGTTTTCGGAGTCAGTTGGTGGGTTCTATGCAGATGCTTAGATGATCAGAGACTTGTTTTGAAATATCATGTACTAATCGTTGTGTACGTTTGAGAGATTGTTTCTGAGGGGGGAATGTAAAGTAGTTGTTACTTGTTGATGATTCTTGATGTTATTTTTAAAGGAAACTTGGATGTATGCATGCTTTTAGGGGTTGCATTAATCCATGCAGAACAGGATTTACATGATCACCAAATGTCCCAGCAAGTTCAAGTGTAAAGATATGTTAATAAAATGAAAAAATAAAAATAATGTTGTTCCAAAAGTTAATCCATAACAAACAACCACAAACTAATCATCTCCAATATCGTTTTTCAGCCGCGGAATCAACCAAAACGAAGAAGCATCTTCCCAAATATTTCTTCCTTGTTCCCGAAACTCAAACCGACCAAGTGCTTTTCCCTTGACTACATCGAAAGGAGACCTCCTCCATACCCATCTACACCAGTAAAATGTTTATATCACCAACATTCCCGATGTTGCCCTAAACGTCCCCCCAACTCTTGAGGAGAAAGACCACCTCCTGCGAATCAGATATAATAAGAACTCTTCGAAAGTCCGTTTCCTGTAGTAGTAGTAATTAGCTGCCAAAAGTTGAGTTGATTATCTCATGCTCATTCATTCTCATTTTGATTCTTGGCTTCTGTGACTCTGGGTGAGTGGTAAACATGCAAACATGCCATAAATTGAGTGGTATTAAAATTGCGCATGATCATGAAGATGATACACGTATGTACGATATATATACACACACTAAGAACAGTAAATAAAAGACAATTGATAGATGATGATTAGTCTTTATTACACTACCGATAATAATGTGGCAATGACAAATGAGATGCATGTTTAACAAGCTTTTTGTATGTCCAAAGACTCCAAACTCCTACACCCAAAAAGTTGACAAGTGAAGTCTGGGTGGTGGGTGGTGGGTGGTGGGTGGTGTAGTTAGTTATCACTACTCTCGCACGCTATTCTCCCCGGTTCAAGCCCGGGCTCAGACAAATTTTGGCCAACTGATGCTGAATTAAACCATTTTTGTTCCAACATTTGTTCACTAATAGAAGTTGACGGGTAGGGGAAGCCTGCCAAAGAAGTTGACGACTCATCGTCCCTCTCAAATTGCAAAATGACAGAGGAGACAGCCTCTCAAGTCTTACTTTTTTATCGGGTGGTGCTATCAAGGTTTTAAAAGATGCGCTAGTCGGGCGGTGGGATGGGGCCTAGCGATTAGGTGACTAGGCGGATTAGGCAAATTTAAGCAAATCTGTTATATTTCGTATAAGTAAGTGGTTGTTTATACTTAAAATATATATAATTTTATCATACAAAAATAGAATGACGTATATATTATGAAGTATTGGAATATAATGAAAACATGGATAACAAACATATAATATGTGTTCATTTAAGTATTCAACAAGTCTTTACAATTTATTGAAAAAATAAAATGTAAAATGAAAGTTATCTATTTTTTGTCTAAGTGAGTCGCAACCTAGGCGCGTCTAGGTGGGTTAGGCGGGTGCCTAGGCAGTCTAAGCGAACGCCTCAGTAGGTCTAGTTACCATTTCTTAATTTTCAAACGCCTAAGCATTAATCAAGGTGGTGACCAGGCTGCCAATGGCGGCACTAGGGGGGATTTTATGAACAGTGTGTGTTATCCACACATTCATTTTTGCCTCTTACATACCCCTTTCAATTTTTGGTCGTTAAATTAAATGAATTCAAGAAGATCAATGAACAAAGTTAACAAGGGTATGTGAAAAGTAAAAAAAAAGGTGTGAAATAGCACTACCCTTTTCATTTATCAACGAGCATGGGAGATTCGAGCTCGAATTTTTTTTCTAATTTTTCCAAAATTCTGGTAAGAGACGTATTACTAGATAAAGAGTTAAATGGTTCTGTAGTTACTTCAAAATAATATTGTGCTAACAACCTGGTCTCTTATAATGTAGCTAGCATCTCATAATTTAAGGGATTGGCTACAAAACGTCTAACATACCCAATATGGAGAATTAGGCGCGTAAATACTTAGTGAAATTTGTTGAGGAAGAATGGATCATGCATGTACTTATAAGGAGTTGGACAATTATTCATTTTTGCCAATGTAAACCTAGAGAAAGAAACTGAAAAATAAAGAGGTTGTGTCATTAAACAAATTGGTAATATAGGGAGTAACATAACTCCTTATAAACACATACAAGAGCTTTTGTATAGGGTGGACTTAGCCTGACAATGAATTAGCAAAAATGTATTTCAAATTCGCATTTAACGAGAATCGAGCCTAAGAGCTCTCACTTATAAGTGAAGATGAATACCACTAGACCGTAGTACTAAGTGGCTTAATTATTGGGGTCTTATGGGTTGGATGCAAATATTTTTCAAGATGAAGTCATATAAAGAAGTTACTGTTATCTAATAAGTCGATCCTTCACATCGAAAATCCTCTAGCGAGCTAGGAGAAGGCATAGAACTAGGAATGAACAGCTAGTGTTTCTTCTAGCATCATTTTTGCCATTGTTTGCATCTGAGAATGGCTCATATAAACATACTTAGAACAATGACCAAATCATCAGCTAACTCATAACTCTTGGGTACGTGGTTCTTTTGTTCCAAATATTGAGAGAAATTCCAAAATTTGAATCTCCCATCCCTGATTAATAGAAAAGAATAACGATAGGATTAGAATTAAGCTACGTCAGTAGTTTGATTTCCTTCCATTGTAACACAGGGAAAAAAAAAAAAAAAGAATTCATGGCCAATCATTAAGTATAAACGCCCCCACCCCGATCCCTAAGATATATAAAATAAAACGAGCAGAAAACAAAAAACCAGAGAGAAAATTGATATCTAGCGTTTCTCCTGCAGTAGAGGTGGGTGGTAGGTTGCCTCCACTAGTAGAAAAACTCGTTTGCGCGACGGAATCTTGCGCGACGCACAAATTTTCGTCGCGCAAAGTGACTTTGCGCGACGCCAAACATAAAACGTCGCGCAAATGGTCTTTGCGCGACGACACTTTGCGCGACGAAGGTTGACGTCGCGCAAAGCTATTTTGCGCGACGTAGGTTTACCTGCGTCGTGCAAAACTGTTTTGCGCGACGTCACCATTCGTCGCGCAAAGTTTTGGCGCCAAACCTACAATATTTTACCCTTTTGCCCAAAGTTGTTTTGCACGACGCAGATGCAGCTACGTCGCGCAAAGTTTTTTTTTTTTTTCTTTTGGGGATCTTTCATTGCCTTTTTCTTTTGTGGTATCCACTTGTGTAAATGTTTTAAATTGACGATCAAATTAGTTCATTGTATTCATATAGGTTTAAAGAGTGTCGCTGTAAAAAATCATCAAAATCGAAGTTAAAATAACCGTTAAATCGTGATTTTTCGTTTATAGCCGTCGAAAAGGTTTGTCCCATACTTAATCTCTGAATGTTTGTTTTTTTCGATTTTTGGCGTATGCCATCTCGCAGTATATACAAACAAATTTGACAGTTGGATCGTTGAAAGTAATCTCGTACAATGTGTTTCCCATCTAGTTCAATGGTATATATATATTTACTAAGTAGATTTTAATTTATTTATTTTGTATTCATAAGCAAACGGGCAAAAAATATTTTTAAAAAACCTTGTGCGACGTAGGTGACGTCGCGCAAAGTGTTTTTTTTTTTTTTTGCTTTTCTTTTGAGGTTCTTTAATTGCTTTTTCTTTTGTGGTATCCACTTGTGTAAATATTTTAAATTGACGATCACATTAGTTCATTGTATTCATAGAGGTTTAAAGAGTGTCGCTGTAAAAAATCATCAAAATCGGAGTTAAAATAACCGTTAAATTGTGATTTTTCGTTTATAACCGTCGAAAAACTTTGTCCCATTACTTGATCTCTGAATGTTTGTTTTTTGTGATTTTTTGCTGATGTGATCTCGAAGCATATTCAAACAAGTTTGACGGTTGGGATCGTTGAAATTAGTTTCGGAGAATTCGTATCCCATCAAAACAATAGTGACTAACACTTAGAGTTTATTTATACTTTCATTAAGTATAACATAAGATTTTGTGGTATCCACTTCTGTAAATATTTTAAATTGACGATCGAATTCATTCATTGTATTCATATAGGGTCAAGGAGTGTAGCTGTAAAAAATCATCAAAATCGGAGTTAAAATAACCGTTAAATTGTGATTTTTCGTTTATAACCGTTGAAAAACTTTGTCCCATTACTTGATCTCTGAATGTTTGTTTTTTGTGATTTTTTGCTGATGTGATCTCGAAGCATATTCAAACAAGTTTGACGGTTGGGATCGTTGAAATTAGTTTCGGAGAATTCGTATCCCATCAAAACAATAGTGACTAACACTTAGAGTTTATTTATACTTTCATTAAGTATAACATAAGATTTTGTGGTATCCACTTGTGTAAATATTTTAAATTGAAGATCGAATTCATTCATTATATTCATATAGGGTCAAGGAGTGTAGCTGTAAAAAATCATCAAAATCGGAGTTAAAATAACCGTTAAATTGTGATTTTTCGTTTATAACTGTCGAAAAACTTTGTCCCATTACTTGATCTCTGAATGTTTGTTTTTTGTGATTTTTTGCTGATGTGATCTCGAAGCATATTCAAACAAGTTTGACGGTTGGGATCGTTGAAATTAGTTTCGGAGAATTCGTATCCCATCAAAACAATAGTGACTAACACTTAGAGTTTATTTATACTTTCATTAAGTATAACATAAGATTTTGTGGTATCCACTTGTGTAAATATTTTAAATTGAAGATCGAATTCATTCATTATATTCATATAGGGTCAAGGAGTGTAGCTGTAAAAAATCATCAAAATCGGAGTTAAAATAACCGTTAAATTGTGATTTTTCGTTTATAACCGTCGAAAAACTTTGTCCCATTACTTGATCTCTGAATGTTTGTTTTTTGTGATTTTTTGCTGATGTGATCTCGAAGCATATTCAAACAAGTTTGACGGTTGGGATCGTTGAAATTAGTTTCGGAGAATTCGTATCCCATCAAAACAATAGTGACTAACACTTAGAGTTTATTTATAGTTTCATTAAGTATAACATAAGATTTTGTGGTATCCACTTGTGTAAATATTTTAAATTGACGATCAAATTCATTCATTGTATTCATATAGGGTCAAGGAGTGTAGCTGTAAAAAATCATCAAAATCGGAGTTAAAATAACCGTTAAATTGTGATTTTTCGTTTATAACCGTCGAAAAACTTTGTCCCATTACTTGATCTCTGAATGTTTGTTTTTTGTGATTTTTTGCTGATGTGATCTCGAAGCATATTCAAACAAGTTTGACGGTTGGGATCGTTGAAATTAGTTTCGGAGAATTCGTATCCCATCAAAACAATAGTGACTAACACTTAGAGTTTATTTATACTTTCATTAAGTATAACATAAGATTTTGTGGTATCCACTTGTGTAAATATTTTAAATTGAAGATCGAATTCATTCATTATATTCATATAGGGTCAAGGAGTATAGCTGTAAAAAATCATCAAAATGGGGTTTATATATAAAAAAAAATGAATTTGAAAGGAGGAAAATCACATTTTCAATAATTTTTATAATAATTTTTTTTTGAAAAAATTACTTTGCGCGACGGCTTGATGTGATAGTCGCGTAAAACCACTTTGCGCGACGTCTACTTCTAAACCTACGTCGCGCGAGTTCTAATAAATTTGGCGTGAAAAATAGGCGCCTTTTTCAATTTTCCAACTTTGGACAAAATATTGAACCTTCCCTCTTTCTTTCCTGTGAACTCCAAACCTGAACCCTCGCTCTTTCTTTCCCTCTTTATTTCCGAGTTGTGATAAATCTGGAACCCTCCCTCCTTGAACCCTCCTTCTTTCCCCTTCTTTCGAACCCAATCTGGAACCCTCAATTCCCTGTACACCCCAAATCTCCTTCTCTTTCTTTCCCTCTTTCTTTCCACGCAAACCCCAATCTGGAACCCTCCTTGAACCCCTCTGTCTTTCCCTGTAGACCCCAAATCCTGTCGAATCAAATCCCAAATTCAAGGTAAGGGTTTCTGATTTTCGATGGGTTTTTGTTACTTAGGGTTTTTGTCACAAATTTATCTGTTTTTGTTGGTACAGGGCCATACAAGTTGTCGCACAAGCTACCGCTAAATGCTCTGATTATATCTTTCAAGCTCTCAAACCAAGGTCAGTTCATGTTCTTCCTTTGCTTTTTAATAATGCTGCCATGGCCTTCGTCTTACCCATTTATGTATTTGTGTTTCATATGTAAAACAGAAGAGTGATACTTTCATCGGAACAATCTCATATACTGACAACATGTGTGTTCTTGACTCCTCTGAATGCCATAATTTATATGCGTATTGTTGTATGTGTGTTTTCTGGGTATTCTAATATCTCATATAACTTGGTTCAATATTATTAAGTATAACTCTTTTCTCTGGTTGATATAAGATTTTTTATTTTTTACTTGTGATGAAGAAACAGTTATATTAAACAAGAAAGAACCAGAAACAAAACAGAAAAGGAAGCAACACCAAAACACTAAAAACTACTAACGAACTAGGAGATAGCAGCTTTTCATTGCTATAGTGGTGGGGTATGGTACAATATTTTTGCTTTGATGGTACAATATTTATGATGACAAATTCTACAACCAAGAGATGTAAAGGTGATCAATTAAGAAAAAGAATCCCAAAAGCAGTCAAATTCCCCTATAAAAACAAAGGTCCCATTGCACCTGATAGCCGAGTGTTGTTGTGGTGAATAATTTTGTCATGTATTTTGCACTCTTCTTCTGTTCATAATTGGGAGCAGGTGTGGTCCTTTAGTTTTGGTTAGTTTCAGTGATTTGCGGCATTGTTCTTTGTTGTCTGAATGCTTCCTGGGAAGGAAATTGAAAAATAATTCCGTGAACCATTGTTAAAATAATGATTATGTTGGTTAGGTGGAAGGATTACTATCTTATTTGATGCATATTTATGGTCCTCTTTCGTTTGTGTCGATTGTTAGTTTTGAGTCCGTTTCCAAAACAAAAAATGGTGGTTAGTTTTGCCAAATTGAATATTAAAGTGTCAGCAGGAAAATTTTAATGAAGTTTTAGAACATATTATTTCTTCATTTTAGTATACTGTTTGTACTAATGAAGTTTTAGAACATATTATTTCTTCATTTTAGTATACTGTTTTATCACTGATACAACTTGGGATGTAGTTGGATCCATTGATACTGATACAACTTGGGATGTAGTTGGTTATATTCAAATCAGAAATAACATTGTTGTGTATATTCCGCATTTGATTGAAAATCTGTAATTTTATGAATCATTTATTTGGATTTAATTTCAGTTAAATAGAAATTATTCTTCTTCAATATAACTGTGCCCAACACATAATTTCAATTTTTATTTTGCGGTAAGATTCCGTATAATTAACCTCTACAATTTTATTCACGTGTTCATGGTCACCACTTAATTAATTAGTAATTGGGTGTTGACCACCGAATGTTTCTTTTTTCAGTTCAATTAGGAAGCATTAAGAAGAATCATTTTATCATTCCCTATCTTTGCAAGAACGGATACATAATTGAAGTACCCAATACATATTGTCTCTTCTTTGCATATCTGCCAGCCGATGTTTGGAGTTTATTGTCAGTAGATTTGTTTTTTGTTTCTATACAACAATTTACGAATTCTCTTTTGTTTTACAGCGAGTCAACCACTGCCAGCACTCTTGTTGCTTAGGTTGGTTTTGCAACTTGCTACCGCTCTGTGATTAGCTTGGGTTGATGAGGTATGCTTCGGAAAGCTAAAAAGGAAGATGGTGGTATTGCCGATTTGGGGTTTTAGTGACTAATCAGACTTGTCCAAGTTGGGGTTTTGCCGAAATTCAATGTAAGTCTCGAGTCTCTATCATGTATATATGTTGTTTTAGTGACTGAAGAGATTAGGGTGGTGTTCAATTTTGAATGCGAGTCTTAAATCGGCATGAAACAAGTTAATTTCAATGTCAATATTATATTCCTAAAGCATACTCGTATAGTTTAGGATTTTGTTCAAATTCTAGAGCAGGTATTTAAGTTCCAGGTGTGAAAGCTAGTTCATTTTCAATTTCAAAACCACCAAACAACAGGAAAAGAAGAGGGGCACATGGGATTTTTTCATAAGATGCGCTAATTTGGAATCATGTGTTTGTATGTGCTGACAGGATTTTGATATACTTGTGGCCAACCCTAGAAAACAAAAATTATACATCCAAGTCAACGATTGGATTCGCAGACTTAACTATTGGTACAAGAGAGGTAAAAGATCTAATCCTTTCAAATACTGAACTTGTTTTCATGATTGCAATGGTCGTAGCATACATGATTGGGATGCATGCATGTAATGTTTGTGTTTTCAGAACCAATACGTCATGAACAACATCTCGATTTTGAGTCTTTTTGAATTATGAGTTGTAGAAAGAACGCACAACGAATATTTGAAAAAAAAAGAAAGATAAAGGAAGATCAAAAGGATAGAAACTATTAACATCACACCCGTGGGGTTCCTAGGAATCACTCCTAGGGTAAGGTTGCATCACACAAACCTAGAGAGAAGCAAAGCTCTAGCAATTCTATTAATCTTTAAACATGTACCCAGAGAGTTACAAGGATGTAAATTATAAAGACTTAAACCTAAAATCCTTAAAGAAGAATTAAATAATTCTTGTGGAACAAGGAAACTAAAAGACTAATGCGCCTGCTGGAGCCGGCAACCTGTGTTTTAAAACCCTAGATAGTAAAAGTAAAGCACCCTTTGCCCACTTGACAGACTTAGGGCTACCTTCACTTTTGCTCTTCATTTGCTTATGGTATTTGTGTTTTATCAATATGAACCATCTTTTGGTATTTGTGTTTTATTGAAGGCGGAAGTGACGCAGCTGAGGGTCGAGGATAAGCAAATGATGGCGTAGCTGAGGGCCCAGGGCGATGAGATGAAGACCTGTGTCGGGAGGGTGCAAGAACTTGTACAAGCCATACAGATGTCGAGCCTCCAAATCTCGCTACCAGCACCTCATCTTACTCCACCTTCGACCTTAAAGCCACCTTGCCCTGCCGATACCCAGTAGCCTGATGTATTAAACTTAGTCCACTTGTAGTTTTTTCTTTTTGTTTGGACATCTTGTATGTACATTTTCATATATTTTATAATTAAATATTTTTGCTTGGTTAATTAATTATTCTTTAGAATTTAATTACAATATTTATCAAAAAAATTTTAAAAAAAATTTCACTAAAACAAAAAAAATTATTTTTCACTAAATAAAAAAAAAGGGTTTGCGCGACGGATGTGCGTCGCGCAAAGTGACTTTGCACGACGTAGGTCTACGTCGCGCAAAGTGGCTTTGCGCCACGCATGTTATCTCTTCGTCGCGCAAAACTACTTTGCGCGACGTATGCTGCGTCGCGCAAAACTACTTTGCGCGACGTAGGCTGCGTTGCGCAAAGTAGTTTTGCGCGACGAAGAGATAACATGCGTCGCGCAAAGCCTTCTGTCACTGCCTTGCCGCGACGGTTTTCGCGCGACCAAGGTGGGTTGGGCAAAGTTTTGCGCGACGTTTTTTGACTTTGCGCGACGAAGGACCTGCGTCGCGCAAAGTGTTTTTTTTACTAGTGCTCCCATGGCAGGGTCGAATAATGGAAGCGTTCATGTCTCTACGATCATGCCTCACTAAAAGCCATTTATCTTGTCTAGCATAAAAAAACGAATGAACAAAATAAAAAAGAAAATTGTAACAAAATAAAAATAAAAATGTGGTCAAACCGCATCTATGTTATACCAAATAGACCCCATGTGAGATACTAAGCTTCCAACATCCAAAAGAAGCTTTCATTATTTGAGAAAGCAAAGTGCCAAGCCCCGTTTCTCATAAATCCATGAAATGAATTGACTCTTTCAGCCCCCGCAACAATTGCATGCATTGTGTAATTTTTCCGACACATACATTCTTCTATCATAATATCGATTTTCATATTCCCATCCCATCTCCTACACTAGCAGTAACAAAGTTAGTCACGTATAACAACTTTAGTTTCCTTAAATATATAAAAATAGAGTTCTTTATTGTATGCGTTAGTCATCAGACTCATAAGTTTGTTATTCTTTGCTAGGGCATAGATTTATTATGACACATTGAATTGTATTTTCGTCAAATGTGATTTCGCAATAGAGATGAACCCTTAAAGTATATGTTCTCTTGTCATACAATTTGACATGTTATTTTATCAAATTATATTTAAACTATTGGATTGTTGAATTCCACATCGGCCGTAGAAAAAGAGAAGTAACAGTTTAAATACCGTAATCCCACTCTAACTAACACCGAGGCCTTTTGTGATAAACCTCCATACTTGACGTATTATGCATGTGGTAATTACTAAGTTAGAGATAGTATCAGTGTTGTTGGAAGGGGGCCTTCGGCCGGGGTGGGCCCCCTTGGCCCCACACGATGATGGTGGGTTATGTGACCCCGTGTGTAGGGTGAGTCCTCTTGGCTCCACATGGTTGTCGATGTGTAGATCTCTTACGTGTGACTCACTAATTGGGTCCCATGTAAGGGGGCGTGTTGAATCCCACATCGGCTGTAGAAAAAGAGAAGTAATAGTTTAAATACCCTAACCCCACTCTAACTAACACCAAGACCCTTTGTGATAAAACCTCACACCTGACGGATTATGCAAGTGGTAATTACCAAGTTAGGGACAATATAGGTATTGTTGGAAGTGGGCCTTCGGCCCGTCTATCTAGACCTGGCAATTTCTTACATAAACTGTTAACACGACACATAAACGACACGAAAATAACAAGTTTCGGATCAATACGATAACTAATCGGGTCGTTATTGGTCACACGATAAGAACCCGTTATTTAACGGGTTCTTAACAGGTTTACACAAAGGTGACACGCGGGTAACCTATTTCGACGCGTTATAAAAAATGTTATTTTGATGATTTTAATTTTTTAAACTACTTAAAAAACTTACTATAAATACAATAGCCATAGTGTATATTTATATATTGTATATTAAATAGATATTATTGTATTATTATTCAATGTAAATTTAAAATATTTAAGTTTTATTTATTTATTTATATAATATAGGCAAAGTGTGAGAATAAAAAATTATAAAACACATCAAAATAAAAGTATCAAGTAATTTAAAGATGCCAAACACATTAAAAAAACATAATAATTAATTTACAAGTGCGAAAAATGTGAAAAATTATGCAAGGCTCGTGATCGCATCTTATACGATATGAGTATGGGTACAACGTTGTTTGATTTTTAAAACCATACAAATCCTCATGAATAGTATTTTTAAGGGAGTTCAAAATAAATAAAATTCATAATCTTAATGTACAAGTTTAAAAAATGTGAAAGCATATATAAATGTGCAAGGTTCCTCAACCTTGAAATGTAAGTCCCTTGTAATGTACTACTGTTTTTTTATTAGGCTCTTATTTTGGAGTATATAATACTTGAAAGACAAATGTTTTTTTATTTATAATATTTTGGAGTAATATTTATGTGACAATGTGGTATGCATATACTAATTTAGTATTATGGTTTTTTAGGTCAAATTATGTTTTTTATTTTCATTATTTGTTGATTTAAAAAATATTTTCTTTAACAGGTAACGGGTCAAGTCATATTACCTGATAATATTAATGGGTTGATTTTGGGTTGGGTCATATTACCCGTTTACTTTAACCGGTGTTACACGACACGATCCGTTAAGATATTGGTATGACACGAAAACGATAAGAACACGAAAAACATGACACGAATGCCAAGTCTACGTCTATCTGATAATTCTACATGGATTTTTTTTTCTAAATGTATATTTTAATTGAAAATTAATAAATATAGACAATGCTATCTTTAAATAAGATCACGATGAGCCACTTAGTACTATGGTCTAGTGGTATTCCTCTTCATTTGTAAGTGAGGGGTCTCAATTTCAATTCTTGCTGAAGGCGAATTTGAACTCCATTATTATGACTAGTCTATTGTGAGGCTTAGCTCACTTCCCCCATGTCCTTAGTGTATATACTATCGTTTATTCAAAAAAAAAAAGAAAAAAAAAAGTGATCACGATGAGGGTTCCTAGTACCGCCGTGCTCGTGACTTTGAGTTTCATCTTGTTGTTTGTTTTCGTTGATGTTTCTTTGTTTTTTTCTTAGCGGGTTTTGGCTCCGTCCCCTCGCTTGTATTGTTTTATTTTTACTTTTCTTTATTTAATATATTTGGAGATAGGGGACGGGGGGGCTCGTTCTATCAGGGAGTTAGCCATTTCTCATTGCTCTGAGCGGGAAGGAAGTAGCCTAATTGTAGTTGACGTCTAATCTTGGGGTTTGATTATTTCTTTCTGCATTGTGTGGGTTTAGAGAGTAAGGTTTCTACTACTGTAGTCCGACGATCAAACCTTAAGCGTAGCTTGACTCACATAATCCATTATCATCCTTTCATTTAAACAATAATAATAAAAAAAGTAAATTTTAAATGGTTATTAAGCATTACGTGTGCAATTGCCAAGTTTTATTGTGTAGCAAAATAGTATTAGTTTATTTTGTTAGTGCAAAACTCTTATTTGTCTTTGTTTAAGGAGCATTGCAACAAAGTAACCGTCGAACAATTTTGGAGGTGCACTAAAGATGGAAAGAAGATACTATATAAAAATGAAGATAAGGTGGTATTACCGTGTGAGCAACAATGGGATTTTTATATATCAAAGATGTGTTTATATGGCAATATAGTATAGATGAATGCAGACGATAAAATGGTTGGTTGGTTGGATTAGATTTTGGCAGAAGCAGGAGTAGCCAAATTAAAGGGGGCAGGTGGAGCACGCATATATATTATATTTGAACCAAATTCTCTCTTATGCATATCTATTAAAGGGGGCAGGTGGAGCACGCATATATATTATATTTGAACCAAATTCTCTCTTATGCATATCTATTAAAGGGGGCAGGTGGAGCACGCATAACATGACAATTCATTCCCATGTCCCTTATGCAAGGTGAGATGTATTTTGGATGGCATACAGTGTATCTCATGCAAATCAAAGGGGAGAAAGAAAAGACATATCTTGATACAAATTTG
The DNA here is from genome assembly GCF_916048215.2 of Malus sylvestris. Taxonomy (NCBI): domain Eukaryota; kingdom Viridiplantae; phylum Streptophyta; class Magnoliopsida; order Rosales; family Rosaceae; genus Malus; species Malus sylvestris. The sequence continues at coordinate 14,242,547 of NC_062261.1, read as the reverse complement.
ATTGCGAGGTTGGTTGGCCAAGTCACAGTTCAATTCATATGCTTGTAATATGTTTGCTAACTTAAGTATCCACAAACTAATAGTGCTTTGAATACATGTTATGCGCTTTAGCTAACTAATCAAGGATTTGTGTGTTGTAGACTCAGAAAGCTTTTTATACACTCAGACTTGCTGAGTTTAGATCCTCTATGTGGTAGCGGCAGATCACTTTCCGATGCCTAAGTCTATACTTATCTAAACGAGTAATGAGTACAAAGCTTGCAAGAGGAGTTAAGTTACCTTGAAACAAAAGGCAGAAACTAGCGGGGTTTCTTTTTCTTCTTGTGTCTAGCCTAAGTGGAATTCTTTAGTGCGTACTGGTGTGACGTCGTGCAAGTGGTTAGATTTTACTATTTAAATTCTGACATTGCGCGTTGTCTAACCCATTTTGAGAGATAAAACGTCGGACACATGCTCTTTGCTTAGCTAGTGCCCATTTTATTCTTATGATTCGGGAAGGTGACTAAGTTGTGTTAATGCTTGCGATACCTCCTATCTATGTTCTGCTCAGTTAGTTTTAAGGACAACTATGATGGTTATTGAAGATAATATGTTGAGCCTTTGTTAGAGGCGATCCATCATTTAGTGCTTGTTCGCTTCCTATGACCGATCTCATCATTTGTTTGCTTATCAAATTTGTTACTTAATAATTGTTTCGAACTCTCCTCTCCATCTCCCTAATAATAATAAACCAAAAAATAAAAATAAAAACTATGTCACCTAATGACCATTTGCATGTGCCCTTTATCTGTTTATTCCTCTACCCGCAGGGCCTTGGGCGAGCCTCTTTTGTTTTATTTTGCATTGGGCTTTTGATCCCACATTCAAGGCTGGTCCTAAAATTTTTTAGGTCCAGGACGACACTAAAAAATATGCTCTTATTTTCACACATAAGATTTCGATAAAATTATATTTAGAAAATCATTTCAAACTCAATAATTTAGAAACACATAAAACTAATTGAATTTGTATCGAGAGAAGGGAAATAAAAAACCGTGGGATTACAAGTCGATAGATGATGAGTTTTGTTTACTTTCTATCTGAACTTTTAAAGTGTTTATATATAAATCGTTGTGTTTTTTCTTATTTACTAACCTTGTCCATATGGAACTAAAAAAATAATGATATTTTCGAGTCTTTAAGTGATATATATGTGTGTGTGTGTGTGTGTGTGTGTGTGTGTGTAAGCAATGAATGAGCACTAATTTAAACCTATTGGTGACACATTGACATACCCCGACCGGAGTCGAGGCATCCTGGTTGACACCCAAATGTGACGTAGCCAAAGTGTAGGTGATGTGTAAAAATATGAATAAATTTAAACATAAGCTAGAATTTATTAAGTAAATAAGAGAGTGTGTAGTTGTGGGAAGAACTCATAATACATAAGTAGTCAAGAGCATAGATGACAATGCGACATAGGTAAAACAGTCAAACCTAGTTAAGATAGTTATTACACAACCATAAATAAACTCTTACATTTACTTGGATAGATGTCAGAATCGCCAGAGATCCCTCGTTCGCCAAGAAGATTCAGCTAACTAAGTCCTGGAGGGGTGAAAAACAGAAAGTGTGAGTGGGCAAAAACAAATTTTTGAGAAACACGTTTCTTTTCATAACATACTAGCCCTTGTCGTAAAACAAGTATAGTTTCCAGAAAATCATACTACGTATATGTATGAAATCAAATGTAATTCATCAATAATTCAAGAAACACAACAAATCATAATATCTCAACCGTGGCATATGAAAATCAGGTGCTCATCAATCTTTGCTAACACATGAGTTCATGTAGAGAAATTCTGACATGAACAGGACTGTGTGTAATCATAATATACGCTCTAGTACTACAATCACGTAAAGACTGGCGCTAAGTAGATCATATACGAGTTCTAGTTGCCTATTGCAACCTAGGATAGGACATGCACCTACAATGGATCCAAGGTGAGCGCGTCGGTACGATGTGAACATACACGTGAGGCCTGGCCCTGGCCTTGGGCGAGTACTACACTGGTACAAGCTTGCATGATGAGCAGATAAAATGTATATGAACATGCCATGACAATTTATAAATCTCAACAACATAATAGCACTTTTAAAATGAATAAAACATGGCAGGATAGGCATAATATTAAATCCAAATGCATTTGTGGAAACCATAAAATTATATATATATATATATATATATATATATATATATATATATATAATATAAAAACAAATGCTCACTCATTGATACGTAGTCGGATCGTAGCCTCCTAGCCAGCCTTCATTGACCTCGAAATTCCTTAGGATAATTCTCTCCTATATGTGAAACAACTATAGTAATTATTTAATTAAAACATACACAAAAAGGCTAGGAATTCCCCCATAGTTTACTCAAACAAAGGGTTTAAATATATGAAAACATTCTACACGACGTCACGGACCCACACACATCAATCACGTGCCGCCATGAAGCAGCACGCACTACCAGCATGCGGCCACACGCGCAACCACGTGCAGGCCACACGCCTGCACGAGTTGGCAGAAAGTTAAGGAATATTCTGTCAAATTGACAAAATATTCCGTTAATTATAATAGAATATGCTAGAGTATACCTTAACGGCGTGAGATATTATGTCAACTATAACGGAATATTCTCGTTCTTCATCAATTCTCCAGTCACCATCGCCGTCGCCACCATTTAGTTCGCCGGAAGCTGGAAAAGTAGGCTGAATTTTCATAAAATTTTTAAACTTCATAACTTTCTCGTTTCTTAACCATTTTCGACGTTCTTTATATGGAAATGAAGCTTGGGAGGAGAAGAATAAGTTTACACCTTTTGGGAGTCCAAAAAGTGGACAAAAGTGGACTAAAAATGGCTCGAAATCCTCGAACTTATTTTCGACATCTCGAAACCGTGTGTTTTCGCTTTGGCTTGGCTTCAAACTTAGACTAGGGACCTCGGGGAGTTGTGTAGTGGCTTCTAACACTTCTAAAACCTCGTAACTCGGACAAAAAGTGACCTGTGAAACTCGGTCCGAGTCGAAGCTTCGAGTTGGGAACTCAAAACTTGGTTGTTTCAAATTAGCTCGTACGGATGGACTTGTGGTGATGAGAGGAGGAAAATGGTGGTGGTTTGGGGTTCGATCTACAACGTTTTCATGGTGGTGTTTTGTGTTGCAGAGAGAAAGCGAGGTGCAGAGCGAGAGAGAAGAAGAAGAAGAAGAAGAAGAAGAAGAAGAAGAAGAAGAAGAAGAAGAAGAAGAAGAAGAAGAAGAGAGAGAGAGAGAGAGAGAGAGAGAGTGAATTTGATTGGATGAAAGAGAGTAGGAATGAATGTGATTGGTTGGTAACTATGGTTGTCATATAAGGAACCGGTTTTTTAAAAGAGAATGGGTCCAAAATTGGACAATTCTAGAAGTGGAGAAATATCAAATTCATCCTATTTAAAACAGTGTCCACCAACACTAAATAACACACACACATGTACAATTTTACCCCTTATTAACAAACTTTAAGTAAGCATAATTTCTTTGTTACAAATCTGATTCAGGTCTAATTCGCGCTCATGAGTTCGTAATAACGAGTACTAATTAATTATGATAATAGGAAAAACAATTTAAATGCTGAGCAACAAGCGTCCACGTCAAATTTCACTTTGCCAAAAAAGGCGTATTCGTCATTTTACAAACTCGGGAAGGAAATTACATGAAAAATTAGGGACAGGTTGTCACACACGTCATATGATTTGCAAATTTGGTCTACCTATTACTCTTTGTTGAATGTTAGAGTTGAATTAGGACGAATGTTTAAAAAAATGCAACCTACATAGCTACTAACTAGTAATGAAAAAGAAATTAACAACCAAACATAAATTTGTAAAAATTAAAAAGAATAAACATGCACATATCATTTCGAACTCAGGACCTTCCGTTAGTTTTAAACAACAAAAACTATTGCTTCAAATTAAACCTCTTAACAATTAAGCCAAATTTCATAAATATAAACCCTTATGAAAAGAAATTTGTACTAGTTGGAAATTAAAAAACATATATTGTTTCAAAATTGAGGCCTCCTCGTTAATTTTAAACAAAATAAACCACCGCTTATGGTCAAACTTTTTGATCATTTGGCCAAATTTTATAAGTTTATACTTTTATGAAAGGAAACTTGTAAAAATTGGAAAGTAATTAAACACACGTAGTGTTTTGAACCCAAGACCTTCTCATTAATTTCAAATAAACAAAAACCACCACTTCTAGTTAATTTTTTTGTCATTTAACCAATTTTTGTTTAAATTATACTCTTATGAAAACATATATGAATATACCATTTTAATAATTTTGGTGCCCCATATTTTTTTGGACCCCAAATGGTCGCCCAGCCTGCACTAGGCTTGAGCCGGCCATGCCTACATTTCACCAAAAGAAGTCTATAGAATTGTTATTAGGGCAACAATAGGTTGTTGTTAGGCAAACAATTATATATGGAAGTAAGATATATTACAAACTACTAGAAAAGGAGAATTTTTAGCTGCTATCGTTGTATGCAACTATATACATGTTTATTATTACATGAGATATGCACATGGTTGTGTACTACTCGTGAAAGAGAAATATTTGTAATAGAAAAATCTAATTGGCATTTTAGGTATATCAAGACTAGTAGTAGACATGAACATAGTCACATTGACCGTAACATATGTGTTGTTCTTATGCATGTGAATTTGAATCTCGTTTCTCATAATTTTGACTATTTTAATTGGAATATCATCATATTGTAAAAAAATGTATATCAAGACTAGTATGTTTCAAATGGACAATGTTATTATCAATTAATTTAAATCTATCCAGCTCAAAAGAAAACTCATCCATCCTCTACTAATATCCATATATATGTCTTTTTTAGTTAAATAAAGTTGGCGTGTTTTCTAAAATAAATTAATAAATAATAATTTACTAACAATTTTTTGAACAATTATAAAACTTAGGTCTCGAATTTTGAGACTGCAGAGTTGAGCTAAAAATTATTTGCGTTCGTGTGTATAAGTGAATAATTATAGTTGGGAGGTGAAATTTTGGTTTTAGCGGATACAGTATTGAAGATAATCTAAGACTAAATAAGTCAAGAAGAAAAGAAAAGAAAGCATAGATTGTGAAAAAGAAAGTGTGAGTGAGACGAAGAACAACATCTAGAAGTGTAAACTGTAAGAAACAAGAGTTAACTGCATTTTTTTTTGTTAAAAATCTTCATATTGTTGTACATTGCTTCATGGTTTTCGACCTTTATTTAAAGCAAGGCGAATCCATTAAGGATCGCTAGACCCTACGAAAGACGGGAAAATGGTTCGAAAGGTCCTCCGAGGCCTTATGCCAGTCTGGTACAAGATCCAATAGTGTAACCATGTGTTTAATGAAATGTTGCTTTGCAGATCTCGACAAGGCTCAAAATGCCTTGATGGCATGGCCTAATTGATGTCTTTGCGCCCACTTAGTGCTCAATGTAATGTCAAATTAACATGACTCGGCATAAATCTCGGATGAACTTGGAAAAAAATTTATGTGCACCTCGCATTGTTTTTGTGTAAAAATGCCTAGATCCACCACAGTTTGAGGGCCTTCTTATAGAAAACCAAGTGGTGCACAAATTGTAATCACTACTTGTTATATGTTCATGCCTTTTATTTTATTTTTTTTATATGACAAATCTTCAAGAGTGGTGAGGTGACAGCTCTTAGAGGCCAAACTAGTTTGGTTCCCTTGGGCCAATAATGCATATCTTTTGATCTCTTTATTTCCTCTAATTCAAAGAGGGGGTAACAATCAATCTTCTGTCAATGCATAGATAAATATTTTACAAGTTGATATAGAAATCCCTACCACATGATCTTCATGATAAATCGCAAAAAATGTGTTTATACTTTTATACACTCCTTTATCTCATCTCATAAACCTGGTCAATAGTCAATCATAGCTAGCGAAATGGTTCCAGGTTCCCATTCCACCTAACTTATTATTATTATTATTTTTTTGTTTTTTATTTTTTTGCAGGTTCTAATTAAGCTAATTGGATCTGAATTTTTTTAAACCATAGGCCCCTCTCTCTTATTAAAATGGAAAAAAAAAAATAAATTCGTTGTTTCCATCTCACAATCCATTCGCCTATCTCATTCTCTAACAAAATCCGTTCACTGTCATATGGCACCATCATAGGACGATGACTTTGAAGACGCAGAGTGGCAGGGCTTGTGAGGAATATATTGAATGAGAGGTTTTGGAAAATTGGAAAAAGCAAAGATGTGGCTAAAGATCATCGGCACTTGTGGATATCAACTTCGAGAACTGGACAATAGCAGTCTCCCATAGGGACCTTAAGCTCTCATTGCTCCACACCGTTTCTTTTGTCGGATGGTGGTGGCTTGGTGTCTCTAGTATGAAAATGCCTTCTTCAAATCAAGATTCGAAGAAAGCAGAGTACGAGTGTTTGGAGTTACCGAATAGTAAATCTGAATTAGAATCTTTAAGTATCCAACAGAATCATAAATTTAAAAGCAAAATCAAGATTTGGAGAAAACTAACAACAAAATGAAAACATGATACTTTTTGGTTCAATACTTACCTCCAAAATCATGTGAAAAAAAATGTAGTTAATTCAGTTGAGATATATTACCTTGTATTTAGGCTTAAATGTCAAAATGATCCATGTGTTATAGCCATATGGTCAATTTACTCTCTGTGTTTTCGAGTTGGCTAATTTAGTCATCGTGTTTGTCTTTGTTAGCCAATTAAGGATATTTCATCTAATCTCTTTTAAAAAATTCATAAGAGAAATCATCACTACTACAATCGTTTAGTTGCTAGTTTAGTTGCTACTGCTTGTTCTCTAATTGTTGAACCTTAGCCTTTACCTCCGCCAACCGTTTAGCATTAGCTTCGTCCCTCATTCTCAATTCATTGTTTTCAGTCATCAACAGTGCTACTGAACTCCTAGATGATCTCTTGGAGGAATTAGAAGTAGAAGCTAAAGAAGATGCATACGACACCATATCAAGTGTCACCCCATGACCAAAACCTCGGACCCTATTCCTACTCTCCGAATCCATCGTCTCGACATAAACTTGTGTTCTAAGTTCATCAGTGTCGTCTTCGCCATACTCAATCAAAGATTGAATATTGCTCTCCATGGTTGCCTTGCAATACAATTGTAAAAAATTTATAAAAATTTGTTAATTACCGTTCAATTGAATACATCCATTTATATTGAATAGGCCCTGCAAGAGCTGCTTCATCTGCCAAGTGAATTGGGAGGTGCACCATTATATCCAAAAATGCAGAAGGAAATATTTTCTCAAGTTGACATAATGTCAAGGCAATTCTTGAATTCAATTGCGGGAATCCTTCCTCAGACTCCATCTTACTACACAACTGTCTGAAAATTACACTCAACTTTAATAATACCATAGTAACAGATTTAGGCAAAACCGGAGGTATTGCAAGCGGGAGTAACTGCAGTATTAAAACATGACAATCGTGACTTTTCAACCCATGTATTTTTCGTTCATTCATGTGCACACATCGCGAAAAATTTGATGAATATCCATAGGGGACCTAAATAGTAGACAACATTATGCAAAATGCAGTTTTTCTTCTCCTTTCAACGTGAACAATGCTGGAGGTCGAAATGTTCTATTTCCTTCTCTACGTGGGTGTTGACTATGTCTTATGTTCAAGATTTCAAGATCTGCACGTGCAGCCAATCCATCTTTAGACTTTTCTATATCTAGCAATGTTCCCACTATATTGTCACATATATTCTTCTTGATATGCATAACATCAAGATTGTGTCTAATCAACAAATGCCTCCAATAAGGTAGTTCATAAAAAATAGATTTCGTTTTCCATTGACTATCACTACTTCTACTGCTCGAAGTTCATCTTCCATGTTGCCCAACTGAAGCATCTTTGTTTGGTATTCGAAAAGTAAATCTCAATGTAGAAAGTTCTTCAAGACATTGTAAACCAGTCAATTGCCTTGGTGCACTACGATGCTCTCGCCGACCATTAAAAGTTGTGGTTTGCCTTCGAAAGCTATGATTATCTGCAAGAAAGCGTCGATGCCCCAAATAACAAATCTTAGGACTTGCCAACAAATAAATAGATTCTTTATCATGCATGCAATGTGGACAGGCTTTATAGCCATGTGTACTATATCCTGACAACATTTCATAAGCCGGAAAATCACTTATGGTCCATAAGACGGCAACCTTCATAGTAAAATTTTGCTTGGAATACGCATCATAAGTGGGAGTGCCCACCTCCCACAAGTCATTCAACTCGCCAATCAATGGACGCATGTACACATCAATCTCTTTATCAGGACTGCGTAGTCCTGGTATTAACAAAGACAACAACAAATTCGGTTGCTTCATACACATCTAGGGCGGCAAATTGTAAACAGAAAACACCACAGGCCATGTGTTATGGTTATGCTTCATTTTCCCAAAAGGATTAAATCTATCACTGGCCAACCCTAATCAGACATTTTGAATTTCAAACGCAAACTCTGGATATAAATTATCTAAATGCTTCCATGCTGGAGAATCTGAAGGATGCCTTATAAACTCATCCTTAGGACATTCAGTTGCGTGCCACCTCATATGTTCAACCGTATGCTTTGACATAAAAAACAGCTGCAATCGTGATTTTAAAGGAAAATACCACATAACTTTAGCTGTGATTTTTTTCCTCAACCTATCCTTTACATTGGTAATTTTACATTTTGATTTACCACAAACTGAGCACACGGTCAACTCCAAAGTGTCTTTCCAATAAATCATCCAATCATTGGGACATGCATCAATCTTCACATACGTCAAACCCAAGTCATTTATAGGTTTTTTTGCCTTATAACAAAATTTAGGCAAACAATCCCCTTCAGGCAACATTCTTTTAATTAACTCGAGTAATGTGGTGAAGATCTCGTTCGACATTCCTGCTAAACATTTGATCTGATATAGTCTTACAACCGCCTCAAATTTCTTAAACTCCTTACAGCCTGGCCACAAATCTTAATCTGCCTCTTCAAGCAACCTAAAAAAGGTCTCCACCTCTTTTGGACGCCTTTCCCTAATAGAGGGTTCAGTAGACGGCCCAACACCTTCTTTCGTTAATGGTTGGACAAATACATCATTAAGAAAATCATGCATACCAGTCACCTCATCTCTTGCTTCCTCTTCTTCAATTGCCACAATTTGCTCTCCAATGTTGGGCTCACCATGATGTCGCCACCAAGCATTTTTATAATCTTTATCCATATAATACAATACAAGTTCAACAATAGTTTTCCTAACAAAAGTATATCGATTACAACATCTTTTGCAAGGACATCTAAACTTATCGGGGCCAACACCATTCGCAACTAGGGGTGGGTTCAAAAAACCGAAAACCGAAAACCAAACCGAACCGAAACCTTAAAAAACCGAACTGAATGAAAAAACCGAACCGAACCGAATTCTTTTGGTTTGGTTCGGTTTTAGTGATCTAGAAACCGAACCAAACCGAACCGAACCGAATTAATTAAATTAATTTTTTTTATTTAATTATTTGTTTTGGGTATTATTTTCTAAACCCAATTTGTAAGTTAAAATGTGCTAAACCCAATGTGTTGCCAAACTTTAAGCTTAAAATATTAAAAAAAGGCCTTTAAAAACTCTAAACCCTAACCTATTATTTCTCCCCCATATAAGGTTCCGGAACCAAACCTCCTCCTGAAGTACCTACGTCCATCTCCATAGCCCTGTCTACATCTGCCCCAGCTTTCTTTTCCAAATCTACTCTCATATAACATGTAACATAATCCATAAACATTTATTTTGGGTAGATTACTTGGGTAATTTGTGATGGAAAAGAATCCAACACACTAAATAAATCCACCCACGCATTACCTTTACTAATCAAGTTGTCAACATGCAGTTACTAGCAAACAACCCTGATCTTTGAACAACATCATACAATTTAACTTTTCTAAGTCATTTGTACGATTTTTGTGTTGTGAGGTTGTTAGTTTGGACTTTGGAAGACTTGATTGATGATTTTAGTTCAACTTTAAATGTTTATTTTCATTGTCTTTGATTCTAGTTAGAATGCTAATGTTATGATTGTGTTGGATATGTTAAAATTTAAAATTTCAATGTTTTTCATTTTTTGAAAAAAAACAAAAACAAAAAACCAAAACCGAACCGGAAAAAACCGAACCGAAAAAAACCGAAAAAAATTGAACCGAACCAAACCAAACAGAAATTTCGGTTTGGTTTCGGTTTTGGCAAAAAACCGAACCGATTTAAACCGAACCCACCCCTATCACAACTGCTTGATCCAAAAACAAATTAATTCCAGCTGTATACGCTTCCAAATTTCGGGGGTATCGTCAACCAACTCTTGTCCATGTTTTACCACTTTATGAGGGCAAAATATTACGTTGACACTAAGATCCCTACAATCTTTCAATCCCTATCATGTAGGCATAACTATTAGAGTTTTCAATTCCTATCTTTCAACCCTCGAACTCTATCATGATTGCAATCTTTTAATTTCCAACACCTATTATAGTAAAAACAAATTAAAATAACAACAAAAGGTTATCAAAATTATGCTCATCTAATCTTGATTGTTTGTTAAATTCAAGTTTTGTATATCCTCAAAACAATTAGAGTGCAAAAATAAATTAATTAAACAATCTATATTACTAAACACTATCAGTTTATGTTATATTTAATATTGTTAATTTAACATAAATGCTTATAAATATTATTTTATTTTCATTTTCTCATAACAATTCAAGTGACAAAATCAATTAATTTGACTAAATATTTACTAATTTAACATAAATACTACAAATTTATCTAATTACTTAAATTAAAATTTTTAAATAAATAAACTTGTGTATTATACAATTTAAAAAGTAAGGAATTTAGTGATAGAAACCTGAATTATGGAAGAATTTCGTCATCGATCAATTATTTATGTACTCAACCAGCTCAAATAAAATCCCTACAAAATTAAATTGTAAACAAAATTTAAACATAAGAGGAGAAAATAAAAATAATAGAAGCAAGAAAAACTTACCGTGAAGAAGAAGGAATAAATGAAGATGAAGAAGAACAAATAAGAAAGACGCAAGAGAGGAAGAAGAAGACACGGGGCATGGTATATAAAGAACACCAACCTGTTGACTACAACCACCAAGAAGATTGAAAATATTTAAAAATAAAAATATATTGTCGGGTAGAAGTGCAAGAAATGGTTCTTTAGCTGACATTAACTTTATGTCGGTTGAAAGCGACACTATTCTCTTTTTATACAACACCATCATTTAAAAAAAAAACGATGTCGGTTATAAGCGACATTAACAGTCTATGTTGGTTAAAAATTAAAAACTATGTCGGTTTAATCCGACATTAACATTCTATGTTGGTTATAACCGACATTACATCCAATACCATGTCAAGAGGCTGTTAGAAATGTTTTATCCGCCAATATATTATATAAAACTGACATCAGTCTCCGACACAATAAACCACTTTTGTAGTAGTGCATATCAGATATAATTACCCTTTCTATTTATAGAAAAAAGGCAAATCAATGAGAAATAACACATAAGAGATAAAACTTCAAATCTGAAAAATGAATAAGGTTGTGACGTAGAAAAGAGAGGGGGTAATGCTAGGGAGGAGGTCGAGGAGTTTGTTTGCTTGTTTGTTTTTTATTTTTTTATTTTTTTTATTTTTTTATATATATAATAAAAAAGGGGGACAACTGGTGGCAAACCACGGTTATAAATAAGTTTATAATAATTTATAACCTTTTTTTTTAATAGAAATTAGATGGAAATGTCTTTAATTGGCTAATGGAGATAAACACATGACCAAATTGGTCAAATTGAAAACACAGGGATTAAATTAACCCAATGACTAAAACGTAGGGACCATTTTAATATTTAAGCATTGTATTTATGGTATTGGTATTTATTATTATAATGTATAAACCATGAGAAGTTTCATTATTCTTCTTTGCTTTGGAATTCATGTCTTACTTTGCCCGCATTGGAATTAATTATGTTCTTAATGGTCCCTGACCGGTGGATATATCTGTGAGGTTTGACTTATCCTTTTGATTGGTAGGTTAATTGGTGATAAATTTGGGTTTTGTTTTTGGTATTTTGATGTTGTACGTTTGTGGTTTAGCTTTATTTATTATTTGGGTATTTTGAATGTCTGTATATGCTACCATCTAAGGCTGAATAATTGTTATTTTGTGGTGCAAAATTGGGAATGTGGGTTGATGGTCGTTTTCCGGCAGCTGCGGCAAGCCATTCCTCCCCTAGACTTCTAGGGTTTTATCTACTGACCTCTGTAGATGATTTTTCATTTTGGGTTGAAACCCTTTTATGTATTTTTTTGTGTACCATTTTGTAAATGATGCAGAGAAGAATCATTCATGCTCTGTCTGCATAAGTGGCGTTTCTTTTTGTATGCCAGTCCTTTCTAAGGATATGTAAGAGGTACTTTGTCTGTTTGTACTTTATTTAACGAAAGTTCTCTACCACTAACAAAAAAAAAAAAAAAAAAACAACGCGTATGATGAAAAAAAGTCATTAATCAAGTGTACTTTCTTTCATTATTGCGTATTTATAGGCTTAAGAATTACATAGAAAATGTCCTAAACTAATTACATATTAACCCAGAAGTCAACAACAACATAGTAAGTTTATTATTTACAACACTTCTTTTTGGATGTTCACTAATCAATGTTAGTTGTCTCGATAAAACCTAGCTCGAAAAACCCAGTGGAACAAAACTAAAGCAAAATAGAAAAATCAAGCACAATTTAAGAGAGAATAGAGAGAAGTGGAAGAGAAAATTCAAGTGTACGTTATTTCTCTTATAGTTCCTATTTATAGGCTTTAAATTTATATAGAAAATATCCTAACTAATACATATTACATATCGACCCAAATGTGAACAATAATATAATAAATGTTATTTACAGAGAATATGATTTTTTTTTTCTTTGTTATCTGGCTTATCACCAACAGATAAGACAGATTAAACGAACCTAGCGTATAAATATATACTTTCAGTCCCTCCTTTCTCTATCAACCATTAAAAAAGTCAGGTTCGAGGTTGTAGTATTGTGGATTTTCCTGCAAGTCTCTGATAAAGTTGCATTCGTGCTCCATGCACGTTTTTTAATATACTTAAAGAAAGTTAAGATTTTATTATAAAATTAATTGATAATATAAAGATTGATTCAATCTCTTATAAGTTCATACAAGATCTCTCATTCCATTAATATGAAACTTATTCTCAACACGTAGTTGAGGTTTTACCATAAAACCAATTAGTAATATAAGAAGTAGCCCAACCTCTTATAAGCCCATGCAAGATACCTCTTTCCATCAATGTGTGACTTATACTCAAAATCACTCTTATGTTCACAAATCGACACACACACACACACACAAGATATCTCTTTTCACCAATGTGAGACTCTTTCTCAAAATCACTTCTATGTTCACAACTCCACACACACACGCACACACATACACACACACACACACACACACACATATATATATATATATATATATGTTGGTACTATCTGCACACACTTTTTAGTTTTTCACACTCTTTTAATTTATGATCGTCGGATCAAATGAATTGAAAAATATTAACAAAAAATGTGTAAAAAATAAAAATAAATATGTGAATTGCTCTCTGTATAATGTACTATACACATTAGATTAACAGACTTCTATGTTTTTGTCAGGTGGATTATAGGACATGGGCTTTCAATCAAATTTGTGTTTGTTATTTGCCCCATATGTTAAAGTATATTCCACATTTTATATATGAATTATCTTGAAGAACGCGTCAGTGAAAGTCCAAGAAAAGACTTCAGAGTAATTACCTAGTTCTTTCACTTGTAGCAGCCAACATAGCTGATCAAGAATAGTATTATTTTAATCTCGTTTATTTTGTGACCAAACCGTGCTATAAATAGTGCTAAGCGTGGAATTGAGAAAACAGAAAAGAAAACATTGGAAACTCAACCACTAAGAATACTCCAACATTCTCTCATGGCTTCTTGTAACAAGAGTTTCTCTTGCGACTACATGCTGTTGGATCCCAGCGATGTGGGATTTTTTGATCTACTTCACATCTTGTTTTCCAGTAGCTTGAAGAGGAGGAGGTTTGTCCACTCTTCTATGGATACCGAGGACGACCGTGACCGGAGGTGGCTCATATTTCTCTCCATTGTGGTTCAAAAGTTGCTTCTGTTTGTAGCAACGCCAATGGCGATGATTGGCAGGGGGATCGAGATCTGCTTGAACCTTTTCTCAAGTACTCAAAACTTGGTCGGACTGTTCAAAAATTTGCTGCGAGGTATATATAATTTGCTTCCCTTGCATGCATGCAGTTAATCTGTTTTTACAAATTTTTAGATTTACTTAAATTAATTGGTAACTAATCTCTTACCAGTATTCACAGTTGTTGCTGCTATTCAAATTAATACTCATTCTTATTATCCACAAAATTTGGTTAAAAAAACACAGTTTAATTACTAAAGCTATGTTATGATGAGGGTTTCCCAAGTTTCAAGGGATTGTTGTCAAGTTATAAAGTAAGGATCATAAAATGTTGTATAGAGGGGATTAGAAAAAACCCTACATGAGCAGGCATGTGAGAGGGAATTGTAGATGACACCTTCCAAGAAAGGATTAACAAATCTCTCTCATATGCCTATGTAATGCTCCTGGAAGGTCTAATCCCTTCTATACTACATTTTGTGGTCCATTACTTACTAATTTGGCATCAATTAATTCCTTGAAACTTGAAAAACCCTCATCCCAATATAGCATAAAGGTCTACCTTGCAGCATTCTTTTTCTATTTTTTCTATTTATGGGGAGCAGCCTCTCCATAATCCCCATAAATGGGGGTAAGGCTAGCTGACATTCACCTCTCCCAGACCCTGCGTAAAGCGAGAGCCTTGTGCACTGGGTACGACCTACCTTCTAGCGCTAGCATTCTTAAAAGAGTACTGCTACAATTACCATCTATTTGTACAATCTTAACCAGCTCTCTAATAGAGATGCTACAAATAGAGTTAAGAATAACATTTTTGTTCTTAAAATATTCTTAGTGTACATACGCAACTTATTTTGGTTAACTTTTAATGATGATTAATGTCACGAAGAATGGTAGCGTTCATGGAAACACTTAATTGGAGGCAGCACTGCTGGCCCGCTAGATCATAAGCAACTGGTATTTCTAAAGTATGTTAACAATTCTAATTACGAAGCTAGTTGGCAACTGGCGTTTCTAAACCATGGTACTCGCTCCTACAGGAGAGAGTTTGATGCCTCTCGCACGTGATCATTAGTGAGAAGCCAATTTTTCTCTAGTATATGAAATAAATTTCAGATTGATAGTTAGCCTAGCTAGCCCAATGGTGAGGTATCCGTTTAATATATATTCGTCCCCGTTGGCAAATTTGGCATGACCGTCGTGAACATATGTAGCTAGATCCATATATTGTAGTAGTTATGATATATGAAATGTTTTTAATTTTTTTTCTTTCTGTTTAGTTATTATCACTTGTAGTTGTGATAGTTTAATCAATCTGTATGAATCATGAGGTCAATAGACAATACAGAAAATAATTAAGATTGGTGTTGGATATAAACGGAGTTAATTGATTATTATCCATAGGTGAGGATATAGTACCAAAGAAAGACTCAAGAACGTTCTTGTCGTTCATTGGAAATTTGGACAAACGAGTGGAGCTGGACAAAAGCATCAAACATGGAGATGTCAGGTATAATGCAGCACTCAGTATGATGGCTTCTAAAATATCGTACGAGAACAAATTCTACATCGAAACTACAGTCCAAGATCACTGGAAGGTTTGATGATTTTATTCATATACATCTTTAATATATCCAATGCTTCCAATAATTTATTAATATTGAATTAATTGTAAAAACATACTCTTCTTTTCCTTATTATTTTGGCAGATGGAGTTCATCGGCTCTTACGACTTCCGGAATGGTAAGAATTACTAAAACTACTCAAAAACTTTTTTAATGCAACAATATTGGGTGGCCACACAAGAGTTCTGTCACATAATAGGGTAGTAATAATTTAATATATTAAATTCAAATTTGAATACTACTACACTGGCAAACATTTATACATGTAGGTATACGATCAATTGTATAAAAACAAAAACTGAACTTATATACTGTCTGGCAGATTATCAAGGAAAATCCACAACCCAAGCCTGTATTCTACGTGACAGAAATGCGGACCATGACATTATTGTTGTGGCCTTTAGAGGCACTGAACCCTTTGATGCGGATGCCTGGTGCACTGACTTTGACATCTCCTGGTATCAACTTGAAGGGGTTGGAAAGATCCATGGAGGTTTCATGAAAGCTCTAGGTTTACAGAGAGATGTTGGTTGGCCGGAGCCAGAGAATATCAAACAAGTCGATGCCGGCCCAGGGGGCTTAGCTTACAATGCCATCAGGGACATGCTGAAAAAGCTTCTGCTTGAAAATGAGAGAGCAAAATTTATAGTAACTGGGCACAGTTTAGGTGGTGCACTAGCAATTCTCTTTCCAGCAGTTCTAACATTTCACAAGGGAAATGATTCAAAACTCTTGTTGGAGAGGTTGGAGGGAGTTTATACATTCGGGCAACCTAGGGTTGGTGATAAGGTTTTTGGGGAGTACATGGAAAAGAAAATGATACAGCACAAAATTAATTATTTTAGGTTTGTTTATGGGAATGACCTGGTGCCTAGGTTGCCTTATGATGACAAGGCCCTAATGTTCAAGCACTTTGGGAATTGCATCTACAGTAATAGGGAATATGAATTGCAGGTATAATCGTTTTCAGTTTTCAGCTAAATTAAAAACTAAAATAAAAAACTAATTAATTTGGATAATAATCATTTATATATATTTTTTAAATTATAAACTAAAATTCTTCAATTTCAAGCTAAATTTAGAAAACTCATAAAAATAATTTTTAGATTTTTGTTTTCAGTTTTTTTTTTTTTTTTTTTTTTTTTAAACAAAAATATGAAAACGTTACCATACAAGTTTTACTCCTAAGACGTATACTCCAAACTAAGAACTTTTAAAAAAAAACATAGACCTTAATTTCAGTCCACATTATAAAATAGTTACATACTTCTTATATATGCTGTTGATTATATGTGCAGGTTCTGCCGGAAGAGCCAAACAAGAATTACTTCTCCCCAGAGAAGGTAATACCGATGGTGGCCAATGCTTTTGGTGAGCTGAAAAGAAGTTTCACCATTCCGTATATGAAGGGACCAGACTACAAAGAAGGGCGATTCCTCAAAATGGTTAGGCTAATGGGTTTGGTAATACCAGGAGCAGCAGCCCATTGTCCCCAAGATTATGTAAACGCCACCAGATTGGGATCCTCAGATGTGTTCTTACAGCTCAAGCATTTCATGTGAAATTAACCAAAAGCCATATATAGTCCTACAACTCTAGCAGGACTCAAATGTAATTAGATTCAAGTTTCCCGATTATTTATTCACTTCAGGGTTAAAGACCTTTTTGGTTTTATACCTAAAGTCTATTTTGGTCATTTAAGTTTAATTTAACCAATTCGGCATTGTGATTTACAAAATTTGTAAAATTAGTCACTTCAGTTAATGTATTAAAATTAAGAAAAGAAAAATACAATGGAAAACCTCAGGTCCACACCCTTCCCCACCTTCTCCTTTCCTCCCCTTCCGTCCTTCTCCCCTCGTCCACCCCCACCTCCCATCACCACCAACTATATCCATCAAACGCCATCCCCACCTCCTACTTTCTATATTGATTTGTATTTTGTGAATGTTACAGATTCTCTTCTCTCTAGACCAGACCAACTAACAATTTAAATTATTGCTGGAAACTTATCTAATTGAAATTCTAAGTTGATTTAGATACATTGAAGTTTGTGTTAGGGAATGGATATTTGTGAATTTCTATGTGGAAACGGCAATTCGACGGCACGGGGGTGATTGGGGTTTGCGGAGGGAAGACGGGAGGATAAGAGAAACGACGAGGGCTTGGGGTTTTGTTTTCATTGAAATGAATTTTTTAAATAAGTATCTTTAAATTTATTATTTTTTAATTAGTAAACAAATAATTTAATAATTATTTAACAGAAAGTTAACGAAAGTGACTGGGATTGCAAACTTCGTAAAATACAGTAATCAAAGTAGCAAAATTAAAAATACAGTGACCATAATAGATTTCCGGTATAAACACATGACCGTTTTTTTTTAACCCTTCAGTTTAAATACATTGCATTTATGTTTGTACAAACATACTGCCATGTCCAGAAATTGAGATTCGTACTGTTTATTCTATTTTATTTTAATGCCATGTGTCACTAGTACTACGATCGAGTAATATTTTTTTTACTAATTTAATTGTAACAATTTACTTATTGTGAGTCTTAGCTCAATTCTCGTATTCTACTTGTATAAAAGAAAATCCGATCAATACATTAGCACGCAAGTCTAACATTATTCCTCTAATAAAAAAATATTTTACAATAGCCATTGCGTGCCTTAAGCCATCTTTTTGTTCGCCTACATTAATTAAAAATTTTTTTATGCCTTACTCCATAGAATACTACCTTTTGGTTGTTGTGGGACATGCTTATCAGGAACATAATTAATCATCATTCATATGTTATGTCTTAATCTCTTCTTCCGTGTAATGATTTGTTTGCATATCCTGTTGGTGGATCTTTTGTTAGCAAGGTATTCGAAAATTTTGTATAGTAATGTTCGTAACTTAGGGCAGTTGTGATTAGCTAGTGCATCTCATTTAACACATTAGATCATTTAAAAAAAAGAAAAGAAAAAAGAAGAAGAAATGATTCACTTAAATTGAGAAGTACTGCATTTGAAATTAAGTAGCTCAAGTGAAAAGCAAAAGTAAACTATTATTTTGTTTTAGAGTGCCAAAATTGATACTTAATACAAGGAAATGATAAAGAAAATTTAGGAGAACCAAATAAATAAATAAATTTAATAGAAACTTAACTACAATACTTACATTTATTTAATACTAAACAAACAATTAATAATAAACAAACTAATATGTATCTTTAATCTGGAAAATTGCTCAAAGATCACAATTTAAAGGATGTCGCTGATACCTGTTTTTGGCATTCACTTATACGGAATAAGTAATTATTAAAGTCGATCATGCACGTTTCTCTCTATATGTGAAAATTAGGGTTTTTTTGGTCAATGTCTTCAGGAAATTAGAGTGGTGGTTGTAGGTGTGGACTTCCGCTAGACCTAGCATTCGTGTCGTGTTTTCTGTGTTCGTGTCGTTTTCATGTCATACTCGATATCTTAATGGGTCGTGTCGTGTAACACCCGTTAAAATAAACGGATAAAATGACCCGATCTGAAATCGACCCGATAATATTAACAGGTAATGTGACCGGACCCGTTACCCGTTAAGGAAAATATATTTTAAACCAATAAATAATCAAATGAAAAACATAATACTAAATAAGTATATACATACCATATTGTCACATCCAAAAACATAAAAACGCATTTTTTTAAGTATATTTTCACTTACCTAAAGTCTTTAATAGATTTTTAATAAATGTAGAAGTGTAAAAAAATATATAAACGCTCGCAATGACAAGTTTTACAACTTTCATGAAGAGCTTAACTTTGAAATTTGCCACTATAATCATATAAATCATAGATCAAAATTTAACCATTGATTGTTGTTTACATTTACGCTTCAGTTCTCATCAAATTTTGTTTTTTCAGATTTTGTTTTTTGAAAACTTGATCTATTAGAGGATGCAGGAAGATGAACGGTTTGGATCGTTGATATTATATTCAGAGTTTTACGGTTAGTGAAAATATTGCTTGATGTTTATAAAGTTTCTACAAACTATATGACATCGACTCATATTTCAGTTAACCGTAAATATTGAAACGTGATATCAAAGATCTGAACCGTTCATCTTCTTACATCCGCCAGATGATCAAATTAAAAAAAAAAGAAAATTAAAAAAATGAAATTCAGTAAGAAGAATAAAGTGTAAATGGCAATCG
Source organism: Malus sylvestris (assembly GCF_916048215.2). Classification (NCBI taxonomy): domain Eukaryota; kingdom Viridiplantae; phylum Streptophyta; class Magnoliopsida; order Rosales; family Rosaceae; genus Malus; species Malus sylvestris. Next base: position 14,222,335 of record NC_062261.1, on the reverse strand, counting down.
ACGGTTAAATATAAATTTAAGGTTTATAAATTATAGTGTTGGATTTCGAAGCTGACCCCTTCATGATAGTTGTAAAGTTTATCACTATGAGTGATTGTGTATATATATTAACATTTTTTACACTTCTACAATAACTATTATTAATTTTATTAACTTTGCCCTCAAATAAAAAACATTATTCATGAAGGTTTGGAGGATTTTAAAAATCTAAACGATAATGTAAATATAACCATTATCTACTCGTGGAGGAATAATGATGAATCACGAGTGTTTATATATTCTTTCACATTTTTCATACTTGTATGTATGTCTTCTTAGTTCCTGCCTATACAAATACTATATTAGTTTATTTTAATTTTGGACAACAGCATGTTAAGTAAAATTTATCCTAGTAATGATAATAAAGAACTCTCATAATAAAAATAAATAATGACTAAAACTTTTTTTTTAAACTTATATAGAGTAATAATACAAAACTATATATTTAATATAGAATATATTGTATATATTAATACGGCTATTGTATTTTATAATAAATCTTTTAGTAATTAAACTTTAAAATTATCAAAATAATTTTTTTCTTAACGGGTCGAAACGGGTTACCCACGTGTTACCCGTTAAGAACCCGATAAGTTATCGTGTTGACCCGAAATCCGTTATTTTCGTGTCGTGTCAGAAATTGCCGGGTCTAACTTCTGCAGACGTTTCGGATAAATTGTACAAGATGTACTTGTGCTGCATGCTCATTTAATAAAATAAGAGGAATAGGGCTCACTCCAACAGTAGTGACGCCGTGGACTAGAAAAAAATGTATATAATTATGTTGTGCGGGGTCACACTCAAGTGATGTCACTGATCAAACATTCCCAACATATACATGTATACATAATTATATATTTTTTGATACACCAATAATATTATACAGCATGACGTTCGAATTTTATGGAATTTATCCCACAAAATGGATTATGTTGGAATCAAATTTATGCACATACATGGGCAACAATCGAGCACAAATCCTAGCAACTTGCAAAACAGTAAAACAATCGTGACTAAGCCTAGGACCGGGGGATGTGCTGGTCAAAGGCTCTTTGACGATCAAGTTAGTAAATGATTTTAGACTGCAATAGTAGTCAAGAGAATTGAAGTGTTTAGATTGCGTTACTATAGATGAACCCGGGATGGGTGTACTTATACCATGAGGGAGAGAGACATTTTTAGGATATAATCCTCATAGAATCCTATAGGATATCTAAAAGTAGATATTGCATCCTCTTAGGAGTTATGATTACTTACGACGCACACCAATTCCTAGATTGTAAGAACTCCAATACTTATAGGATCTGATTGTGTCCATATCCAGATTAGATCGCGTATCTTGCGAAACAAGCATGGTTATCCAATAGAATCGCTACGACTTCGCCTAGTGCCTCATAGTAGAGTGATGATGGCATCGCTACTTCGTTTGATATAGCTCCGCCCAGAGTTGGTGAGTCCATGATTGGACTTTTGAGGTAACTGTATTCGGATCAGCTTTACTCCGGCCCTAAAAAATCATGGTCCTATAATTTTCCCTAACTATATGTCTAAGAGGCAACTTGTTCCTCTTGAGGATGGATTGTTATCCAAAGACCATGTCTTTCGAAGTAAGTTGGAATATGTACCATATGGTCTTCAACTTCTTGCAAATGATGTAACTTTTGGTTCTGCAGTGGTGGCGTTTCGGATCTAGTTGAATAACCTTGAACTCCGCGTTTCAGACCTTGTAATGATGATGTGTTGCACCTGTTGTGTGAGCACTAGAAACGAGAAATCTCTTCCGATAACCTACCCCAAAGTCATAATTGTTAGACCTGTTGATTCTGCGGTGAACCGGTCCGTATTCAATGGTGGGATGGCTTGAAATGTCTTTAAATATTAGTCACACCTTTACTCTTACTTCTTCACTGAATCTCTAAATTTTCCTTGTTGCCCCAAAGAACACTACAGTTCTCTTATTCGATTTCATTTTCACTGTTGCTATTTTTTCTCAAATTTCAGTGAAATCATGGCTGCCAGCTACTCTGCCCAACCTACTTCTCCTACTAACCCCGAACCTCCTATGGTTAGGGTCTGTAACAAATGAGAAGAAGACACTACTATAATATTAGCTTTAGGTGTCGGATGATGGTGGCAGTTTAATAAGCCATAATGTTGGACAAAAGATATCTGACACATCATTCAGTTAGTGTCGACTAACAATGAAATTTTGTCGGTTATATCCGACATAAATTTCTGGCGGATATTTAGTGTTGGATGCAACCGCCAAAAAAATATTATAACCGCCAGTATTTTCGAATTCTTTTTTTTTTATAAATATTTTTAACATATTTCGGCAGTTTTTAAGTTAATGGTGGCGGTTATAACCAACATAAATGAACTATTTTATTATTTAAGTTTCCGGCGGTTATTATTTTAGTATTCTGGCGGTTATAACCGACAGAAATTGACTATTTTATTATTTTAAAATGTTATATTGATTAATCCTTCATTGTACTATTCAGTACATTTAATAGTTTGGTAGGTATCCATTTGTTATGATGTTTAATCCTTCATTGTACTATTAAGTACATTTAATACATTAAGCTTGCTTTGAGTTTGGTGCATTTAACTCAAATTTCAATTATATATAATCTTTGTCGCCCATTTAGCTCACACAAAGTTTTGTGTTGTTTGTATTGTGTGTTTTTACTAGCTTTTGTAATGTTTTGTTTTCAATTAATGAATTGTGATTTGGTTTAAAGAGGACTTACATGGCACGAGTATACTGCAAAGATGGCATCACGTAGCAATGAAATAAAGATTTGTGTAACCTTTTGCCCACATAATCTTATTTAATTGGCACAGGACGCCATGGTGTACCTATGCCATTCCCCTAGTTCAAATACTTTTTGCTTAGTTTAGCGGATGTGTCCTACTATTAAACATTGTATTATGCCACTACTACAATATTAGCTTTAGGTGTCGGATGATGGTGCCGGTTTAATAAGCCATTATGTCGGATAAAAGATATCCGACACATCATTCAGTTAGTGTCGGATAACAATAAAATCATGTTGGTTATATCCGACATAAATTTCTGGTGGATATTTAGTGTGGCCGCCAGAATAATCTTTGAATGTTTTTTTTTCACTCATGGTCTAGTTACCTAATCTCTGAATGTTTTTTTTTTTTTTTTTGCAATCTTTTACATATGCTATCTCGGAGTATATACAAACATATTTGACGTTGGATCGTTGAATCTAGTTTTGTAGAATGCATATCCTATCAAATTGATAGATTTAACAAACACTTAAGAGTTAATGTTATACTTCTATTAAGTATAAAATAAGGAAAACTAATGAAAAGGGCTTGAAAACTTTGAGTTTTAACGATAAGGACAAAATAAAGGGTAAAATAAATAGTATCAGGATTGACTATTTAGTGTAAAAATGTGGTTTTTCTTTAAAGTGAACAGTACCGGAAGCTTTTCGTTAAAGTTCCCTATAAAATAAGATTTATCCACTAGTGTAGATATTTTAAATTGAAGATTGAATTCATTCATTGCATTCTTATAGGGTCGAGGAGTGTAACTGTAAAAAAATCATCAAAATCGGAGCTAAAATAACCTTTAACTTGTGATTTTTCGTTTATAACCATTGAAAACTTTTGTTCTGGTATCTAATCTCTGAATGTTTGTTTTTTGCGATTTTTTACGTATGTGATCTCGGAGTGTGTACAAACAAATTTGACGGTTGGATTGTTGAAAAACGATTCGTAGAATATGTATCGCATCAAAATGGTAGATTAAACAAACACTAAAAGTTAATGTTATACTTCCCCATCAACTAATGTAAATATTTTAAATTGAAGATCAAATTCGTTCAATGCATTCTTATAGAGTTGAGGAGTGTAGCTGTAAACAATCATCAACATCAGAGCTAAAATAATCGTTAAATTGTGATTTTTCATTTATAACCGTCGAAAACTTTTATTCTGTTACCTAATCTCTGAATGTTTGTTTTTTGTGATTTTTTACGTATGCGATCTTGGAGTGTGTACAAACAAGTTTGACATTGAAATTTTTTTTGTAGAATGTGTATCGCATCAAAACGGTAGATTAAATAAACACTTAAGAGTTAATGTTATACTTCCATCAAGTATAAAATAAGATTTTGGGGTATCCACTAGTGTAAATATTTTAAATTGAAGATCAAATTTATTCATTGCATTCTTATAGGGTCGAGGAGTCTAGCTATAAAAAATCATTAAAATCAGAGCTAAAATAACCGTTAAATTATGATTTTTCGTTTATAACCGTCGAAATTTTTTGTTTCGTTACGTAATCTCTGAATGTTTGTTTTTTTACGATTTTTTACGTATGCAATCTCGGAGTATTTACAAATAAGTTTGACGGTTGGATCGTTGAAAAAAAATTCATAGAATGCATATCGTGTCAAAACGGTAGATTAAACAAACACTTATAGTTAATATTATACTTCCATTAAATATAAAATAAGATTTTGTGGTATTCACTAGTGTAAATATTTTAAATTGAAGATTGAAATTGTTCATTGCATTCTTACAGGGTTGAGGAGTGTAGCTGTAAAAAAATCATTAAAACTGAAGCTAAAATAACCATTAAATTGTAATTTTTCGTTTATAATCGTTGAAAACTTTTGTTCTGTTACCTATCTCTGAATGTTATTATTTTTTTTTTTTTGCGATTTTTTATGTATGCGATCTTGTATTATCTACAAATAAGTTTGACAGTTAGATCATTGAAACTAATTTCATAAAATGCATATCTCCGTTAAATTTGCCTAAATTTTGAAGTGGGAAAAGTAATTTGTGCTAAATTTTTATTTATGTTTTTCAAGTATTGATTAGACAATATTTAGTTTGTGTGATGCCATTTTCATTGTACAATTATCTTTTTGTTTCTTTATTGCATATTTTACATGGGTTATTATCTATTAAACCAAACAATTATTTATTTAATTTTTAAAAATGTATTCTATTTAAATACATATTATTTATTTATTAAACCAAACAATTATTATTTTATTTTTCAAAATCGTAACAAAATTTTGGGGGGGGGGGGTGGGTAATTTAAAATTTTGGGAGGATTTTTGCCGCCTTTTTTTTTCTGGCAGTTATAACTGATAATAATGAAAATTTTCAATCGATTTATATTTTAAAAAATGTTTATGTCGGTTTTAACTGACAGTAATGAAAATTTTCTAAAATAAAACCCCTTAATCTCTTCCTTGTGCCGGTGTTTTCTCCCTTCCCCCTTCCTTCCCCCTTTTCTCCTCTCCTTATTTCCTTCTCCTTCTCCTTCTCTTCTCTCCTCATTTACTTCCAGTTCAACACTTGCAACTGAGAGCCTTTGGGAAAGGACAAGGTGAAATAATTCATTCACTTATGTATATGCGTGTGCTAGACATGAGTTCAAGCACAGTTGTCACATTGCCAGATTCAATTGGGAGGCTGAAGCTCTTGCGCTACCTTGATTTATCGACAACTAAGATTAGAAAGCTCCCAGGTTAGCTGCAAAACAGGAAACAAACTTGAAGAATTGAAGAATATGTTACTATTGTTAAACTTTGTTATGAATGTTTCTTCTTTGTATGTGTTTTTTTGGTATCGAAAAGTAATAATTTTGGCGGTTAAAGAACTTGATTTTATTGCTCCTTCCTAAGCAACCTAGCGGACCCCTTTTTGTTTAACTGGAAAATCACTGTTATGGTATAAAGAATAGTGCTAGGAGATTCTTTGAGATATTTGGTCATGGCCAAGAAGAACAAGAACCCGGGAAGGGGAGGGAAGGGAAAATCACACATGGACTGAATTTCAAGTCTCCAGCCAAAAGACTTTCTTGACTGAAGACTTGGGGGACTACTGTTTGTACCATACTTAGGGCCTCTGTATTTAGATCTCGTATAAATACTCGGAGGACTCAAATGTAATTATGTAATAAAGGAAGGGGCAAATATGTAATAAGTGAGGAGTCCTAATTCTATAAAAGGACCCCTCACTCTCCTCATTAAGGGAGGCCAATTCCTAAGCCATGAGGATCCTCGCACTCTCTCCTTCACAATCCTCTCAGAAATACAATAATCAATATGGACGTAGCCCAAATCTTGGGGTGAACCACGATCCATCTTGTGTTATTTACTTTCTTGCAGATTCACGGTCGGATTTACGTTGTTCCAAGACCTCCGGTTTTGTGCATCAATAAATTGCAATGTTTAGAATTTTGGTCCATGTCGTCTTGAGCTTATCAATATGGCTTTTCACATCATCCTCACCCCACATCGGAGTTGGAAGTGGCTTAGTGCACCAGACAGAGAGAGAGCACAGGGATGGGTAATATCATTGATTTTGTTCCAACTATCTTATCCCTAACCCCTAGGGGGTTGCAGCTAATGATGCTCTAAAGCCGCCAAAACGTACCAAATGTGCACCTGATATTGAGAAAGAAAAGAAAATAAAGAAGTCGGAAAAAGTTGCTATGAAAAAGATTCATGTCAAGGTTTCTAAAAAGAAGATCAGACTAGCAAGTAGCTTCGGAGATGGCCATAATATAGTGCCCGAGATCATTTACCTCACTTCTTTGGCCGATGAAAATTTATAGCAAGCTCCCGTAATCCTTGGTGGAGAAAGAGGTAAGTCCATCCTCAAATAGGCACCAACGTGGAAGCAGGAGTCCTTGAAGAGGCAGCTGTAGCCTTCAATGTAATGACCCAAAATAAAATTTATTTGGAAGCTAGATCTAATGGTAGGCCAGTAAAAGCCATGTTTAATCACAACTATTAACCATAATAAAATTTCCTTATTTTCCACTTACTAAAAAAATTATTTTGTTTCTTTATGTTTGCATCTAACCTTCTTGTTAGACTGCATACGTACCCTACGAAGGGATCAAGCTAATCGTAGTTCGAAACTACATACACACGATTGAATCACATCAAATGAAAATCAAATATTAACTCAGAATATCAAAATTAGCTTAAAAAGACAAAATCGGCCATCTGGCCACGCGCCACCGTAGACAGCGGCTTTTGGTGAAATTCAGACTAACTCTAAAAACTACCAAATTTTCTAGACATGTAGAACTCAATAAGGGAAAAAAAATTTCATACCTGGGCCGAAGTCCAATTCGGCAAGGAAGACGTCTGAAATCACCTCGATCAGCCGAAAACCCTAGAATAGGTGTTCTTCAATTCGATCTCCCCGTTGCACCACCGCCCCAAAAATTGTTTGGGGTTTGTTCCCGGGCTCAAAATGAGTCTTTTGGTGGTGGTGGTCGAAGGAAGACTCTTCAGAATTGGTGGATCATCGGTGAAGAACCATCGTACCCACCCGTGTTGTTCCTCGTGAAACTGAGGTCAAAATAACTCAAATTTTTGGCGAAAATGGGAGAATGGAGGTCGGGTGGAGTGTGCAGGTGGTGGTTGGGTGGAATTCATCGAAAAATGGACTAAAATCTCTAGAATTTTCTACCCATAATCGAGTCGGGTCACTCAAAGGAAACATGTCAAAATGAGATATGATTCCCTCATTCTTTCTTCCTTCATTTCCTCCCATCCTGATTACGTAGCCCCTCTTTCCTTTCCCTCATTTCTCCTTCTTTTCTCCATCCTAGCCATACACGTGGCACCCAAATCACTATTTCAACAAAACTGGAGCCTTCCAGATTAATGGTCAAATGACTATTTTGCCTTATCTTTGCTCGTTTATAACTCCTTCATTATAACTCTGTTTGGTGAACAGTTTTTGCCTACGTGCTCATATGGTCAACCTTTATCCAAATATACCAAGAAATACTGCAAAATTTATAATGATAAAATACGTCCTCATATAATTATGTTTAGCCAACTAGGGACATTTTCGTCTTTTTCTATACGCCATAAATATGAATGCGTCGTAACTCTGAATACGACTATAAAATACATAATTAATAATAAAGTCTAGAAACGGGATTTCACATTTCCCCCCATTTGAATTTCATAAACATCAATTAATTTGAATTTCATAACTAAATCACATATTTAAAAATTATCAGGGTATTATTCAGCGTCTTTAGCCTTTAACCATATGGCTGCACCTCCATGCAATCAAGTTTTAGTAGAGGGTTTGACTGATCAAGTGCCAGAAGATCCATCCATTCTCCCTAGTGCTAGTAGATGAGTATCTGATGAGGCGTCATGTTTGGTGATCAAGCCTGTTGTTGGGTTGGCACCACTTCTTTTGGATGAAAGCGATCTTCATGATGTGGGGCATGCCCAAGCATTGATTTGTTCTACTATCCCTCCTGCTGATTTTAGGGGGACTATGTCTGTGGAGACCTTCAAGAGAAATGTTATTAGAGTAGATACACAATTAGTTTTTCTAACTTGCTTACCTCACATACTGTTTGCTACTTGTTTGTTCTTTTCTTATTCTTACCCCTGAACATTTTTTTAAGAAAACACTTGGACTGAAGCCTTGATCCCGTGCTCGAGTAGAATAAAATTCCAAGCTTGAAGTTGCTTACAAGAACGAGTTGGGTAGCAGGATCAAGTTTGAGCAGGCCTTGCAGGAAAAAGGTACCATACTTGAGGTGTTTTTTAGTGTAGAGTGGGCTTGAAGTGCTAAGAAGTAAACTCTAAAGGCACATTTAGATGAGGTGGAATGGTTATTGGTGTTAGAGCGGAGTTCGTGGGATGCTAATAGATCTATCCTTCAATCAGACTCAGATGCAGCCCGAGAAGAAATGAGTCAAGCCTAGAAAATCCAAGCAAAATTTTCTCAACAAAACAAAGAGGAGATCCTAAAGCTACAACGACAATATTAAAAGGATATCGTGCAGGTGTACAACTAGGGATATCTTGACGGTTACACGGGCCAAGATCACCACGATAGATAAGACTATGCTGGCTTACTATAAGAGATACGAGAAGCTGATTTATTGGTGCCTTCTACTCTCGTGATTAATGCGTCGAAGCTTGCCTTGTCGGACCGAGGTAAGTCTTATTCCAACTTGAGGGGGGTAGCAAGAGGAGGGAGTGTCGTCGTTGTCGAAGCTGCCGTATCAGTTCTCCTTCAACCAACTCTAAGGGAGCCACAAATGTCGACGATGCTGAAGAGTCATCTTTTGTTTCTTTATATGAGAACCTTTTTCTTGTTAGCACACACCTTTACTGTTGCATCTGTCGCTTAGTTTTATTCCATTGGCCATGCCTTCGGTCTGGTCAATTCTACAAAGTAAACTAACTTCGGAATGGTGAGGGAGTCTTAATTCGACACAGGGTGGTGTGGATGCTCTCACTGCCAAAGCTACCCCTATCGGTTCTCCTCCGGCCCACTATGAGGGCACCATAAATGTCGACAATGCTGAATAGTAATCTTTTGTTTCTTTGTTGAGCCAAAATGGGGGCATGTCCAATTTATAACTTGAACCTTTTATCCTGGTGTCGGTTTTAAATATGTTTTCTTTGTCTAAGAACCTTTTCCTTGTTAACGCACACCTTTACTGCTGCATCTGTTGCCCTAGTTTTATTCCATTTGCTGTGCCTTCGATCTGGTTAATTCTCCAAAGTAAACTATCTTCGGAATTGTAAGTGACAAATCGGAGAACGAGTAAGCTTGTGGGTCCGAGACAGAGCTTGGCAACTTCCCTTGATGATGTTGATTCAGAAGAACATCATCTCCCAAACTTAGTGTCCATAGAGGTACCCATTGGATATAAAATACTTGACTCTTAAGAAGGAGGACTATTTCGAATTTCACTACGCGCTTAATCTTTATTTGTTAAATTGGAAAAGGCATTGTCCATACAATGTGTAAGGTTTAATGGGAGAATGTAGAACTATTTTTAATATTCTAAGATGGTCCATATGGAATAGTCCATACAATGTGTATGGTTTAATGGGTATCATTATTTGTAAATAATCCTATTAGTCAAATTATGAGAAATTGTTTCCTATCGTATTACCGTGATGGGTGGTAATTGATTATGGGTTTCAAAGAAAACGGGTCATCTCTTTGCCTTACTTACATATATTGCACATGTACATCTAATATGCACTTGACAGAAAAACACGATTAGAGTTTTCACATGCAAATAGAGGCAAGAGAGAGAATACCTATTTCCTCCACTGCTGACAAAACCGATTGGGATCTCATAGCGTTTGCCATCACGGATCAAAGTACATTTCGTTGTTTCTTGTATTTCCGCATCTATTGCATATGTAAAAATCATGAAATTCAATGATCTTGGCTTAATTTGATTTATATTTCACAGTTTCACCCAGAATAGGATCCTCGCATGTGTTCCTCCCTCGCACGAATTCTATGAAACCAAAATCGATATAGTCCTGCCTACGGTTTCATTATTATTAATTTCAAATTCGCCATGAATTTGTAGTGTGTATGCAAGTATATACCGTTTACTAAGAAGGGTATTGAATTTAATTAAATCTTTAATTTTTTACATTTTTTTTCACGGAAAACAAATGCATATATATTTTTTTAAATGAGAACAATTGGTGGCAAGTCACGGTTATCCACCATTTTCGGAGGCCAGGATGACTCATAGAGGCATTTCAGCCTCCTCCTGACCACAAGTTTGACTTCCACACCATCAGCAGGTTTCGTACCTGAGACCTTCAATTTTCAGTTTGAAAAAAGTAAAATTAAATAAAAAGGCCACTAGGTCGTGATTAATGCATATTTTTTTTTAAATTTGGAAAACCCTTCTTGTACAACTATTACAAGTACAATTAAATAAAGGGAATTTTAACGAAAAGCACCCGGTACTGTTCATTTTAACGAAAAACCATATTTTTACACTAAAAAGTCAATCCTGATACTATTCACTTTACCCTTTATTTTGTCCTTATCATTAAAACTCAAAGTTTTCAAGCCCTTTTCATTAGTTTTCCTTTAAATAAAAAGGCCTAACGGGTTGCAACTACATTTAAATATAGAGGTGTGATATTCATACATTATTTTTTACTTTTCACATCACCCTTATTAATTTGTATCATTTGATCTTATTCAATTCATTGGATACGAAAGCCGGAATTAAGAGGGTGTGTGAGAAGTAAAAAAAAAGTATAGATGGAACACCCCTTAATTATAATATAGGGGGATGACATGATTGATATGTTTTCACTCTTAGTTAAAATATCTTATATTACATATACAATGAAATAATAATATTATGTGACAGTGTTCAGAATGCGCTAAAATATATATATATATATATATATATATATATATATATATATATATATATATATCAAAATACAATATTCATGTTACCTGATGCATTAGTGCCCATCAAATGACAAGTCGTGTTAGCGTGTGAGTTGTCCTACTCATTTATTCCCACTCAAAGAGTCAATTTTAACCCAAAGTGGTGGATCCACACAGTAATTAATACGGGCTGTTTGTTGTTGTGGGTGGGGGCCTAATTTGAACGGGTCATATGCCACATACTATTTTTATCATTAGCGGGCTCGTGAAAATGTATTTACTTTCTAAATTGTTGGACATTTTAAGCACCCCGCACCAAACCAAGTTTCCAAATAAGAAACGTGAGTTTATAAGATTGCGACAACCACATCATTGACATGAATAAAACCACACCTTGTGCGCACCAGCTAGGCTAATCTACCTTTGTTGTGATGTATGCATATTTAGAAGTTCAGATATTATCGGACATAAATTTTGAGAAATATTTATAAGTATATTATATATACAAAGTTTGTATTAAGCAAAATGTATATTTCATTTGACTTGGAGGGTTTAAGTTTTATATGATTGATCTTTTGGCCATATTTGTTGGTCTAATAATTGTTTTTTTGGTTAAACAATAGATTTTGTTAGATTAGTCACCAACGAGATTAGAATTCATGCCGTCATAAGGGCTCAACTTTTTTTCACTACTGTGGTAAAATACCACTTGCATTAGTCTAATAATTGAGTAATAAGAATCTGAAATATTTGGAAGTTGAGATATTATATGAAAACTAAGGAAGAAAGGAGTGGTTAGTAAACTGCAAATGCACCAAGGATTTTTTTAGATAACATAAAATTTCAGTAAGAGCGGTAAAGAATTTACATAGATTAGGCATGTCAAACGTGTCTCAAAGTGAACCTTACTTAGAAAGAACCACATGTGAAATTCCTATAGCAGGAACATGAGGGCACACATCTTAAAACACCACAAATCAATAATTACAAATTTATTACAAGTACAATACAAATTTTCAACTACAAATAGCTCACATTCAACTAACATGAAAGATAACATTCACAAAGGTTGAACTATGCAAGCTGAAGAACTACCGCACCACTCTATGATAATCTTGAAATTGCCGACAAAGAAGTCATACTATGTATCATCTCCAATAAAACTTTGTGTTTCATCCTCGTAGTTCTTTATCAAGCACACTGATCACTAAAAAGATAAAAGGCTCTTCTTGAGAAAGTTAGAGAGTGACCACAATCACTAAGATTCTTTTTGACAGAGCTACCACACCTGATAAATGAAGATGGTTAAACGATAGGGACCTGGCTTCTCTGTCTATTTGTGCGGTTACGGTTAAGCCACGTCAATATTTTATATTACTATTACTTTTTATCTTATTATTTATATAAAAAATCAATATAAAATGTTAATATGACTTAACTGCGACTGCATAAAATAAGAGAGGATAAAAATGTATACAAATAGGGAGGGCAGAGAAACCGAGTCCAAAAGATGGAGAGATGCAGAGAGGTAAAGATATGAAGTGACCAAGAAGGATTGTTGCCCCCCAAAGGCAAAAGTTGGCGACGGAGGATTGTTTATCTGTAGCGGTTAGGTTTATGCAAATGCACCAAAGCTAAAGAAAACTAGCTAAGATTAGGGTACAATTATTATAACTTAATAAATTTGTAGCTGTCACATTTCTTTTCAAAGGGATCATAATTTGTGAACGAAAACGACAAGATTCTAATTTAGTAAATTATTTCTTTCTTTCTTGCAAAATTTAGTAAGGATGAGAATAGTGTAGAGGTGGGTTGTGAAGAGAATATATCATTTCTAGATCTCTTTCATTAAGGTTACTAGATTAAACTCTTTCATTAAGGTTACCAGATCAAGTAATTTGAATTTTTGAAATTTCATTTAACAGTAAAAAATTATTATAACTTTTGAGATGTCAAAATAGGTGGGTCATTAGATGAAATTTTAAAGATTCGGATCACTTAATCCGATAATCTTGGTGAAAAAGATTTGAAGAGGATCACTTCTCGGTTGTGAAAGTGTAAGTTTGGGAATGAAACATAGAAACCCAAAATATCCGAAGGAACCTCGAATTGTCGATTCTTGAAGCAAAGCAAATGGGTCCCATTTTTACTCAAGGTCAAAATTTAGTAAGGATGAGAATAGAGTGGAGGTGGGTTGTGAAAGTATAAGTTTGGGAATGAAACAGGGAAACCCAAAATATCCGAAGGAACCTCGAAATTTCGATTCTTGAAGCAAAGCAAATGGGTCCCATTTTTAATTAAGGACTAAGAAATAGTAATTATATAACCTAAGCACACAAATATTACCTGAAGAGCCAGCTGGCCTTTACCAATATCTCTACCTAATATTTGGGTAAAGTTGACCAAAAACAGGAACACATGGTATCCTTAAAGCAGTATATACACACACAATATCTTCCACCAACACACCAACGCACCAACGCACCATGGCCTGCGACAAGGGATTTTCGAGTAGCTATTTTCTACTGAAGCCAGAAGAAGTTGGCTTCTTTGATCTGGTTCACATTCTGTTCTCCTCCAACGTTGAGGAAGGAAGGTATGCAGATTACTCTAAGAGTGAGGGCACAGTCACAGATGATACGATCAGCTTCAGACGCAGATGGCTTATGTTTATCTCCATCTTGGCTCAAAAGTTTCTGCAACTTGTGTCAAAGCCACTCTCAGTTTTAGGGTCGGGGATTGAAATGTGTTTGAACCTTTTGTCAAGCAACCGCAATATTTTTGTGCTCGTACTCAATTCCTTCCGAGGTTCGCGTGCTAACTATTATTAATTTCCTTCCTTGTGTTTATCATATATTTTGGATGGAAGTAATTATTCTCTGAAGTTTCTTCGAAGAATAATCCTAGATAAATCAAAATTTTAAATTAAATGATGTCACCAATAAAAAATAAGCACGTTAATTAACATTTACAGAATAATCTAATCATTAATAATCACATCATTTGATTTACAAAATTTTGTTTAAAAATTTAATTTCTCTAACATTACCCTTTTTTCGAATAGTTTGCTTAAAATAATTTTTTTTTACAAACGATAAGACAATCTTAAATTACACTGAGGATGATTTGAACTTAGATGTAGAGAAAACACATCTCTAGCCAACTTATATAATCTAATATCTGTTGCTTATAATACTAGAAGATCATGATTAACGATTACCTCATTTCTTTTTTATTTCTTTTTAAAATTGAATTGTTCTTTTGATTATATATGTTAGTATGTTGAGGGTACAAATCTCATATCAGGTAAAGAAGAAATTTTGTACATACGTATAAGTAATTGAGTTATTCTTCATATTACCAATTAATTTTATAGTGAAACCTCAACTTTAAATATATTATCTACTACTTAAAAGAGGAAACTGCATTCCAAGTCGTATAATCCATTTATGCTTTGCTCCTTTTGTTTGATAATTAATCATTTTTAGTTCATATACATGTATTTTGAATTGAAACATTGTTGTTCCAAAAAATAGTTTTGTTTGCAAATGTTGAGTCAGATAAGTTATTAAGGGTATTGCGTGCGTATTGTGCACTCAAATTTAAATTTCTTTTTGCATCAATAGACTATATATTTGTGTGTGTGTAAGTAAGTATTTTAACATTGAAGCTATTGACATGTGTTAAAAAATTAATTCATCGTGTTCTGAATATATAATTTAATTAGCTATTGACATGCCTTGAAAAATTAATTAAATATTTTTTGTTGTGTAATTGATCAAGGCAACATTGCCATGGTTTAATGATAGTGTGTAATAATACAAATTATTCAGATCCAACACATCCAATCAATTGAACCAAGCGGTCACCCTCAATTATCGCTGTTGTGGGTGAACAATCATGAAATTTCCTTGCCCGGGCCCCAGACAGATTATAAAGTCCACAACTCTACTAATGTATGCAAAGCAGATATTTTCCTTGGACATCTGTCCCCCAGAAATTTTATGTGTTTCAGGTCGTATAATTATTTCACCTGCATTTATAATATGAATACATAACAAAATTGATTATCCAAATTTAAAGGTACATAATAATAAATAAGTACACATCTTATAATTTAGTGAAATAATACCACATCATGGTATTTCGGATACACCTAAAAATCTCTTTATTAATTGGTGTTCAAACCACAACAATATCGGACTACTTTTAAGACTATCTGGCTTATAGGGATCGATGCAAGTATTAGGCTTTTTTTGGTCATAATGGAGAAGATCAAACTCTTGACGTTCACCAGTTTTCCTACTCATCCTCATTGCTTAGCTAACCCAATGGATCAATTAGGGTTCATGCCACTGAGGTTTCCAACCAAGGAAACAGACCGGACCAAGATAGTTATAAGTTTGTGATTCTTTTTCATGGAGACTAAAATGGAGATGGGTTCATGTTGTTCAGGGAAGTTGGTAAAGCCAGATAAATCATCAGCAACATTTCTGTCATTTATAGGGAATATGGACAAGCGGGTGAAGTTAGACAGTAGCATCAAACATGATGATGCCAATTACCATGCAGCACTCTCTATGATGGCTTCTAAAGCTTCTTATGAAAACAAGACCTACATTGAAACTACTGTGAATGATCACTGGAAGGTACATATAATATATCCTTTAGCAGTTTGATTGTATATATATACACTTAGCAATTAGGGTAATGTTCTCTTGCCAAATTTCATTGCCAGAGTTAAATAGTCTAACAATAGACAGTCTGGTAAAAGAACATTTATATGCGTATATACATTTGTAGTGTTAAATATTGAACATATACACTTTTTACAGTATTAAGTATTGAGTACTACTTTTATAACACCAAAATGCAATTGCTCTTGAGCAGATGGAGTTCTTGGGATTTTATGACTTCTGGAATGGTAAGAAGCTAGTAACCTATCACTTTGTAAGTACTTGCTGCATTCTTTTCAAATTGGCCACAAGTCTTTGTGCAATTCTTATGAAAATAATAGCATTTTGAACTACGATTAATGATGATTTCTTTTCAATGCAGATTATCAACAAAAAGCCACAACACAAGCCTTCTTGCTTCGTGATAAAACTGGTGACCGTGACACCATTGTTGTGGCCTTTAGGGGAACCGAACCTTTCGACGCCGATGCATGGTGCTCCGACTTTGACATCTCATGGTACGAGCTTTCAGCCGGGGTTGGAAAAATTCATGGTGGCTTTATGAAAGCTTTAGGCTTACAAAAGAATGTTGGTTGGCCTAAAGAAATCAAACAAGAAGATGGGCAGCCAGCCGTAGCTTACTATGCCATTAGAGAGATGCTAAAAGAACTTTTGAGCCAAAACGATCAAGCGAGATACATTGTGACAGGGCATAGTTTGGGTGGGGCTCTAGCAATTCTGTTTCCTACAGTTCTGGCTCTGCACAATGAGGCATGGTTATTGGAGGGGTTGCAAGGGGTGTATACATTTGGGCAGCCAAGGGTAGGAGATGAGAAATTTGGAGAGTTCATGACAGAAAAATTGAAAGAGCATGGTATTCGATATTTTAGATTCGTTTATGGTAATGATATGGTGCCTAGGTTGCCTTATGATGACAAGGACTTAATGTTCAAGCATTTTGGGACATGCCTCTACTATAATCGGCAGTATGAAGTGAAGGTAAAGCCCCTCAAAATTATTCCTTTCAGATAACAAAAAAACGTTTTTACTATTAAATTTTTTTCAAAACTAATAATAGTGCTTTTTGGAATGACTAAAAGTGTTTTCTAACAATAAAAATCTCTTCTCACTACATTTGCTAAAAACTTTTTTGGATCCTAAAAGCGTTTTTTGAAGATTTCATGCAGCACATTTAAGTGTTTTTCTAAAAAGCCCTTGAATTTTCTATAAAAAAAGAACAAAAATCTACTTGTTTCTAATTGAATATGTAATAAATACTTGAGTTTGTAATAAAGTTCTCTATAGTAGCACACTTTTGAAAGACCATTCTCTTTTTTGGTGCTTTTATATGGGCAGGTTGTTGCAGAAGAACCGAACAAGAATTACTTTTCACCATTGGGGGCAATACCAATGATGATAAATGCCTTCTGCGAGCTGATTAGAAGCTTCACTATTTCACGCACAAAGGGACCAGACTATAAAGAAGGATCTTTTCTAAGAATTTTTAGGGTCATTGGCTTGGTACTTCCAGGCGTTCCAGCTCATAGCACCCAAGATTATGTTAATGCTACCCGGTTGGGATCATCAAACGTATTCCTCCCACCCAGAAACATACCGCAAGAAGTTTAGGGTTTAAAATCCTCACCCTTGTAAAACCATAAAAGAAGATTAATAACGGCATATGTTTCGTGTGACAGTATTTCTCTTTTCAACGCTGATGACAAAACAGCAACACAGACAGAACAAGCTGACAAGAGGAATCGCTTAATAGTACTATGATATAATGTAAAGTAAAAGAATCTTATATAGATAGTATTGAGTGCAAAATAAAGTAGAGTGACAAAGGAGAGATTAATTTCAGAATCTTATCTATAGATGTATATAAAAAGATAGATCCTTAGAATATTTGGAGACTTCCTCCCTAGCCTACTAATAGAAGTGGAATCATGTAAGAAAGTAGGCTTGAGGGGAAATCAGTCCTTTATTCTAGAATCCTTTCTTTGAAAAAATCCAAGTTTTAGTAGTATCAGAGCCATCCCCTTTGGCGGCTCGACCTCCCATGAAGGTTGCATAGAAAAGAATTATCAGAGAAGAGAATTCAAAAAGATGGTAGAGAAGGAAGTTGTGTTAGACATGCCGAGAAAAGACTTCGGCCATATTTGCTGATTCGTTGCTTGAACCTAGAGAGATTAATGGATAAGCCTAGTGTTTAAGGTAGCCTTTTAATTCATGCAACCGATGAAAGTTATCTATGTTTGATGGCCATTGGGGTGGCCAGGAAATATAAATAACACCTTTCGGGGCATAGAATTTTCAGTGAAATGAGCGATTGGGCACCTGACATTTAACGTTTTTCTTGGTTTTGAATTCTAAGGTAGAAAATTAATAAAAGAGTGATGATGAGTCTACAAAGGTCAAAGTGACCTCCTGAGGAGGAATGCCGAGATTACGGTCCTAGGGATGAACTGGTGTCTCTATCGTCACTTCTGGTTTGACAGGAAGCGTCGCTTCATTCCCCAAACCTACTTCGACCGCAGGAGGGTCGACCTAGCCAGTCACCTCGACCACTGGTTGAGGATTAGTAGTTGGTAGTTTAGTTTGTCGGGGTGCCTCACCAATGGTACTTCGCTCTCGTTCTCCTGGTAGTTGGTAGTTGGTAATTCAGCTGATTGTTCGTTAGTCGGAAAATTCAGTTAAAATAAAAGGAGAACAGTCATTAAAGAAAATGGCCATACCTCTTCTTCCAGGACGATCACTAGAGTCTTCTTTGGATTTGGGGAAGGTTTTCTCTCGGCCGTGGTGGCTACCTCCTCCAAAGTAATAGATGTTGGGCCGATATCAACAGGAGTAACGGCTGGCTCTAAAGGTGCAAGTTCCTCGACCACAGGGCGACGACTGGTTCGACTTCAACGGCGACCTGCGTGGTAGGTCGAACCACGATCATCTAGCCCACGGTTAGGATCGAGGGGTTTTGTGGCACTTCTGCGTAGACCTGGTCAATGGGAGAAGGGAGAGGGACACTAGGAGTGGTTGCTCCCATGGTTTGACTTGAAATGACATGTATTTCCCATTCTCCTTTCTTTGCGATGCGTTTTATAGGGCCAGGCAACGTTGCCAGTCATCTTGACCTCCAGATGAGGTTGTTTGCTCGGTCCGATCGGAATAGCATGGGCCGTTACTAGAGTTGGTTCGGCTGAGGGATGAGCGATGCTCGCAGCTTTTTTGAGATGAGGAGCGAGTTTCTTTTTTTTTGCAACCATTGCAACCACATCGGCCCATTTGATGGCACGACCACCTAAAAAACTGAGTTCGAGTCAAAACAAAGTTTAAATAGATGAAGTTAAAAAGATAACAGAGAAATAAAGAGATGTATACCTTGAGCCGTTTCTCTAGATCTTGGGGCAAGAATCTTCCTCGGTCGGTCACCAAAAAGTTTCTTCGAAACTTCCTTGGTCGAGGTACCAAAGAAATCCTTAATGTAGGCATCCCATTAGTTAGCGAAGGTGCTAGTACAGTCGGTTTCTAGGGTATACGGTAGAAGGTGGAATTTATTACACCGCTCTTGGAATTCTCTTTCGGCCTTCTCACATTCCCTCTCCGAAGAGCCGGAGAGGCGTTTTCTACTCAAGAGTGAGCAAGAAGTGAGGAGGGCAGAGGACAGCCCTGGAGGTAGCCTAGTTGATGGGCCACAAAATAAGGATGGTAAACTCCCAGCTGGCCCGTCGAGCATCACAATCATATAGAAGGTCACGAGACATGACAAATAGCCCCCAGAACTGTCAAAGGTCGGTTTCCTTTGCTTCTCCCTACGCCGATGTAGGGAGCCTGATGGAAAATGGATATTTCTGGCGGCGGCAGACCAGAAACTCCTATTCAGATAGATCTTCAAGGCCAAAGAAATATTTGAATATGCCTTGTCTTTGGTCTAGTGAGCAAGAAGGGGTTGTGAGGCCAATTGAAGACCCATCGCCTCAGAAGAGTTGAAGCTAGGGATCTCCGCTCTCAACGTATAGAAGTAGACCTGTAGCCAAAGTTGGAAAACACAGAGCGAGCCGTTCTGATGCAGATTGATCTTCTCAACAGAAGCCTCGACCAAACATCGGTTGAGGTTGGCAAGAATGGTCGGGCTAAAGGCCAAGTCATAGCCACTAGCTAGGGCTTTGGCCACCAGCATGTTCTCGGCCAAGCACTTGTTTGACTTGGTACAAAAAAATGAATTTATTGTACCAGTATAACAAGAAGGCCTCGTGCTCTCCATTTTTGAAAGCTTCCCCTTCCGAGCCAGCAAAGTGGGTGATCAAGGTGTTATAGTTGAAGAAGTTTTTGTAGAGGTCATCTCATATGTCTTCTCAGCGAAGTGAGGTGTTACTAAGTTACTAAGCTCGGCACATTGAAAGCCAAGTTATTTTATGATTGGATATTCACAAGTACATTTTAGAGTTCGGCATTCCAACGGCCAAACCGTATTTATCATCAAGACATTTATCACATTCGAGTATTTGTGTCTATATAGTCTGGTGCCAGTTCGGCGTACTTATACTTTCACGAATATAATTACTGTGACCGAACCCAGCGCTGACGATCTGTGAACTTCACAAGACTAGTAGCCTTATCTTCAGGCCCTAGAACCCAAAGGCCAAGACGTGTTCCTTCCTCGGCCGCAATCGTGAGACGCAGAAGTTAGCAGCGCGCCCAACGTGACATCAACATATTCTAATCCCCGGCCGATCTTGACCGACGAATTGGCACGCCCAGCACACAACCGACTTGCACGCCACGTATGCTTGGTAGTTTTTAGGGTCAACAAAATGTCAGAAA
Organism: Malus sylvestris; assembly: GCF_916048215.2. Classification (NCBI taxonomy): domain Eukaryota; kingdom Viridiplantae; phylum Streptophyta; class Magnoliopsida; order Rosales; family Rosaceae; genus Malus; species Malus sylvestris. The sequence continues at coordinate 14,201,576 of NC_062261.1, read as the reverse complement.
TTAAAAATATTTTTTTATTATTTTATAATAAAAATTTTAATAATATTTTAATAAAATGGATTAGGCTATTAAGTTTTAGGGGTGGAGATTCACATGGCCAATTACTATTCATTGGAGTCAATTAAATGAACTTTGGGCACACTCATTTTCCCTTAAATCCTTTTCAATAATATAAAATATCTCAAGTGTCTAGAACAATAAAGAGTCTTGTACAGCTTGTGACAGCAACTTCGGCTGTACAAGCTGGACTCTAAGTATCAACAACAACAATACCTTTTGTTCCAATAAACGTCGAGCTTCCTCCTCGTAGTTTTTTTCTTTATGCACATACAAAAAGAAAAACAAAAGCAATTTTAATTCTGAACAATAGTCGTTTGTGAGATAGTTGTAAGCCATAGATAACACAATTACCATAACTCTTCTTGTCCGAGCGAAAGAATGACAACAACCAAAAGATAAAAACACGGAAGAGAAAAGAGAGAAAAGACAGAGATTACTGTCAGTCCCGAAGGCAACGACCGAGGGATTTTTTGTTCTCTGGAGTGTGCGTCATACCAAAAACGTGAAGCACGAATTTAATAAAAAATAAAATAAAATAAAACGAAAAACCATGCCAAAAATTTCGTGGAACACGAGTAATGAAATAGTTTCTGATATTATTCATGCCATTGGTTCAAAGTAGCTTTTACAAAGGCAAAGTATGTTTTCTTTTTCAAAATGCTTTTGAAGTCATCTCTAGACTTTTGTGGGATAGCTCTCCCACCTCTGGTTCTTTATTCTTTGTAACATCATCTTTGGCTTATTGAACATAAAGTCTCACTATAATTATTCTCTAACCAAATGTCTCATATGTGTATGCGTATAATACACATTCTCTGTTCATGGGCTATTGTTCAAGACGTTTGCTTGATCGGTTTCTGTTTTTTTTTTTTCCTTTAATACTCTTAACTACCATTGCCTAAAGGAGATTTAATTTAAGACTTTAAATGTACAGTGAATACTCTTTAAGGCTTAACTAAAAAAACCCATCAAAAGTAAAATTCTTCTTGGGTATTAACAAGGTATGTGTCACATAAATAGTTAATGGTATGTGTGACATGGATATAACAACCATCCATTATCTGTGAAAGAGTGATGCTATCTAGATACAAAATTGACACACTTACTATCACAATTTCTAATACATGTAAAGCTCACGCTAGTACATTTCTACACTATTAGAGAGCGTATCTGTCAATTATGATTGTCCAAATAGCTTTATAGTATGTGAAAAGCTCTTTTTAAGAGAACCATTATGTTAAAAGATTCTTTAGGTTTAAAAATGTTTTTTTTTCCAGCCCAAATGGTTATTGAAGTTGACATAACTCCTCACTTTGGTCCTTGACATTGAAAGTGGATAGAATTGGTCCTTGAGTTGTCCACCGTCAATTATTTTGGTAAATGGAAAAGAAAGTTGAGGGGTTGATTAGCCAAAACTACCCTCAATTTAGCGAAGATTTTTCATGAAAGGACAAAAATGATTGACGGTGGGCAAACTCAGAGACTAATTCAATCAATTTTAAATCTCAGTGACTAAAGTAAGAATTTATCCCAATCTTAGGAATCATTTTAGCTAAAAAGCCTTTAAAAATAATGGATGAATTGGACTTTTTTTTGTACTTTTTGTTGAGGATAGTGATCCAATGACTATAGAGTGTGCCACTTGTCAAGGATCAATTGAGTTAGTTAGGAAATGTTGTTAGAGTTAGTTACTATGACTTGCTGTGTAAGAAATGAATGTATAGCTGCAATATATAAGCATTGTACTACTACCATATAATCAGAATGAAATATACAAACTTCTCAGCTAAATTCTCTCTCTCTTTTCTTCTCTTCTATCTCTCTTTCTATCTAGTATCGGATACACAATGGTTTACATGGTATTCTCACCTACAAAGCTGATCGTTTGACATTCGATATTGGTTGCTTTCGCTCATAGCAAACAATTGCTGTTTCTCTTTTTGCATTTCTTGGAGCTTTGGGATTTCTCCATTTTCTTTCTTTTTCGACTGGTTTTTGATTGCACACGAAGTGCTCGATACAAGTCTTCGGCTGGTTTTTCTATACAAATTTCTTGGTTTCTTTCAATAATGGTGACTGCAGCACAACTACAAATTGTTCAATCGCCTATTACCTCTCTAATTTCAACCGTATCAACGTCTGTAACAATGAAGCTTGATGATACAAATTATTTGACCTGGAATTTTCAGATCTAACTTCTTCTTGAAGGGCATGGTCTCATGGGATTTGTTGACGGTTCATCCTTTTGCCTTCCTCAATTTCTCACACCTTCATCAAGCAATTTAGAAGTTAATTCATGCGATTTTTCTTCCTTGGTTGAAAATGATGAATTCAAGATTTGGAAGATGCACGATCGTGCATTAATGCAATTACTTACAGCTACTCTTTCATCTCCAACTGTTTCTTGTGTGATTGGAAGTATTAGTGCTTGTGATATGTGGACAAGGCTGAAGGAACATTTCTCTACGGTTACTTGTACAAGTATTTTTTAACTCAAATATGATCTTTAGACTATCAAGAAGGGTCTGATTTGATTACAACATACCTGCAACGAATTAAATAGGCTCAGGACTACTTAGCTGCTGCTGGTGTGCTATTTAAGGATGATGATATTGTTATCTTTACTCTACTTGGTTTACCCTTTGAGTTTAATACTATCAGGTCTATTATTCGAGGCAGGGACAATGTGATCTCAATCAAAGATTTGAGGGCTCAATTACTTGTTGAAGAAGCAATGATTGAAAATGTTTAAGCTCCATCATTTCAAACTACAATGGTGGTTGGTGCAAATGGGGGTTAATCAAAAGGATTTCAATCTCAAGGTTCATCTTCTGGGAGTTCTTATAATCATCAAGGGGGTTAATCTGCATATAAGCCCTTCTTTAACAAGAATAAGGGCAGAGGTAAGTTTCAGTATAGATTAAGATTTGGAAATAAGCCATTCTACAACAATACAACTTCTGGAATTCTTGGTACCTCACCACCAAGACAACAATTTTACAACAATTCCTCAATGCCACATTGTCAGATTTGTGGTAAAGTTGGTCATCTTGCAGATACTTGTAGGTTCAGCAATGTTGATGCTTCAATTCATAATGGTTGCCAGATATGTGGGAAAAAGACTCACAATGCTCAATTTTGTCACTTCAGAAATGCCAACATCCAAAATAACTCTTCTCCAATGACTGCAATGCATGTCACTGCATCTACACCACCTATGGAGTCTCAATCTGATGCAAAAATTAAGTTAACACACAAATTAAAACCCTCTTTTGACAATTGTAGTATATGTATAAGTAGGGATCGTTCTGGACCGGGGATTAGGAGGGCTTGCTAATAACCTCTAAACTGACTCAAAAACATAAAAATAAACTTAAAAACACTTCACAAGACTCACAAGACTCCAAGCAAATTTAAAATACTCAAAACAGCTTAAAACAACCAGTTAAACTTAAACTAGACACTAGGAATGACTTTGGACGAAAATTGACTTTTACTTGAATCAAAACACTTAAAAAGACAAACTAAAACAGATTCTAACTAAATAGACACACTAAAGTAGAGGGGGATTGAGTTTTGGACGAATTTAGAATAAAACAAGTAACTAAAACTTAAGACAGATTTTGGATGAATTAGATGGATGATAAGCTAGCTAGAGGCTCTTTCTCCACACATGACATGTATGCAAACGAATCAATTTCCAGTTACTCCTTCATTGAATTATAAACTACAATGCCCCAAATTAACCGTGACATCACTAGTTAACCCTCAAATTTTCCTTGTATTATTAGATTGGATGACATCATTCGACAACCCAAAACATTCTTCAAAAGTTCCCTACATGACATCATAATAGAGATACAATCAAAGATCATTACGTTTAATGAAAATCATAAGCATTGACAAAGCACTTGCAACTATGACATCATGTCACTCATGCTAGGAATTAAACTTAACGCGATCGTTTATAAGTGACCTCCACTACTTGTAAATATAAGTTTGTAACGATTATGTGAAACTTTCTTATATTCTAGCAACGTATTTATGCATGCCAATTAAGTGTCGACCCTTAATCAACAAATACAAATAAGTTATCAATCAAATAGTTAAGCCAATTGCATTCATGATTCAAGAACTCATAACTGGAATTTATCAACTCAAATTGCACACATAATCATGGCTTTGAAATCACCCCTAGGCAAGAGGGGTTTAGCCACTCATGTTCACAACAAAACGAAAGATAATGAATTTAAACATAGTAAATAAAGAACGAGTTACACCTAAAACGCTCCAATCTTCAAGCTTGAAATGCCAAGGACCTTCTTTTTCACCACCTTGTTGCGGCTTAAGTGTCTAAGAATGTGTATGGATATATGTAAGGGAATGACTGAATGTGTTTAGGTTGAATGGAGGTCACGGCAAGGAAAGGGAAATGAAAGTGCATGGAATTGTGTTTTGGGATGTGGGAATGTGTAGAATGGTTTGCCCCCCCCCCCCCAATTTCTGTGTGTGTGGTGTGTTTTATGGTTTGTGAGAAAAGACCCTCCCCCCTTTCTAAAACTTGTCCGTCTAGAATTATCTTTCTGCCCTCCAAGTTGTCCATGCAGAATGTGCCTCTCTGTTACACCTAAAACGAAGGATAATGAATTTAAACATAGTAAATAAAGAACGAGTTACACCTAAAACGCTCCAATCTTCAAGCTTGAAATGCCAAGGACCTTCTTTTTCACCACCTTCTTGCGGCTTAAGTGTCTAAGAATATGTAAGGGAATGACTGAATGTGTTAAGGTTGAATGGAGGTCACGGCAAGGAAAGGGAAATGAAAGTGCATGGAATTGTGTTTTAGGATGTGGGAATGTGTAGAATGGTTCGCCCCCCCCCCCCAAATTTCTGTGTGTGTGGTGTGTTTTATGGTTTGTGAGAAAAAACCCTCCCCCTTTCTAAAACTTGTCCGTCTAGAATTATCTTTCTGCCCTCCAAGTTGTCCATGCAGAATGTGTCTCTCTACCCTCCAAGCTGTCCGTGCAGTTTGCATGTGTGTGTATGAGAGATGTCTCCACTCTTTGCATATGTGTGTGCTGTCATGTAATCATCATTTCCACATAACATGATTTCAGCTAGCAATCACACACTTTCTGCCCATGCCGTGTCTCTCATTTCCTTTGCTATCCGTGTATCTCCCCTTTGCATGTGTGTGTATGAGTGATGTCTCCACTGTTTGCATGTGTGTGTGCTGTCATGTAATCATCATTTCCGCATAACATCATTTCAGCTTGCAATCACACACTTTCTGCCCATGCCGTGTCTCTCTTTTCCTTTGTTATCCGTGTATCTCCCATTTGCATGTGTATGTGCTGCCATGTAATCATCATTTCCACATTGTACCAGCTGTTACACTTGCACACACACATGCTGATTTCCAGCCTTCTAATCTTCAAAAACGTCCATCCTCATGTCTCCATGCTTGTACTATCCAATCTTGGCCCAAAAATGCTCCAAATAGCACTTTCTTGCCAACTTTGTTATTAGGGCCTACAAACACACGAAAATAGCTTAAAACATTCTTATAAGCAATAACTAGCTAAGTAAATGCAAGAAAACTTGTTAATTAAGTCGCATAAATATGCTCCTATCAAATTCCCCCACACTTAGCTTTTTGCTAGTCCTCGAGCAAAACAAAACAAACGAAACGAACAAAACATAACCTAGACCTTCCAACATTTACCTCAGGGATTTTCAATGAAACATGACATGCCAAAAATCACCATTCACATAGATTTAAGCAATCCTTACTCTCGAGCATCCTTAATCATAGTCACCATTCACTAGCTCACATTTAATTAATTAAAACAACATTTTGAATGTAGTAACATGTCTTAGAGAATTCCCTCAATTCCTTACTAGATACACTCTTATTTTCACACAAGAATTTCTGACTACACTCCCTATACTAGGTATATGTGAGAAGATTGATGTAAATATGAAAACTAGTACTCACATATGGTTTTCAACAAAGAAGCAAATTTTGAAATTATTAATTCATGTATATATATGATCTCATGAATGGAATGCTACTACTTAGAAGCGAGAACCAGTAATATCATATGCTCATACTAATTTCAAACTCCACATATTGAAACACACAACACTCAAGATGGAAGTCAAAGGTTGTAACGGGGTTAAGGGTGTTGGCTAACAAAGAAAGGTAAACGTAAACAAACGTTCTTAAAGCAATAGTGAGCAAAGTGAGGATTTTGACACTTAGAATTCACTTTTTGTATGTAAAAATCTACTTAAACACAAAGGGGAAGTTCATGCAACACTTAGGGTCAAATTTAAACTTTTGGACCCTTTCTTCAACAATCAACACTGAGTTCATTCTCACTTATTTTCAACTCTTTTTATTTCTTTTCTATACTTTTCAACTCTTTTTTTTTTAATTTATTGCCGTGCCCTATGGCACACAAAAGATACACTTTGAAAACATTTCCCCCACACTTGTTTTCTGCAATAATGTTATCAAAAAGGAATTCCTTCTAAATCATGCTCCACTATACTTCAAGAACAAGGGTATGGAAAGTCCTAATCTAGGCTAGGTAGGGATAGTATGGTTAACAAAGAAAGTAGGCTAAATAAAGCTCAAAGGGGTTAAAACCTACAAAACAAATGACAAAGGTGGATTTGGTAATTTTGCTTTGGTTCACTAAACAACTTTATCTTGAATATGTGTTATGCAAATCAATGTCATGCTTTGAATGGAATGGGCATGAGTTCTAGTATTTAGATCTATAATGATGAAACGCATTCTAAGTAGCAACCAAACAAAGAATAATGAGATCATGCAATGACGTTTGAAAACAAGACTGCATAGATTAATAACTCTCCAAATAAACATTTAGGCTCAAGTCTATCAGGGATGTAGAGTTAGTTTGAGTTCCTTTCTTCAAGCATGTTACAACAACTGATTTTTTTTCTTTTGTGATTGCATGTGAATTCATAAACTATAACTACAATAAAGCATAAACCAAAGAGTATATCAAACTTCCATCCATGTTTGTAACTTTCTTTTAACAGTCATGCACTTAAAAATCAAATCCTCATTATTGTGTTGGAAGGTACCCTAAGACACAAACATACAAAAACAACTCAATTTGGCTTTTTCAAAACAATTTTTCAAATTTTTATCAAATTTTTGGATTTTTATGTCAAAACACACTACAAACACTTAAAAACAGTGAAAAACAACATTGTAAGTGATAGGTGATTAAAACCCACGAAATTGCATAAAAACACTTGTTTACCCCCCCCCCCCCCACACTTAAATCAAACATTGTCCTCAATGTTGCAAGCATAGACTTACACTCAAACAAGCAAATAACATAACTAATAAAACATGACAAGTATGGCAAAGTAAAAACAAGACAGAGTAGAGTTTAAGAACGCAAATCTGGTTATGGAGATAGATGATCTTGTTGACTTTCCACAGCTTTGATCTCGAACTGGTTTGGAATTCTGAGCAAGGAATATGAGAGTTCCTTGGTTTCAAATCAGACTCATTCTGCTGGGTTGATTTGATTGTGCAGTCTGCATTCTTCTCTGCTTGTTTCTTCTGCACGGCAGGCAGGCACGAGGTAGAGGTGATGGTCTGTTTCCTTTTTCAATCTTTCCAAGTGCCGACCATTTGCTTTCTTTTTCCTTGTCCCTAGCTGAGGATGAATTAGCACATTGTCTCCACATGGTTCGAGGTATCATTTTCACTTCCCTTATCTGTTCTCCAGGCAGATATGGTATCTTTTTAGGAAGCATAAGATGTTGAAGATGAGTACTTGAGAGCAATGCTAGGTAAGCAATCGAGAAGGTGTTCCAGACAGTCGGTTCCAGATCGGAAGATTGATACCAAGTGTTGGCTGATTGCTCTCTTTCTCCTTGTCCCGTAGGTGAAAACAAAGACAATGAGAAGGATAGGGAGAAAGCATGATATGAGATACTCTTGCTTTCAACCTTCATGATATGAAATACTTTTGCTTTTGATGAGTTGTTTGCAGAGGTACCCCAGGGAATAAGGAACACTGAGTGACTCGAGAGGCTTCGTTGGGAAGGCATTCTCGGAGATGAAGAAAGGTTATGTATGTCTGCCTTGCTATGGAAGATGAAGGTTGACATTTATATGAATTAATAACTGGTACTATTCTTTCACTCTTGTCGGCAACCGTTGGATGATTGAACAGTAAACTTCACGTGCTTTCTACTTCACCAGAAATCTTCGACCGATTGCTCGTAATTTCTGCAAGGCTGAGTGTGCATGTGACAGGTGATGACACATTTGAAAAAACAAGTTCCTCTTCGATTTCTGAGATCAGCGTTTCGACAAATTGCTCGTGATTTCTACAAAGCTAAGTGTGCATGTGACAGGTGCTGACACATCTGGAAAAAGCAGGTCCCTCATCGATATCTGAGATCAGCACTTCGACAAATTATCCGTGATTTTCGTAAAGCTGAGTGTGCATGTGACAAGTGATGACACGTCTGAAAAAGCAAGTGCCTATTCGATATTTGAGATCGGCGTTTTAACAAATTATCCGTGAGTTTTGCAAAGCTGAGTGTGCATGTGATAGGTGATGACACGTCTGAAAAAGCAAATGCCTCTTCAATTTCTGAGATCAGCCCGTGGTCTCTGAGCAGCCCAGCTTTTGAGAAATGAGGCGTCTCTTCGATTTTTGAGCGGGCGTCTCTTCGATTTCTGAAGCTTCGTCGAGTGCTGATTTTTATAAAGGCACGCATTATGTTTCAAAGCACACTTGAATTACCACTTGTAGAAATTCCCTTCTTACACTTCTGAAATCTTGATTTGTCTGACCTCTTCTTCAACACCTTAGGAAATGTCTTGCCCATCTGACTGTCGTATTAACTTGAATGTTGGGGAAGATATTGACATGTCTTCTCCAGACAACATTTGGCATCTGTCCTTTGTATCCCCTAATGGTCTTCTTACAGTTGGGGATTCTATGATGATGAATGATACAACGGCTTCGGTGGTGGCCAGAAATCTTCTCACTCCTAGAGACACTAAGATACTTTCCAGGCGGTCCGACGAGTTGGCTATTCAGGACTCTCTGGCCTACAGCGTCCGATGTGTAGGCTCAGTATCAAACATGGGCTAACGTCTTCTTGCTCGATCTCGTCAGGTTGAGTCGTTGATGGCTGAGGTGGCCAGTCTTCGGCAAGAGGTCAGAGTGTTTAGGCACGAGAATAAAGAGTTGCACATGCTCGCAACTAATTACTCAATAAGTATGAAGATGAAGCTTGACCAACTGCAGGAGTCCGAGGTTCGGATTCAGAGTGATCATCAAAGGTTTGTTGCATTACTCCAGCGGCAACTTCTGCCTTCGTTATCTGGTGCTTCACCAAGTGTTGAGGCTCCGAAAAATCAATCTCTGGTGCTTCGTCTTTCTTCCTGCTTGTTTGTACTTTCTTGTATTTTCTACCTTTCTACCTAATGTTCCTTTTTTCATGAAAATGAATGTAAAAACACCTTGCATATCTGTCAATGTTTCAAAAATAAACCCACACCAAAAACAATTAAACAAGCAACAAATAAAAATGACAATCATGGCAAAATAAAAATGCAGACAAGGGAAGGTTTTTAGGAACGCAAAACTAATTGTGGAGCGATTCAAAGATCTTCCTTATTTGAATACATGGGTTGCCTCCCAAGAAGCGCTTGCTTTAATGTCTTCTAGCTGGACAAAACTTCATTCTAAGCTTGGATAAGGCCCGTAGCATGAAATTAATCCTTGAATGGAAGGTGATACTTGATGTGATCCGGCAATGGTTTAAATTCTAATGTAGGTGCTCAATTACGAACACCACATCTTTGAAGGTTGCAGGGATAGTGGACTTGGCCAGATTTTGTGTTTTGAGAGTTATGACTTGTCTCGTGTCATAAAATCCAACTTCTTTGGGAATTTTTGTCTCAAGTGTATCTTCTTTGATGAATTCTAGACATTCCCCATCCACTTCTTGCTCTTGATTCTTTGGAAAGGTTTCGAATATGCCTTTCTCACCCTCTTCTTCCTTGGATTGCATGATCCTGCAAGGAATAAGGACATTTGGTGAAACGGGGTCAAGACGAATTGAATTTAGGCTTACTTTGGTTGTAGTGAACGGCATATGGGGTTGCGGCAAGGGTGGTTCTTCCCTTGCCGTGGCCTAGTTATTCTCATCTTCTTCGAGCAGCAGCTGTTCATCCATGTTTTGGCTTGGTTTGGACGTCTTGGGTTCACCTCCAACCTCCATAGCACTTCCCAAAGTGATAGCATCATGGATTTCAAAATCTTCCTTCAAATTTTCAATAGTTAAGTTGGAGAGTTCACTTTGCTCTTCAATTTGTGCCGTGAACTCCATAATCTCTCCAAGTTGATTTTTCAATTCGCTCATCTCCTTAGCTTGATTGAGCATTGTTTCATTTTGATTTTGCTGCCCCTGTACCAAAGAGGTTAGTAATTGAAGAATTTAATCACTATCCGTGGACATACTTGAATTTGATTGGAATTGTTGTGGGGGGGGGGGTTGTGGTGGCTGCATAGGTCTTGAATAGAACTCCTCTTCTTGCTGCCAATATCCATCTTGTTGGAATTGTTGAGGTTCTATGTAATCTAAATAATCTTTCCAATCCGAATTGTAAGCGTTGGAAAACATGTTGTCCCATGATTGGCTATGGCCTTAATCACCCCAAGCATCTTCATTCACAGCGAATTGAGAATATTGATGAGTTGGATATCCTTACCCATAGGACACACCATATGTAGGGACACTTTGCATTGTGGTCCTTTCGGCATATTGTGACAATTAAGAAGTAAGTTTCGCCAATTGAGCTTGAATGGTAGCAAAATCCATGTCTTACTTCTTTAGTACCTGAAATCAACAAAACTAAATCAAATATCAAAAGTAAAAATAAAAGACACAAATAGAAACAAAGTCAGTAACTACAACAAACAACACGAAAAAGAAATAACGAGGGATTAGCAAAGTTGCTAATCCCTGGCAACGGCGCCAAAAACTTGATGCGAAAATTAACTTAATACACAAATTAAAACCCTCTTTTGACAATTGTAGTATATGTATAATTAGGGATCGTTCTGGATCGGGGATTAGGATGGCTTGCTAATAACCTCTAAACTGACTCAAAAACATAAAACTAAACTTAAAAACACTTAACAAGACTCAAAGCAAACTTAAAATACTCAAAACAGCTTAAAACAACCAATTAAACTTAAACTAGACACTAGGAATGACTTTGGACGAAAATTGACTTTTACTTGAATCAAAACACTTAAAAACATAAACTAAAATAGATTCTAACTAAATAGACACACTAAAGTAAAGAGGGATTGAGTTTTGGATGAATTTAGAATAAAACAAGTAACTAAAACTTAAGACAGATTTTGGATGAATTAGATGGATGATAAGCTAGCTAGAGGCTCTTTCTCCACACATGACATGTATGCAAATGAATCAATTTCCAGTTACTCCTTCATTGAATTATAAACGACAATGCCCCAAATTACCCGTGACATCACTAGTTAACCCTCAGATTTTCCTTGTATTATTGGATTGCATCATTCGACAACCCAAAACATTCTTTAAAAGTTTCCTACATGACATCATAATAGAGATACAATCAAAGATCATTACGTTTAATGAAAATCATAAGCATTGACAAAGCACTTGCAACTATGACATCATGTCACTCATGCTAGGAATTAAACTTAACGCGATCGTTTATAAGCGATCTCCACTACTTGTAAATATAAGTTTGTAACGATTATGTGAAACTTTCTTATATTCTAGCAACGGATTTATGCATGCCAATTAAGTGTCGACCTTTAATCAACAAATACAAATAAGTTATCAATCAAATAGTTAAGCCAATTGCATTCACGATTCAAGAAATCATAACTGGAATTCAACTCAAATTGCACACATAATCATGGCTTTGAAATCACCCCTAGGCAAGAGGGGTTTAGCAACTCATGTTCACAACAAAACAAAAGATAATGAATTTAAACATAGTAAATAAAGAACGAGTTACACCTAAAACGCTTCAATCTTCAAGCTTGAAACGCCAAGGACCTTCTTTTTCCCCACCTTGTTGCGGCTTAAGTGTCTAAGGATGTGTATGGATATATGGAAGGGAATGACTGAATGTGTTTAGGTTGGATGGAGGTCATGGCAAGGAAAGGGAAATGAAAGTGCATGGAATTGTGTTTTGGGATATGGGAATGTGTAGAATGGTTCGCCCTCCCCCCCTTAATTTCTGTGTGTGTGGTGTATTTTATGGTTCGTGAGAAAAGACCCTTCTCCCTTTCTAAAACCTTTCCGTCTAGAATGTGTCTTTCTGCCCTTCAAGCTGTCCGTGCAGAATGTGTCTCTCTGCCCTCCAAACTGTCCATGCAGAATGTGTCTCTCAGCCCTCCAAGCTGTCCGTGCAGTTTGCATATGTGTGTATGAGTGATGTCTCCACTCTTTGCATGTGTGTGTGCTGTCATGTAATCATCATTTCCACATAACATCATTTCAGCTAGCAATCACACACTTTCTGCCCATGTTGTGTCTCTCATTTCCTTTGTTGTCTGTGTATCTCCCATTTGCATGTGTGTGTATGAGTGATGTCTCCACTCTTTGCATGTGTGTGTGCTGTCATGTAATCGTCATTTCCACATAACATCATTCCAGCTAGCAATCACACACTTTCTGCCCATGCCGTGTCTCTTATTTCCTTTGATGTCCATGTATCTCCCATTTGCATGTGTATGTGCTGCCATGTAATCATAATTTCCACATTGTACCAGTTGTTACACTTGCACACACACATGCTGATTTCCAGCCTTCTAATCTTCAAAAACGTCCATCCTTATGTCTCCATGCTTGCACTATCCAATCTTGACCCGAAAATGCTCCAAAATGCTCCAAATAGCACTTTCTTGCCAACTTTGTTATTAGGACCTACAAACACACGAAAATAGCTTAAAACATTCTTATAAGCAATAACTAGCTAAGTTACTTGTTAAAGAAGCAATGATTGAAAATGTTTAAGCTCCATCATTTCAAACTACAATGGTGGTTGGTGCAAATGAGGGTTAATCAAAAGGATCGCAATCTCAAGGTTCATTTTCTGGGAGTTCTTATAATCATCAAAAGGGTTCATTTGGATATAAGCCCTTCTTTAACAAGAATAAGGGCAGAGGTAAGTTTCAATATGGATTAAGATTTGGAAATAAGCCATTCTACAACAATACAACTTCTAGAATTCTTGGTACCTGACCACCAAGACAACAATTTTACAACAATTCCTTAATGCCACCTTGTTAGATTTGTGTTAAATTTGGTCATCTTGCAGATACTTGTAGGTTCAACAATGTTGAAGCTTCAATTCATAATGGCTGCCAGATATGTGGGAAAAAGAATCACAATGCTCAATTTTGTCACTTCAGAAATGCCAACATCCAAAATAACTCTTTTCCAATGACTGCAATGCATGTCACTGCATCTACACCACCTATGGAGTCTCAATCACCACTAATTTGGCTCACAAACTCTGGAGCAACAAGCCACTTGACAGCTAATTTAAACAATTTGTCCCTAGTTACTCATTTTCCATCAAATGAGATGATCCAAACAGCAAGTGGAGAAGGTTTACATATATCTCACAAAGGTTCTTCTATATTGCAGACTCCATTTCACAATTTGAAACTTAACTTTATTCTATATGTTCCCAAAATATCACAGAACTTGCTCTCAGTACATAGAATTTTCTTTGATAACAACTGTTGGTTGATATTTGATGCATTTTATTTTTGGATTCAAGATAAAGCCACATGGAGAATTATGTTCAAAGGTCTTTGCAATAATGGATTATATCCTATCCTATTTTCATCCTGTCATTCAAAGCAAGCCTTACAACCTGCAGCATATGTTAAGAAACAAGTACACTTCAGTTTGTGGCATCACAGATTAAGTCACCCTTCCAATCTTGTTGTGTTTCAAATGCTTAAAAAGTCTAATGTTTTCATAGCTTTTGATCTATTACCTAGCATGTGCTCAACCTATTTGGGGTGTAAAATCACCAAATTACCATTTTAGAACAAAACAAATAGGTATGTTACACCATTTGAAGTAGTGCATAGTGATGTATGGGGTCCTCCTCCTTACTTGTCTATTGAAGGGTTTAAATTCTATGTAACCTTCATAGATGAATGTACTAGATTCTATTAGGTTTTTCCAATTGTTAATAAAGTTGTTGTTTGTGACACATTCGTTACGTTCTATCAATTTGTGTTAAATCATTTTTCAATTTTAATAAAGACATTGCAGAGTGATGGTGTGGATGAATATATAGGGAAACAGTTTCAAGCCTTTCTTGTAGCCAAGGGTATTAAGCACCAGTTATCATGTCCCTGTACACCAAAACAAAATGGCCTAGCAGAACGAAAACATCACCATATTATTGAGACAACAATAACCCTATTGCAAATAATTCATTTATCTGCAAATTTCTAGTATTTTGCATTTCAAACCTTAGTGTACCTTATAAATAGAATGCCTTCTCAAACCTTGAATAAAAAATCACCATTTCAATTATTGTATGAATCTGTGCCTGATGTACATCACTTAAAGATCCTTGGATACTCCTGCTACCCTCTTTTAAGACCTTTAAACACATCAAAGTTACAACCTATAACCACCAAATGTATTTTTCTAGGATATGCATCAGAATACAAGGGGTATATATGTTATGAGGCTGCTAAGAAGAGGGTTCATATATCTAGGCATGTCATATTTGATGAAAGGGAGTTTCCATACTAGACACTTAATTTTGTACATGATCAACTTTGAGTTTCACCATCACTTCCAATGTCAAATACATCAGCTGTTACAACAAATATTGAAAATGTCTTAGTTATACCCCAACCAAATATCTTTATCACCCCAACCTCTAGTGAGTTTAGTCCATTAAACATTAAGGGTTCATTTCCTACTTCATCTGTTTCTGTGTCATCTATCCCAGTTTCATCACATGTGTCAGTGTCATCCCAATCCATTATTGCAAATGAACAAAATATCTCAGATTCAAATCATGTGGTTCCTGATTTCCAACCTGAGATCCTTCAAGTTATCTTATCAATTCCTCCAATGAATCTTTATCCAATGCAAACTAGATCAAAGAGTGGTATCATCAAGAGAATGGCATTGTTATTCACTGTTCATGAGAATGGAGGTATTAATTTGACTACTTTGGAACCTACAACTTATAAGTATGCACTGAAAAGTTTGGTTTGGGTTGAGGCAATGAAATAAGAACTTTTTGCATTACATTCTCAGGTTACATGGAGCTTAGTGCCTTTACCACCTCACAAGAATCTAGTTAGGTGCAAATGGGTGTTTAAGATCAAGAAAAATGCAGATGGCTCAGTTGGGAGATACAAGGCTAGGCTTGTTGCAAAAGGGTTTAGTCAAGAGGAAGGGATTGATTATGGAAAAACCTTCAGTCCAGTTGTTAAACCAACAATTGTCAGATTTGTATCAACATTCGCAACTCACTATGGATGGTCATTAAGGCAGCTAGATGTGAAGAATGCTTTCTTGCATGACATATTGCAGAAAGAAGTTTATATGTCATAGCCTCCTGGTTTTGTTGATTCCATCATCTAGATTATGTGTGCAAGCTACACAAATCATTATATGGTTTAAAACAAAGCCCTAAGGGCTTAGAATGAGAAATTTACAAGCTTTCTTCATCTTAACTTATGCAGACTCTTCACTATTTGTCAAACAAAATGGCAGCTCAATAGTTATATTACTTCCCTGTGTTGATGATATTATTATCACTAGTAGTACATCTTCAATGATTAATGAAGTAATTAGTGCTTTGATAAAAGAGTTTGAACTTAAAGACTTAGGGCAGCTTTATTATTTTCTAGGAATACAAGTTATATCTCAACCTGATGGTTTGTTTATGTCTCAAGTAAAGTATGTAAGGGATCTTGCCAAGACAGAAATGGAAGACTTAAAATCATGTGCTACACCATGCTTGCCTTATAACAGATTGGTTCTTGATGATGGGAAACCTATAATAATCCAAGATTATATAGAAGCTTAGTTGGGGCTTTGCAGTAACTAACATTTACTAGACCTGATATTGCATTTGCAGTCATCAAGTATGTCACTTCATGCAAAATCCAATGGAATCACATTTCACTGCAGTAAAAAGGATACTTCGATGTTTGAAAGGCATAGTTAACTTGGGAGTCAAGTATATCAAAGGTGACTTAGATGTAAAAGCCTTTTCTGATGTAGATTGGGTTGGTGATCCCAATGATAGAAGGTCAACAACATGATTTGTGGTGTTTCTATGTTCCAATCCAATATCATAGTCTTCTAAAAAGCAGCAAATAGTTTCAAGATCTTCAAATGAGACTGAATATCGAGCATTGTCATCCATCACTGCTGAATTGGACTGGATCAAATATTTGCTATCATTTCTGCAAGTTTCGATTCCTTATCAACCTATTCTTTATTATGATAACATGTCAGCCATTGCCTTGACTTGTAATCCTGTATTGCACTAGAGAACAAAGCATATTGAGGTTTACATTCACTTTGTTAGAGAAAGAGTGAATAAAAAGCTGCTATAGGTTTAATTTGTTCGTTATGCAGAATAGTATGCAGATATCTTGACAAAATGATTATCTGCACCTCTCTATCAAACTCAATGTCACAATCTTAGTCTTGGATTTCCTACCACTGAGCTTGAGGGGGGATGTTGAGGATAGTGATCTAATAGCTATAGAGTGTGCCACTTGTCAAAGATCAACTGAGTTAGTTAGGAAATGTTGTTAGAGTTAGTTACTATGACTTGTTGTGTAGTTGCAATATATAAGCATTGTACTACTGCCATATGATTACAATGAAATATAGAAACTTCTCTCTAAATTCTCTCTCTCTTTTTCTTTCTCTCTCTCTCTCTCTCTCTCTCTCTTTCTCTCTCTCTCTCTCTCTCTCTCTCTCTCTCTCTCTCTCTCTAATATCGGTTACACAATGGTTTACACTTTCAAAGTTCATCACATTGTCAAATCAAAGTTAATTCTCGATTCTAGCTTACATGCATGATATGAAGTTCATCACATTGTCAAATCAAAGTTAATTCTCAATTCTAGCTTACATGCATGATATGAAGTTTATTGATGTTTTAGCAAGAGATATTGGCTATAATATGCTATTTCTCAAAGACTAGGAGGAGTTCTTTCTCAAATACTTATCGGCCTATTCACATAACTTAGTGCTTATAATCAGAACCGTTTATATTATAAATTATTTTGTAAGGATTATCTCTATAAAGAAATATCAATTAAAACTAAGATCGTTTAGTCAATCAACTACAACAAATAGATAGATGGTTTATAATGTTTTTACCAAATACGCAATCTGTTTTTCTATAGTTCAATGATAAACAATCTTAGTTGCATGTAATTGTTTTTTTTTAAATGATCTTTATAGAGTGATTTATAATTTGAACGGTTCTGATTGTAAACAAAAATTCTATAAAAAATCACGAAGTATTTTAAGCAGAAGTTTCCTCTCAATCCTTGAAGAGCCAAATCTTTCTCTTAACTTAAAAGGAGATTTCAAGTTAGTTGTACCTCATTTCTTCATAAGAACTTTTAATTGCTGGGGAAAATAAAAAAGATCGACAGTTGCAAAAAAAAAAATTAGCATCGCCAAGCATCATAAGCCTTGCCCACTTAAGACTCATTAAGGGCCTGGTTTCTTTTGCCTCATGAGACAATGGCTTCTTGCGAGTTTTCCAACAACTTTTTGCTGTTGAGACCTGTTTATACCATATTTAGGGCCTCGTATTTAGATCTCGTACAAATACTCGAGGGACTTAAATGTAATTATGTGATAAAGGAAGGGGCAAATATGTAATAAGTGAGGAGTTCTTATTCTATAAAAGGACCCCTCACCCTCACAATTGGATGAGGCCATTTCTGGAGCCTTCTCACCCCTCTTAAAGCTCTCACTCTCAAAGCTCTCTCTCCCTCAAATAAATACATACTCAGTGTGGACGTAGCCCAAACCTTGGGATGAACCACGATACATCTTGTGTTATTTACATTACTTGCAGATTCACGGTTGGATTTACGTTGTTCCAAGACCTCATGTTTTGTGCATCAACATTTGGCGCCGTCTGTGGGAATCGACACAAAAAACTATGTCGGTTCTCTTTCATTTTTTCACCTCCACCGTGAATCTGCAAAACACACAGAGACACAGACAGCTACGCTCCGTTTCTCCAACAATTTTCAAGAAATGGTACATCTTTTTACTTCTTCTCTCACTCTCCACCTTCACTGTTATTTCCTCTAGGCCTTCAGGCACGCAACCATCACTCCCACCCAACGCTCTCGCCCTCGTTGCCTTCAAATCCAAAGCGAATTTACACGGCGCCCTTCCATTCTCTTCCAACGCCGGCGCCGTCCAGTCCTTTTGTGAATATGACTATTTACCAGACATATGTTCAGTGGACCGGTTCCACCTCTAAACCAGACCACGCTCCAGACGTTCAATGTCTCCGGAAACAACCTCACTGGCGACTCTGTTGCGGTTCGGTGCTTCGTCCTTCTCGTGGAACCCAGGCCTCTATGGTGAGATTGTGAATAAAGAATGCAACCGGACGAGATCCTTTTTTCGACGCAACTCATGTTCACGAAGCTCCGCCGCCTACGAGGGTGCTCGGGCAGAGCAGTGCAGAAAATATCCACGGCTTTGAGTTGACTCAGCCGATTCACAAAATCCCAAGAAGAACCGCCCTTATTATCGAGTTTTCCATTGGCGTCTTCGTCCTGATCTGCTCGCTCCCCTGTTTCGCAATCACGGTGAAGAAACAGTTCGAATCCGTGATCGGACTCTTCGGCCCGAACTTCGGCCCGACTTGGAACAACAGCCTCCTTTTCCAGAACGGCTGCCTCATTCCTGCCGATTTCGTTCAGAAGCAGTTTTAATTCAGAGAGTTGTAGGTCCAGCGTCGATAACATCAACTACCTATCTCAGCCGCACAACCAGTCAGAAGTTATGCGATTCGAGAACTTGAGTCGGACCGGGTGTAAAACTTGTTCAGGTCGATTTTGGTTCAGTCAAATGGGGAGTTGCAACTCTCGCTGGATTTTGAAACGGTGGAGTTGGGATTAAGACTTAAAGGACTCTGCGACTGCGATCCGAATGCCACGGGTACTTGGGTAAAGCTCGGCGAGAGGACAGACGGGTACCAATGCAGATGCGTTGATGGTTTCGACGGAGATGGCTTCAATCATAGGTCGGGCTGCCGAAGAGATGGAGAGACAGAAAGAAGGGCGCTAGGAAAAGAAAAAGGAAAAGCAAGTCTGCAGGGAGGTGGAGAGACAAAGCGGGGTGCAAAAGGAAAAGAGAAAAAGAAAAAGAAAAATGAGGAGTGATGGGCACGACTAGGCTGTCCAAGAAAAGCAAGTGGAGTTAGCCTTCCAGTTTTGCCAAGAGATAGAGACAGAGATGCAGTGGAAAACAAAAGGAAAAAAGAAAGAAATAGAATGGGAAAAGCAAAAGCAAACCAGAAAAACAAAAGCAAGGAATAAACATCCCACCAGAATGATGTAATTTATTTTTATCTTTCGAAGACATCTGTATAAACCCCATCAGAGGGTAATATGTATAAACCCCATCAGAGGGTGGTAAAAAAAAAAAAAAAAGGCAAGCCCAAAATAATGGGCTGCAATGTCATGTGGAGGGCAAAGGCCCATATGCCCAAAAGAGCCAGACCCTTTATTATCACCAACCAGGTGACCAAAAGTATGCCAAGTACTTCACAATTATTCGGCAACCTGCCGCTATTACCAACCAGGTGATCAAAAGTACGCCCAGTACTCCAAAATTATTCGGCAACCTGCCACTATTACCACCAACCAGGTGATGAAATGTACAACCCGTACTCTAATATCATTTGGCAACTAGTCATTCATGCCACCAACCCGGTGATGAAATGTACAACCCGTACTCTCCTTCATGCCACCAACTAGGTGATCAAATGTACGCCCAGTACTCTAAATTATAGATGAGCATTACTCATGTCATTCATACATAAACATTCATGAGCCTCACTCATGACAATCATACATAAACATTCATAACCATCATTCATGTCAACATTCATAACCATCATTCATGTCAACATTCATGAGCATCACTCATGTTAACATTCATGAGCATCACTCATAACAACATCCATAAGCATCACTCATGTCAATCAACATAAACATTCATGAGCATCACTCATGTCAAACAGCTTCAAAAGCTTCATTTACAGAGCTCTAGCTTCAAAAGCTTCATTTACAAAAGCTGCAGCTTTGAAAGCTTCATTTACAGAGCTCTGGCTTCAAAGCTTCACTTTCAAAGCTTCAGTGCAGGGTATACAAATACCACCTCCGAACAACCGTCACTTCGGCCCATACATGGATTCAATTTGAAGTCTCCAGCCAACAGACTCTATTGATCGAAGACTTGGGGGACTACATTATGTACCATATATTGGGCCTCAACTAGGCCTCATGAAAAATACTTGGGGAACTTAGCCTATTACTTATGTATTGAAGAGCGAGCCCTTATTCTATAAAATGGACTCCCTCACTTTCGTTAGAGAGCACCCATTATTCATGTACTGAGGAGCGAACCCTTATTTTATAAAAAAGACTCCCTCACCATCATTAGAGAGCAACGCCGCCAGCTGAGCAACAGCCTCGCCGCGAGCATCACTCCTAACCCATCACTTATGTATTGAAGAGCGAGCCCTTATTCTATAAAATGGACTCCCTCACCACCATTAGAGAGCATCGCCGCCAGCTGAGCAATTGTCTCGTCGCGAGCATCACTCCTAACCCATCACTTATGTATTGAGGAGCGAACCCTTATTCTATAAAAGGGACTCCCTTACCACTATTAGAGAGCATCGCCGCCAACTAAGCAACCACCTCACCGCGAGCATCACTCTTAACCCATCATTTATGTATTGAGGAGCGAGCCCTTATTCTATAAAAGGGACTCCCTCACCATCATTAGAGAGCATCGCCGCCTACTGAGCAACCGTCTCGCCGCGAGCATCAACTCTAGCCCATATTTATGTATTGAGGAGCAAGCCCTTATTCTATAAAAGGGACTCCCTCACCTTCAACGCCACAAGCCGAGCCAACCAAGGCAACATAAGCCACGAGCCGAGCAGCCTAGCAGCATGTGCTACTTCTAGTTGAGCATCATTTCAGATTGAGTACCGCCTTACATCGAACATTAGTTCAAGACAACATCTAGCTACTTCGGCCCACACATGGACTGAATTTCAAGTCTCCAGCCAAAAGACTCTCTTAACTAAAGACTTGGGGGACTACTGTTTATACCATATTTAGGGCCTCGTATTTAGATCTCGTACAAATACTCGAGGGACTTAAATGTAATTATGTGATAAAGGAAGGGGAAAATATGTAATAAGTGAGGAGTCTTTATTCTATAAAAAGACCCATCACCCTCACAATTGGAGGAGGCCATTTCTGGAGCCTTCTCACCCCTTTCAAAGCTCTCACTCTCAGAGCTCTCTCTCCCTTAAATAAATACGTACTCAGTGTGGACGTAGCCCAAACATTGGGATGAACCACGATACATCTTGTGTTATTTACATTACTTGTAGATTCATGGTCGGATTTACGTTGTTCCAAGACCTCCGGTTTTGTGCATCAACAAGACCTAACAATGCGAACCCCATCAAGCTCTTATGTTTTTTATGGTCTGGCTACATAGCAGGAGGAGTAGATGTTATGATGCCCAAAGGGAGAAAAGGAAAATCTCAAACGTAAAACGCTTATATTTCTGTAACTCCTAGTGCAAATGATTTTATTATGGATAGCCACACCCTTGAAACATATTGGTGCAGCAATCGAGTAGAGGTTGAACCTTCCCCTTATAACTAACCAAAATTGGCTTGTGCTCTTTTTAAATCTTCTGCAAGGTTAGACCTCTCAAAGTTATTGCTTTGCATGCAAACTTTATCTTCTTTTTTTCCTTCCTTTTTTTGAACTGGACTGAAATATTACATGTACATCTATCAAAAATAGTACTTGCATTTTGATTCTTAATCTAGCTATGTCCCTTAATTAAAATTCAGTTTGATTAACTGAATCGATTAAGGAGGGGATAAATGGTGCTGCCAATATCAACATGATTTACTAGTCACTTAGCTGACCACCTTTCATCGGAGAGCGGAAAATTGTCCTCTAACTAAATGGTCTTGAAACATAAGACTCTTATGTTGCTCGGATATGAATCTAGGGCACATATTAGGTTGACTATTTCTTGAACTTACGGTTTAGATTTAATTGGCAACTCATACTACGTATTTTCTCAAACAGAGAACCAAGTTGTGGAGCCAAAAATAATCACAATGCGACATGTGGATTTTTTGACAAAAGAGGACAAAAATACCCTTGAGGTACAATGGGATTCCTACGCGCGAGCAGCGGGCAATCATCCTTCAACTAAATTAAAAGTGCCCAAAATAGGTAACAATTCAAAACCCATCTCATCAAATCCCTTCTACAAGGTAACTCCCAAAACCTATTTCATTCCATATATCTGTTACCTCATTTTCCCTTTTTTAGCTAATCAATTAGCTATTTATTTTATTCATTCCATAACCTCCTAAACTTTCTTTTGAAAAATGTGTTAATTGGCTAATCAATGGATTAATTGCCTAATTAATCCATTAATTGCTAAATAAATCACACATTGAACCACAAAATACACCCAAAAAACATCCCAAAGGCCGGCCACCTTTTCTCTAAAGGGGACCGGCCATACTCTATATATTGAACCCCATTTTCTCTAAAAACCTAAGTCCACATTCTTACAAAACTCCAAAAACTCTCTAAACATTTTTCTCTCTAAATTCTAACTTTGGCATCGGAGGTTCTTCGGCCAAAGCCCCCCATTCATCGTGGGCACGTGAGGCTTTTAGCCTTAACCAAATGTGTTAATTGTTTTGTAGGTGCAATTTTGTCCAAGATCAAGGAAGATGAAATTTGCATCCACAAATTGGTGCTTTCATTGAGATAAGAGTCACACACTCGTAGAAGACTCCCGCATCAAAAGGTTTTACTATTTTCTTGTCTATTTGTAGATTTTTCGTACGTTCTTATTATTAGAATTGTTTATCTGCAAGGATTCTTTGATAAAACGTAAAAGAGAAATACAATAGCTAGAAATTTAGAAAATTCCAATATTCAAGAAATGGGACCATAGCGATCCATGAGGCTAAATGTGATCATAGAAGCGGCACCATCGCTACGGGGCTCCACCATGGCAACCATCGTGATGGCCACCAAGGTCACCACTACCCGCGGCGAGGTCCATGGCACCGCTACCACATCCCGAGCCATGCCATTCAAGCTTACACGGGCCCAAGCCCAAGCCATGCCATCCAAGGCCCATGGCACCAAAGCCACAATGCAAGCCTCGCACTCTCATGCATCACGCACTGAACAGCCTGCTCCCATGGCCAAGCATTCTCTCACGACCAAGCCTACTCCCACGACCCAGCCTGTTCCTGCGGCCCAGTCTACTCCCGTCGAGCAGCCCACTCCCGGGGCCCAGCCTGCTCCCGCCGAGCAGCCCACTCTCGTGGTCTAGCCTGCTCCCCTGGCCTTCCAAGCAACCCAAATCGATCCAAGATTAGTCAAACCATCCCGGTTTCAAATTTTCAGACCGAAGATCGAACCGGGAGCATTTTCACCATATTTTTCTTCGGATTTGACATTTCCCAACTTAAATCTTGCGCCCGAAGTCTAGCACACTTCCACTGCTCAAAGAGACACATTCCTTCCAAGCTATTCCAACCCAAATGGAGAACAACATTTGTCTCAACAAGTCATAGAGTTAACGATCGCACAGCAGACGACCTTGGTGAACCAGCTCTTACAACACACCAAGATGCAACGTGCCCCAGACGAGGTGTCCCGAAGCAAGACAAGGGCAGACAAAGAACCTCTCCAACAGCATCCCAACAAACAGCCATTTGACCAACCACAAACCGAGCGTTCAGGTAGTGTACACTCCCGATTGGGCCCCCGAAATAGCGTATATTGCAGTCTTAGAGCGCGGAGGAGCGTGCACTCTCGACTAGGCCCACAGACAAGCATACATTCACGGTTAGGGTCACACTCCGATAGTCAACATGAACAACCTTTCAGGAGAAGTGTTCATTCTCGGCTAAGCCCGTAAGGAGCATCATCCACCTTACATCAGAGTAAGCAGCACGACAAACAGAGAGAAGCAGTCACTCAATCCAGCTCAAGTTCAACCAGCAATCTGCGAAGAACTCGCTCACCTGCTAGGAACGAGTTACATGCACCGCATCCGTGACATAAACGAGCCAAACACATGGAAGAACAGCCTAGATTAACAAGTCA
This sequence comes from Malus sylvestris, assembly GCF_916048215.2. Lineage (NCBI taxonomy): Eukaryota > Viridiplantae > Streptophyta > Magnoliopsida > Rosales > Rosaceae > Malus > Malus sylvestris. The sequence continues at coordinate 14,176,980 of NC_062261.1, read as the reverse complement.
CGGTTGGGGGCAGCCGAGAGCTCCACTACCTCAACAAAGGCAAATTCAGGAAGAAGTAGAGAGACTTTTGACCAAGCGATTGCGCAATTTCTAACACAACGAGGTCACCGACGAGATACTACGACGGAACATGACCAACATAAGTATGTCACCCTTCACGGACGAGATAGAGCAGGCAGAGCCTCCACGCGAGTTCAGCATGCCACATTTCATATCTTTCAAAGAGGATAAGAACCCGGAGAGACACTTAAAGCACTACCGAAGCACAATGATCCTCTATCGAAACAACAACAATCTCATGTGCAAGATATTCGCCACCACTTTACAAGGCGATGAGCAAGATTGGTTATACACCCTTCCGCCACAATCCATCTGGAGTTTCCACGAATTTTCTTTGATTTTCACCAAAGAATATTCATCCTATTGCTCGATCAAGAAGAAGTCCGACCATTTGTTCAACGTAAAAAAGAACCCAAAGAAGTCGCTTCGTAACTATGTGAAGAGGTTCAAAGCAGAGAAGGCAAGGATAGTCGGATGCAACGACTCGATAGCTAGAGCAACCTTCTAAAAAGGACTTCCAGCAGACCACCCGCTATTCGAAAAATTGATCATGAAAGAAGATCTAACTCTGGCATACTCTTTCGCTCTGGCAGAGAAACATGCACTTTGGGACGAGGTTCGCCAATGTACATTCAATGACTTGAAGAAGTATCCAGCATCACCTCCCTACTATCCAAACTAGAAGCAACGGAGGATTTAGTTGTATGTTTAACGGTATCTAAAGCAACAATAAGCTCTACCATCATACGATAAGAGCTAGAGGCCCGACTACCTGTATTCCACAGTTCAAAAGCTCTCATCGAAGCTATCAGAAATTCAAAAGCTAACTTTGGAAATAGTTGTTACAACCTAGAAACTTAAGTTTTACTTTCAAACACACGCAGTCATCCTCATGACGCACTATTCCGCCCAATCCAGACGCGCAACGATAAAGGCATAGACCCTAGCGGATGTAAAGTTTTCTAACGAACGCAACAACTCAGCCCAAAAGACATGCCAAGGGCAGACGAACACTGGAATGACACATTCGAAAGCAAGTTTTATCTTCGTCAGCCCAAAAGATTTTACATATGAGCAACATGTACCGGCAGTTGAGCACCACCTCTTGTTACGCGTCACACGGCCCTGGCCGACCCTTGCTCCATAATTTTGCTCTAGAGTGGTCCAATACCGGTAATTGAGCATCTCCTGCTACGTGTAACATGGTCTTAGCTCCACAACTCCCTACCAAGCATTCATGACACAACAGAGCGGCTCAACGATGCTCCGAAAGTAGCTGAGCACACCCTAGCCGCGCCTACTCCACTCGATGGAGACTTCTGGCATTTACATGTCGACGGTGCATCCAAATACAAAGGTTCGAAAGCAGGTGTAGTCCTTGTCACCCCCAAACGATTCGATACCTGAACAGGTGATCACTCTAGGCTTCAAAGCATCCAACAATGAAGTAGAGTACGAGGCCCTGCTAACAGTCCTCTGAATAGCAAAAGACTTGGCAGTGAAAAAGCTCAAAATTCATTCTGATTCCCAACTAATCACTAGCCAGATTACTTAAGGAGTTTCAGACTTACACCATCACTTAAGTTCCACAAGCAGACAATGCTCACATGGACGCACTAGCCGGCATAGGCTCCGCCTTCGACTACCAACTCAAACGCTCTATTCCAGTGGAGTATTTAGACGAGCCAAGCATAGAGGCGAAGCCAGCAATTGAGGTGTCACAGATCTCTATTGCCTAGCGCTTCCCGATAACCTAAAGGTTCTAAGCTCAATCCACGAAGGCGTTTGTGGAAATCACTTCGGAGGTCGATCCTTAGCATATAAGGCTCTTAACGTAGGCTACTGTTGGCCTACCATGCACCGAGATGCTAAGGAGTTAGTACAAAAGTACGACCATTGCCAACGTTACAAGCCGGTACCAGCACTGCCTGCCAACGAGCTACACCACAGACGAGTTCTTGGTCGTTCATACAGTAGGCAATTGACATGGTAGGAACTATGCAGCATGCTACTGGGGGTAGAGGCATGATGATCATGGCAACCAACTACTTCACCAAATGGGTAGAGGCAAAACCCATGACAACCACAACTTAGACAGACATAAAGCGCTCCATATGGAGGAATATCATTTGTCGATTTGGCATCATTCAATCCATCATCACCAACAATAGCCCGTAATTCATGGGCAAAGATTTGGCCAAGCTCTTCCAAAAATATGGCATCAAGTAGCACATGTCCATACTAAGATATCCTCAAGGTAATAGGAGGACCGAAGCATCCAACAAGATGATCCTCGACTGCATCAAGAAATCCCTCACTAACAAGAAGGGAAAATGGCCAGACGAACTCCCCTGATGTCTATGGGCATATCACACCACCAAAAGGCGAGCAACTGGTTAGACTTCTTTCTCTTTGGCATTTGGCTCAAAAGCAATCATTCATCCCAATGTCATCAAGCCAAGTATCATCAATCTACTTCCAAGCATTGAGTAGAACAGTAAGGAGATGGCCATAAGCTTAGATTTGGCAGAGGAAAAGCGCGAGTAGACCATAACCCGCATCGTAACCTACTAGTAGCAGCTTTTCTCCAACTACAACAAAAAGACCAAGATCTGGTAGTTCCAGTCCGAAGATCTAATCCTAAGAAAAGCCTTCATCACTGCCCCCAGAGAAGGCTCCAAAAAAGATGGATCCCATATAGGAAAGTCCGTACAAGGTCAGTAGAGTATGCGGAAAGAGTAATTACACCTTTGCCACCATGAAATGACAAAAATATCAAAAAGCAGTGGAACGCCTACAATCTTAAGAAGTACCATATGTGACCTCCCGTTATATCAAAGCCCGAAGACTCAAGCAGCTTGACGGGCACCACCTCATAAGCTGATAATTATCCAGTTGTTATGCAGTTCATACCTTACAGCTAAGTTCTCGTTCGTTTTTCAATGAAGAATTCAGAAGTAATCATAACTTGGCTCGGCTGCATGCTTACAACAATTGATCACTCCTGCACTTCAAAAGAAGACTGCGCCCTTTTTAGGGACTCATCGCAAGAATTACGCCCCTCGAGTGACCAACCATGCTCTCAAGTACAAGAAGATAAACTAATTGCTCTCCAGTGTGAGAAGGTAAACCAATTCCCCGACACCCACATGGGTTAGCTCTCCAAGACGGGAGGATAAACTCTACATTTCGAATATCCAAATGTGGATAAGCCTGGCTGCCCTAGTATAACTAGATGCATGATGGCTTACGCCGGGATTCCTAGAAGAAGCCACAATGGTCTTTTTCAAGGCTTAGCTAATTGAAGGATTTTGGGTCTCTTGGCCTAATCCGCGAGGAACCGGGCCCTAGAGACGGATAGGGCACATTACACAGTACGCCCTATAAACGGCTGCCCTGGAACCCTAAAGCTGCTACTGAGTGCACTAAGGTAGCCTACGATTTCCGAAAGACTGCCTACGACTTGCCCTTCGAGCAGCAAAACCACACTAGACTTATACAATAGCACATTCTTGTGAAAGGTTAAACAAGCTAGCGTGTATATACGAAGCTTTATCCACAGCTGACATGTTACGTAGTCAATAAGCTTCACCTTTGCCAAGTGCATAACAACCTACACCAAGTCCTAAAGTGTTGTGATACTTGTTACGCAACCTACGGAATTGGAGAAAGCTAAAGTTAACAGCCTAGTGGTTACGCGGACTTGTCTACTTCTGTAAGTAAGGCATCCAGCTACCAACCCTATGGCTAACAACATTGCAAAGTTCTATGCCAACACCTATAGCTGCATAGGCTACACGAGCATGTCTGCTTATAGAAAAGTAGCACATCTGCCACTGGTCTATAAAGTCTAAAGGTTAGGGCATGAACAAAAGAAATGAAGATGAAGAAAAGCAAAGGAAACATGTTTATAAACAACTAACAAAGGCAGAAAGAGTTCAAGCAAAACAAGAGTTACAAGGAAAAAAAAACAAAAAATCCTAAAGGCTACCTAGGAGACTACACTTCAGCAGCTTGGACATCCCACGACTACCCGGTCGCCACACATTCAGCAGCCACGACATCTAGCGTTTCACCATTGGCTGCCCCAACCTGGGCACCAACTTCTCCAACTACTTCACCAATGGAAGCCTCAAAAGTAAATGCAAGCAAGTATTTCGGAGAAATAGAGAAGGTCTCGAAACCTCGAGCTCATCTTTCTCACCCTTCAGCTGCTTATCCTCCTCGAGCAGACCAACACGGACGCGCTGCAACTCATCCACTTCCTTCTTTAGACTTTCGTTGATCTTCAGTACACCTTGAAGTTCCAACAATTGGGGTTCAAGCCTATCAACGACCTTCTTGAAGTGGATCACTTGATTATAAGCAGCAATCTACTCTTCATCTTTTACATAAGCAGCGAAACAAAGCTCAAAAACTACAAACTCAAGATCTTGAATCTGAGGTATGTAACATCCAATCTCCTTCTCTGCATTTTCATACTTAACTTGGATCGCGTCAAGCTTAATCTTCAAGTCAACAATATTTTGGCGAGGGGTTTCAAGCTGCAGAGAAGTGGGGGCAGATATATTAGACCCTTTCAAAGCAACGAGCTCAGAATCTAACCTTTTGATCTCCTCGACCAAGGAATAAGCTTAAACTGCCATAATCTTCGCCACCTCATTGGCAACCTTACTATATATACATCATAGCAAGCAGAGCAGTCATTCTATATTAGGTCGTATGCTTCGCAAAGGAACTTGGGCAAACAAACCTTTCTAAACGCCATCAACAAACTTGGCACAAATGTCCATGTCTTCAAGTAGATCTGGTTTCAAGAGCACACAGATCTCAGCAGCCTCCCTACAAGTAGGCTTAGTAGATTTCTCACAGCTGCCCACGTGAGCAGTCTCCTCCTTCCCAGCAGGTGAATCAATCTCAGCAGCAGAGGGAATGGGCATTAGCGCCACTTTAGCAGCAGAGTCCACCTTATTGCTCTTCATAATAGCAAGCTTTTTCGAAAGAGAACCAAACTTAGCGCCCAATGGTGGCATAGATTTCGACAATGGGTGCATGACAAGACCTCTACACTAAGCAATACTATCAGCACTCATACAAGACATTCTCGACATGGCAAGCACCACATGCTCAAATCTAGCAGCTTCATTTTTTTCCATTGGAACAAGCCATTCTCGACATGGCAAGCGCCACATGCTCAAATCTAGCAGCCTCATTTTTCTTCCCATTGGAAGAAGTTATGTTAATCACAAGCCTTTTGACAGCAGGCGGACCTTCACAAGCAGCGGAGGAAGTCTTTAGTTTTTCTCAACTGGCAACTCTTGAGCAGGCGGGGAAGATCTCTTTTTTCCACCTTCATTCATAGTAGGCCCCAGGACAGTATTCAGATGAGCCAATGCATCTGCCTTGATCCTCTTTACCTATTCTCTCGAGAGCAGCCTACCTTTCTCCCAATGAAGAGGATTAAGCAACCAACGCCATTCATAGTATTCAGCAGGGGAGCTCAACTCATACCGGCTTTTCCTTCATTTTTCTCTCGGACCAGTAGGCAGGAGGCCTACATGCCCAGCATTTCAGCAGCTCATAAGGCTCGTGACCTCCTCGTTTATCTTAAAGGACATGAGTCATGCGGCTCACCTAACACCGCTCACCAACCCCTCAATCCGCAGCCCCAGTCGTATAGTTTTCCTTGGCTTTAGCCAAACCAAGCAGCTCAAGCAGTGGTTTCGGCCACAACACTTCCTCAGCCCATGTCGAGCCAACTCCTAGCCCCTGCCAGCCGACGTGTCGCACCACCCCAACGGCTCCTCCGCGGTAGCGCTATCTAAGAAAAAGACAAGGAAAATTAAAATGTTCTTACTTTGGTGTGGCGCGGAGAAGACGAAGAAAGCAACGAAAGACGGTCCTTTGCACGGGCAAGATGTAGAAGATTGCTAGAGGAGGGGGAACAAATATCCTCTAAGGTCTCTCTCTCTTGTAGGGTAGAATAAATTGTTCTCCAACGTTAATTTAATAACCCACTTAAGGCGGACTTAAATAGGCTTTGAGAGAAGTTTATTTCCCTTTACTAGAAGGATCTAATTTTCAATTAAAGAGGAAATCAACATCAAAATAGGAAACAATCTTATGTTTCCTCAAGCAATAAGATCTTTACATCTGCTGCCCTTTCCTGCAAGCAGCCCAACAGGTGTAGGGGCATTTGTGGAGCCAAAAATAATCATAAGGAGACACATGGATTTTTGGACAAAAGAGGACAAAAATACCCTTAAGGTACAATGGGATTCCTACGCGCGAGCAACGGTCAATCATCCTTCAACTAAATCAAAAGTGCCCAAAATAGGTAACAATTCAAAACCTATCTCATCAAATCCCTTCTACAAGGTAACTCCCAAAACCTATTTCATTCCATATATCTTTTACCTCATTTTCCCTTTTTTAGCTAATCAATTAGCTATTTATTTTATTCATTCCATAATCTCCAAAACTTTCTTTCTAAAAATGTGTTAATTGGCTAATCAATGGATTAATTGCCTAATTAATCCATTAATTGCCAAATAAATCACACATTGAACCACAAAATACACCCAAAAAACATCCCAAAGGCCGGCTACCTTTTCTCCAAAGGAGACTGGCCATACTCTATATATTGAACCCCATTTTCTCTAAAAACCTAAGTCCACACTCTTGCAAAACTCCAAAAACTTTCTAAACATTTTTCTCTCTAAATTCTAACTTTGGCATCGGAGGTTCTTCGGCCAAAACCCCCTATTCATCGTGGGCGCGTGAAGCTTTTGACCTTAACCAATGATGTTAATTATTTTGTAGGTACAATTTTGTTCAAGATCAAGAATGAAGAAATTTGCATTCACACAAGTTAGCTTTTCTTTTAACACCGCGGGTTTTAATTTGTTAAATGGTGGAGTTCATGAAATGATAAATTATGAATGATTGTCATTCTTCGGCCATACAGGTGGTGTAAAGCAAGATAGAGAATCCCCAACTTTCATGTCAGCTGTTGGACATACCGATAAGCGATTGAAGTTGGACAAGGCCATAAACCGGGAAGATAACAGATATTATAGGGCACTCTCAGCAATGGCTGCTAAAATAGCTTATGAGAACAAAGCCTTCATTAAAACTATGGTAAAAAGTGTGTGGCAGGTACAAATTATCTATAACGTACAACTGCATTGGTTACACAAAGATAATCTTTACCAATCGATTTTATAAATTTATATATGCTATAATAATGTAATTTGGTGCAGATGGAACTAATTGAGTTCTACGACAACTTCTGGAATGTTAAATTATTAAGATCATTACTCAAATCTAATTGTAATCATTTTACAAATATTTTTCTAGCTGCAGTTTTTCAAGAGAAAAATACCACACAAGCTTTCCTTTTTCAAGATGAAACTACTCAATTGATTGTCGTAGCCTTCAGAGGCACTAAGTTCTTTGATACAAACGCATAGTGTGCAGATTTTGAGATTTTCCCTTCAACATAATTGAATTTTTTTCTAAATTGAATATACCATGTTTTATATGAACTGAACAACAAAGAAACTAGTTTTTACATGATATATAAAACAGAAGGCTAATTATAAGGTTTATAGACCTTGTTATATATAAACTGAACAAAAACAGAATTAATTTTTATATAGTAAAACAAAAGACGTTTTAGCATAAAAACAAAAGATTGTTGACAACCGCGAATTTCAAACCCGTGGGCCGTGGCCCTATGGAACTGTTAAACTCCACTTACCAATGCCCTACAAGTTATTTATTGTAAATGTTAGCAAACAACAATATATTCATTAAATTTCAGGATGGGCCTACTAGACCTCACCTGCCCTCTATGTGGCTTTACCACTGCTTTACGTGATGGCGTAACATTAGGTCTGGCAATTCCTGATACGATCTGATAACCCGACACGACACGACATGAAATTAACAAGTGTTCGGATCGACACGATAACGAAACGGGTCGTTATCGGGTAACCCGATAAGCACCTATTAAGATAACGGGTTGGTTCGGGTATACACGTGGGTAACAAAATACATGATAAGCAGAATATTAATTTAATAATTTTATAACCCTAAAAAATACTATAATAATTATATATATTAATTTAACAATTTTATACCCCTAAAAACTATAATAATTATATATATATATATATATATATATATTAAATTAACTATAATAATTATAATAATTATATATACTATAACAATTATACCCCCAAAATATTAACTATAATAGTTATATATATATTAAATTTTATACCCCTAAAAACTATAATAATTATACATACAAAATAAATAGATTTAAATCTACTTAATAAATAAATAAATATATATATACACACACACACCATTGAACTTCATGGGATACGAATTATACGAAACTAATTTCAACAATCTAACCGTCAAACTTGTTTGTATATGCTTCGAGATCGCATCAGCAAAAAATTACAAAAAAAAACATTCACAGATCAAGTAACGAAACAAAACTTTCAGACGGTTATAAACGAAAAATCACGATTTAATGGTTATTTTAACTCTGATTTTGATGATTTTTTACAGCTACACTCCTTGACCCTATATGAATACAATGAATGAATTCGATCTTCAATTTAAAATATTTACACTAGTGGATACCACAAAATCTTATGTATACTTGATGAAAGTAGGAAGAAACTCTTAAGTGTTAATGAATCAATTGTTTTGATGGGATTCGCATTCTACGAAACTAGTTTCAACAATCCAGCCGTCAAACATGTTTATATATACTTCAAGATCACATACGCCAAAAATTGCAAAAAACAAACATTCAGAGATCAAGTAACGGGACAAAACTTTTCGACGGTTATAAACAAAAAATCACGATTTAATGGTTATTTTAACTCCAATTTTGATAATTTTTTACAGCTACACTCCTTGACCCCATATGAATACAATGAATGAATTCGATCTTCAATTTAAAATATTTACACTAGTGGATACCACAAAATCTTATGTTATACTTAATAAAAATATGAATAAACTCTGAAGTGTTAGTGAATCTATTGTTTTGATGAGATACGCATTTTGCGAAACTAATTTCAACGATCCAACCGTCAAACTTGTTTGTATATGCTTCGATATCGCATACGCCAAAAATTGCAAAAAACAAACATTCAGAGATCAAGTAACGGGACAAAACGTTTCGACAGTTATAAACGAAAAATCACGATTTAACGGTTATTTTAACTCCGATTTTGATGATTTTTTACATCTACACTCCTTGACCCTATATGAATACAATGAATGAATTCGATCTTCAATTTAAAATATTTACACTAGTGGATACCACAAAATCTTATGTTATACTTAATCAAAGTATGAATAAACTCTTAAGTGTTAGTGAATCTATTGTTTTAATGGGATACGCATTCTACGAAACTAGTTTCAACGATCCAACCATCAAACATGTTTGTATATACTTCAAGATCGCATACGCCAAAAATTGCAAAAAACAAACATTCAGAGATCAAGTAACAGGACAAAACGTTTTTACGGTTATAAACGAAAAATCACAATTTAATGGTTATTTTAACTCCGATTTTGAAATTTTTTTACAGCTACACTCCTTGACCCTATATGAATACAATGAATGAATTCGATCTTCAATTTAAAATATTTACACTAGTGGATACCACAAAATCTTATGTTATACTTAGCGAAAATATGAATAAACTCTTTAGTGTTAGTGAATCTATTGTTTTGATGAGATACGCATTTTGCGAAACTAGTTACAACGATCCAACCGTCAAACTTGTTTGTATATGCTTCGAGATCGCATATGCCAAAAATTGCAAAAAACAAACATTCAGATATCAAGTAACGGGACAAAACTTTTCGACGGTTGTAAACAAAAAATCACGATTTAATGGTTATTTTAACTCCGATTTTGATGATTTTTTATAGCTACACTCCTTGACCCTATATAAATACAATGAATGAATTCGATCTTCAATTTAAAATATTTACACTAGTGGAAACCACAAAATCTTATCTTATACTTGATAAAAGTATGAATAAACTCTTAAGTGTTAGTGAATCTATTGTTTTGATGGAATACGCATTCTACGAAACTAGTTTCAACGATTCAACCATCAAACATGTTTGTATATACTTCGAGATTGCATATGCCAAAAATTGCAAAAAAAAAAACATTCAGAGATCAAGTAACAAGACAAAACTTTTCGACGGTTATAAACGAAAAATCACGATTTAACGGTTATTTTAACTCCGATTTTGATGATTTTTTACAGCTACACTCCTTGACCCTATATGAATACAATGAATGAATTCGATCTTCAATTTAAAATATTTACACTAGTGGATACCACAAAATCTTATGTTATACTTAATGAAAGTAAGAATAAACTTTTAAGTGTTGGTGAATCTATTGTTTTGATGGGATACGCATTCTACGAAACTAGTTTCAATGATCTAACCGTCATACTTGTTTGTATATGCTTCGAGATCGTATACGCCAAAAATTGCAAAAACCAAACATTTAAAGATTAAGTAACGGGACAAAACTTTTCGACGGTTATAAACAAAAAATCACAATTTAACGGTTATTTTAACTCCGATTTTGATGATTTTTTACAACTACACTCCTTGACCCTATATGAATACAATGATTGAATTCAATCTTCAATTTAAAATATTTACACTAGTGGATACCACAAAATCTTATGTTATATTTAATGAAAGTAAAAATAAACACACTAGTGGGTCACTTTCATAAGCTTTGAGTTCCATTGGCAAGGTTTAAACTTTTAAGAAAGGTCTCACAACCTTGAAAACGAAAACGCCTTCATTTTGCATATCCTTGCACATTTAATATTTGTAATAGATTAGTAGTGTATTTTTTATGAGGCTCTTATTTTCGAGTGTAGATGTAGTACTTAAGCGACAAATGTGTTTTAATGTTGTGAAGTAATATTTATATGACAATGTGTGGTATGTGCAAATTTAAGAAAAAAAATATATTTTTCTTAACGGGTTATAACGGGTCATAACGGGTCGGGTCACTTTAACCTATTAAGGACCCGTTAAGATAACAGGTGTGACACGACACGACCCGTTAAGATAACAGGTGTTACACGAAAACGACACGAACACGACTGACACGACCCGTTTGCCAGGCCTACGTAACATACAAACGTTGTAATCCAAAGTGTTTATTTTTTTTCTCATCATATAAAGATCATTTTTAGGAAATATACTTTAATTTGGAGCCCGTTTAGTCATCCATACTAATCAAACAAGTGATTACTTATTACCATAACTATCAACTTGTTCGAACACATGGATCTCTAAATGGCCTTTAAATTAAATTAATTTTCCAAAAATAACCTTTGCAACAAAAATGATGTCCAATTGAGAATATAACATCTATATAATAAAATGATGTCACATCTTCGTATGAATAAGAAAGGATATGTACTATCATTTTTTAAAATGTTACTTATGTAGAATGATTAAGTAATGAATTTGGGAAAACACATTTTATTTCAAGTTTTATGGTTCAGAAAAAACGAAACTTTAATAAATTTATAATCCATAATGGCTGAAACAGATCGTCTCATGTTATTCGATCAATATTTTAAGAGTTAATTTTTTTTCAAGTTAGCTTAATAGGTCGTATTCGTGTCACTCGTTACGAAAGCGGGTCATGTCCACGACAACACAAAAATGAAATATGTGGGTTGTCAAGTCCGTGTGTGGAGCATGTGATTCAATATGCTAATGGATAGTGTTGAGTTTCCATCTATGTGTCTCAAGTTTGAAACTCTACATCTCTTAAATTATTTTTATAGTTCTCCTCCTTTTAATAATAATAATTTTTTTCTTAAAACAAGTCTGAGCGTGGAGAACAACTTATTAAATTGACTATCACCATCATGATATTCTATAACAATATATCATAACACATTGGATAAAAAACTTATATTTATTTACATATCCCTTGAAACGCCACGATAACAATATACGGGATTGTGAGTCATTCTTTCTTGAATGAAAAATGACGTGCAACTAACTTTACACTAGGTTTGGATGAGGGAAATAAACTTAGAATTTGGATTAAAGACAGAGTTTATAAATTGACATACACCAGTTCCCTTGTTTGGATTCATAAACATGGAAATTTAGAATTTCCATATGGAAAAAAACTTGGAATTTGGGACCTCCAATTCCCAAGTTTAAATTCCATGTAAATAAGTGTCATTTTCCAATTTCTATGATTGAGAGTTTAAAAACAACAAATTCCATATTCAATTGCATTGTTCTTTTAGGTTACCCAAACAAGAAAATTCACAAATTCTATAGAATAAAATTCCATCATTTAAATTTCCGTCATTTTAAAATTCCTTAGTAATCTTAAATTTCTTCATCCAAACATAGTGTTAGAGTAGGGCTGGGCATTTACCAAAAAAAAAAAAACAGATGGAATTGCCCGAACTACACTAGCGGTTTGGCTTGGTTTGGTTTTTTTTATTTTTTTATTTTCGGTGGTTAAACCAAACCGCACCAACCTTAAAAAGCATAGAGAAATGAAATTACGACAGACATTTTGATGCCTTTTTTTATTATTAAATGCAAAGGAGAGCAGTCAGCTCTCATTTGGGAGATAGAAGCAGACACAGTGTGTGAGAAAAACAAGGGCACGAAGGTAGCGGCTAGGCCTGGCTGTAACGACCCTAAATTTCTAATTCAGAAGCTAATTAGTAAGATAGGCCCCAAATTCATTTTCTTAGCAAATTTCACAAAAAAAATTAATCTCAGGTATTTTATTATGGCTGCATATAACCTCGTTAGACTGCCTACGTACCCTACAAAGGGATCAAGTCATTCGTAGTTCACATTACGCTTCTAGAACAACATACTAAAATTTCATTCCAATCCAACGGTCGGATCTCCGCCAATTACAATTCAAGTAGTGGTTGACGTTTTATTTTATGAACTTAGAAATCTAATTCGGGAAGATCCGTACGTTGTATTCCCGGTCTTTATATTCCCAAGGTCCTCAAATATTACGTATTATAATGTCTCAAAGTTTGGTGACGATCCAATGGTCGGATCGTCGATTCATATTTTAACCAAGTAGTGTATCGTAATGAATTTAGGTTCAAACGATCAAACTACGTCACACGAATATCAAATCAGAAATTAAGACATCTAATTGAGCTTAAAATAGCATCGTTAACCCTTTGGCCAAGCACCACCGCACGTGCCGCTGTGGGTGGTGGTCGCCCCGACTTGCTAGAAAATTTCAACTATTTCTAAAAATTACCAAATTTTATAGACAAGAAGGTCTTAATGAGAGGAACAATTTTTATACTTGTGGCCAAGTCCAATTTGGCCGGGAAGAGCTCCAATTAAGCTCGAACCCTCCGGAAACCCTAGAAATGATGGGCTTCGATTTGCCTTCACAGGTGTTCTACCACTCTAGGAACCAGTTGGGTATTGTTCTAGGCCTCACGAATAGTGGTTTAAAGGTGGTGGTTGCTTTCACATCGCCGAATTTTTGCCGTGGCACCCCTGGAACCCACGGGTTCGGTTCTTCATGAAATAAGAGCCAAAATGGCTCGGGTTCGAAAGGAAAAAGGGTGGAGCAGAGGTTGGGATAGTACTAGCAGGTGATGGTTAGGTGAATTTGCCTGAAAAATGGCGGAGAACCGTCAAAAGTTCACCGGTTTCGAAACCGGGTTACTGTGTGGGTGTACGGGCCGAAAGGGTTGGGTACTCTGCACCTCTCCCTTTTTCTTTTCCTTTCTTCCTCCCACACTTTCCTTTCCTTCCTCTCCCCTGTTGCCATCTGGCAGCTTCCAGAGTTCTCTCTCTCTTTTTTTTTCCTCTTAAACAATAACATCTATATTTACATCATTTCTAAAATATTAAGGGTATTACATTTGACCCACATTAAAATAAATCTCGTCCTCGAGATTTCTACCCTCAAATAACGAAAATGAATTAGAGCTAATTCCACCATTCCATTTATAGTGAATAAAATCATAACCTCATTCTACGATTTTATTCAAGCCTCAGAAATAAATACTTCATGAAGTAATCATTTATACTTAGGTTTCCTACCACTCTTATTGGTAGAATAAATATTGGAAATTCTAGCCATACACATTGGCGAAATAAATATCACATCAAGCCATAATTCGCATTGGCAAAATAAATATCACAATCATTGGTAAACCACTTACCATCGTTGGTTATACGCAGCCGTTACTACGACTCTTCATCAAAAAATTTGGCCACAATCACTGGCGATATCAAACATCATAAGATTTTGCCATATTCATCCTGGGCAAACAAATATCATAAATTCCAGCCAAACCATCATCAGCTAAATAATTATCAAAATTTCAAGCCATAATCATCAGTGGCTAAATAAATATTACAATTTCAAGCCGAACCATTAGAATTGGCAAATCAAATATCAGAAATTCGATCCAAAATCATTGGAATTTCTAATCAGAATCACTGGTAAAATCATTTACCATCATTGGCTTTACATAGCCGTCACCACGATTCACCTTCAGAATTCGTGTGCCAACATAATCAAATCTGATGACTGATCCCGCGGCCGATTACCCTCACTTCAATCTGACCACAACAACACGAAGTAAGGTATCGAAAGTGTCCATTTAATCTTACACCCCAAAACCAAGTACCCTCCCCACGGGATATGGTACAAGTCCAGCCATGTAGGCCTCTAGAGGTTTAGGGGATCGAAACCCAAGGCAGCGCGCGGTGCCCCTCACTCCTAGTAACTCTCAAACCAGGAGTGTCCATTTCCAACAGCCATATCACATAGACTATCCCACAGGAGTAGCCTGACCTTATAACACCATCTGAAGGTTTAGGGGATCGAAACCCAGGGGAACCTCATATTCCCTTTCACTCTCAGGTCATCAAAATCATTCAGGGAACCTACATTCACAATCCACAAGAACCTGTGCTCACAACAACATACGTGAGTAATCCACAATACATATATGTATCTCACATATTCATAGAAATTATGAAATATGCAACCACAATGCAAATCATAATTTCCACTCACGAAATTCCATAATCACTATGGAAATTACACCACAATCACAATGCATATCATATATGTGTCTCACATATATATAGCACATGAATGTCACTTCATTCACCAAAATTATGAAATAATGCAATCACAATGCATATCATAATTCACATTAATGCCTCAAGATGCATAAAACTTATGAAATATTGCATTATCACTGCAATCATATTTCACATCACCAAAACAAGAGAATATAAATATATATTCACTCTCCTATCAGTGCGAAATTCATAAAACATATGTATTTCACATTAATGCCACATTAATCACAGAAATTATGAATAATGCACTAACAATGCAAATCATAATTTCCGTAGCACTTTATTCACAAAAATTATGAAATAATGCATTCACATTGCATTTCATAATTCACCAAAGGAAGAATTCAAGAGTATAACAAATTGAAAGTAGGATCGTTCGCTCTGATACCACCTTGTAATGACTCAAAATTTCTAATTCGGAAGCTAATTACTAAGACAGGCCCCAAATTCATTTTCTTAGCAAATTTCACAAAAATATTAATCTCAGGTATTTTATTATGGCTCCATCTAACCTCGTTAGACTGCCTACGTACCCTATAAAGGGATCAAACCATTCATAGTTCACATTACGCTTTTACAGGCAAGAAAGTCTCAATGAGCGGAACAATTTTTATATATGTGGCCAAGTCCAATTTGGTCGGGAAGACCTCTAATTTAGCTCGAACCCTCCAGAAATCGTAGAAAAGATGGGCTTCGATTCGCCTTCACAGGTGCTCCGCCGCTCTAGGAACCATTTAGGTATTGTTCTAGGCCTCACAATGAGTGGTTTGATGGTTATGGAGGTCGGCGTTGCTTTCACGATCGCCAAATTTCCACCGTGGCACCCCCAGAACCCACAGGTTCGATGCTTCACGAAATAAGAGCCAAAATGGCTTGGGTTTGGAAGGAAAAAGGGTGAAGCAGAGGTCGGGATAGTACTAGCAGGTGATGGCTGGGTGAATTTGCCTGAAAATGACGGAGAACCGTCGAAAGTTCACTGGTTTTGAAACCGGGTTGTTGTGTGGGTGTCCGAGCCGAAAGGTTTAGGTACTCTGCACATCTCCTTTTTTCTTTTCCTTTCTTCCTCCCGCATTATCATTTCCTTCCTCTCCCCTGCTGCCATATGGCAGCTTCCAGAGTTTTCTCTCTTTTTTATTTCTTTTTTTGTCCTCTTAAACAATAACGTGAATATTTACATCATTTCTAAAATATTCAGGGTATTACACTGGCAAACGAGTCATGTTTGTCGTGTTCATGGAACACCTGTTATCTTAATGAGTTGTGTCATGTCACACCCATTATCTTAACAGGTTCTTAAAAGGTCAAGTCATTTTACCCAACAGGTACAATGACTCGACCCATTAAGAATTTTTTTTTCTAAATTTTCACACACCACATTGCCAAACAAATATTACTTCAAAAACTAATTCAAAACCAAAAAACCCAATTTTCAAAAACTCTAGAAACGAAAACCCAAATTGAAGAAACGAAATCAATCTTAATTTGAAGCAAAACCCTATCTTTTGAAAGTAATTCGAAAGAACAACTACATCGATTAGGGCTCGAGATTCGCTTGATCTAGAGAAAGCAAATCAAAGACAAAATTAGCAGACTGACTGGTGGTGGGTTACTAGGTCATATGTGATGACAATGGTGTGGTGGAGGGAGATTGAAAAGGATGGTCATGGACTCGTGGCTGGCCAGAGTTGATGTTCGAGACTAAGATTCAAGAGTTCAGTTTGAGAGAGAGGCTGCTTCTATTCGAGCATTCAAGAATGAGAGTGTCTAATTTAGGGCTAAGAAAAATATTGGACACCCAAGATTAAATCTCAACCAGTCCAACGGTCATCAATTTTCTAAATTTAATTTTTTGACATCCCACATCGTCTAGGGGAGTGGATCCTGTAAGCCTTATATGTATATTCTCATCTCTACCTAGCACGAGGACTTTGGAGAGCTCACTGGCTTCGGGTTCCATTGGAACTCCAAAGTTAAGCGAGTTCGCGTGAGAGCAATCCTATGATGGGTGACCCATTGGGAAGTTCTCGTGTGACTTCACAGAAACAAAATCATGAGAGTGTGGTCGGGGCCCAAACCGGACAATATCGTGCTACGGTGGAGTCGAGTCTGGGATGTGGTGGGAGCCCAGGTCGGGATGTGACAATTTGGTATCAGAGCCAATCCCTGGTCAGAAGTGTGCCGACGAGGACGTCGGTCCCCTAAGGGGGGTGGATTGTGACATCCCACATTGCCCAGGGGGTGAATCATGTAAGCCTTATATGTATATTCTCATCTCCACCTAGCACAAGGCCTTTTAGGAGCTCACTGGCTTTGGGTTCCATCGGAACTTCGAAGTTAAGCAATTTCACGCGAGAGCAATCCCATGATAGGTGACCCACTGGGAAGTTCTCGTGTGAGTTCCCAAAAACAAAATCGTGAAGGTGTGGTTGGGGCCCAAAGCGGACAATATCGTGATACGGTAGAGTCGAGCCCGGGATGTGGTGGGGGCCCAGGTTGGGATGTGACAATTTGGTATCAAAGCCAATCCTTAGTCGGAAGTGTGCCGACAAGGATGTCGGGCCCCTAAGGGGGGTGAATTGTGACATCCCACATCGCCCATGGGGGTGGATCCTGTAAGCCTTAAATGTATATTCTCATCTTTACCTAGCACGATGCCTTTTGGGAGCGCATTGGCTTCGGGTTCCATCGGAACTCCAAAGTTAAGCGAGTTTGTGCGAGAGCAATCCCATGATGGGTGACCCATTGGGAAGTTCTCGTGTGAGTTCCTAGAAAAAAAACTGTAAGGGCGTGGTCGGGGCCCAAAGAGGACAATTTCGTGCTACGGTGGAGTCGTGTCCGGGATGTGGTGGGGGCCTAGGGCGGGATGTGAAAAATTTAATATATATATATATATATATATATATATATATATATATATCAACTTTTAGTTCAGTTTGGGATTAAATCCCACTATTGTTAATTATAATATTTCTTTTTAATGGTATAAAATTATTATATTAATATTTTTCTTATCATGTAACGGGTTACCCACGTGTATACCTGGACCGACCCATTATCTTAACAAATGTTTATGGGGTTACCTGATAACGACCCAATTCGTTATTGTGTTGACTCGAAAACCTGTTAATTTCGTGTCGTGTCGTGTCGGGTTAATGGGTCGTGTCAGAAATTGCCTGGCCTAGTAACAGCTGCTCTTTGGTGCTCTTCTTGGGCTGCATCATTTGTATTTCCTTTGAGCAATCACTTATATTGGTGCTACGTTCGGTAGCTTTTAGGAAATGAATTTGTTATATATTTTCGTCTTCACACAAATCGAAAACCGATCTAAACCAACCCTCTACTGTCAGTTAACCAACTTGATTTTCGACTTAGCTTGGTCGGTTTCAGTTTGCAATTTCGGCCCAACCGACTAGGTCGGTTTGGATTCGATTTTAGCCCAAAACTAACCCAAACCAAACCAACCCACGCCCACCCGTAATTTAGAGTTTAGAATGCCGTGGTGGTTAGGCCTGGCAAACGGGTCATGTTTGTCGTGTTCGTGTCCTTTTCATATAACACATGTTATCTTAACGGGTCATGTCGTGTCATACCTGTTATCTTAACAGGTCCTTAACGCGGGATGTGAAAAATTTAATATATATATATATATATATATATATATCAACTTTTAGTTCAGTTTGGGATTAAATCCCACTATTGTTAATTATAATATTTCTTTTTAATGGTATAAAATTATTATATTAATATTTTTCTTATCATGTAACGGGTTACCCACGTGTATACCTGGACCGACCCATTATCTTAACAAGTGTTTATGGGGTTACCTGATAACGACCCAATTCATTATTGTGTTGACCCGAAAACCTGTTAATTTCGTGTCGTGTCGTGTCGGGTTAACGGGTCGTGTCAGAAATTGCCTGGCCTAGTAACAGCTGCTCTTTGGTGCTCTTCTTGGGCTGCATCATTTGTATTTCCTTTGAGCAATCACTTATATTGGTGCTACGTTCGGTAGTTTTTAGGAAATGAATTTGTTATATATTTTCGTCTTCACACAAATCGAAAACCGATCTAAACCAACCCTCTACTGTCAGTTAACCAACTTGATTTTCGACTTAGCTTGGTCGGTTTCAGTTTGCAATTTCGGCCCAACCGACTAGGTCGGTTTGGATTCGATTTTAGCCCAAAACTAACCCAAACCAAACCAACCCACGCCTACCCGTAATTTAGAGTTTAGACTGCCGTGGTGGTTAGGCCTGGCAAACGGGTCATGTTTGTCGTGTTCGTGTCCTTTTCATATAACACCTGTTATCTTAACAGGTCATGTCGTGTCATACATGTTATCTTAACAGGTCCTTAACAGGTCGGGTCCCTTAAGTGACCCGACCCGTTATAACCCGTTATGACCTGTTAAGAAAAATATATTTTTTTCTTAAATTTGCACATACAACACTTTGCCACATAAATATTACTTCAAAACATTAAAACAAATAATTTAATATATATATATATATATCATTATATTATATAATTATTTTAGTTTTTAGGGGTATAAAATTGTTAAATTAATGTATATAATTATTATAGTTTATTCATACTCATTAAGTATAACATAAGATTTTGTGATATCCATTAGTGTAATTTTTAAAATTGAAGATCGAATTCATTCATTGTATTCATATAGGGTCAAGGAGTGTAGCTGTAAAAAATCATCAAAATCGGAGTTAAAATAACCGTTAAATCATTATTTATATTTTTATAACCGTCGAAAAGTTTGGTCTCATTATTTGATTTTTGAATGATTGTTTTTTGCAATTTTTGGCATATGCGATCTCGAAGTATATACAAACATGTTTGACGGTTGGATAGGTGAAACTAGTTTCGTAGAATGCGTATCCCATCAAAACAATAGATTCACTAACACGTAAAAGTTTATTCATACTTTCATTAAGTATAATATAAGATTTTGTGGTATCCACTAGTGCAAATATATTAAATTGAAGATCGAATTCATTCATTGTATTCATATAAGGTTAAGGAGTGTAGCTGTAAAGAATCATCAAAATCAGACTTAAAATAACAGTTAAATAGTGATTTTTCTTTTTATAACCGTCAAATGTTTTATCCCGTTACTTGATCTCTATATGTTTGTTTTTTGCAATTTTTGGCGTATGCAATCTCGAAGTATATACAAACATGTTTAACGGTTGGATCGTTGAAACTAGTTTTGTATAATGCGTATCCCATCAAAACAATAGATTCACTAACACACTTAGAAGTTTATTCATCCTTTCATTAAGTATAACAAGATTTTGTGGTATCCATTAGTGTAAATAGTTTAAATTGAAGATCGTATTCATTCATCGTATTCATATAGGGTCAAGGAGTGTAGCTGTAAAAAATCATCAAAATCGGAGTTAAAATAATCGTTAAATCGTGATTTTTCTTTTTATAACCGTCGAAAAGTTTTGTCCCGTTACTTGATCTTTGAATGTTTGTTTTTTGTAATTTTTGGCGTATGCGATCTCGAAGTATATACAAACATGTTTGATGGTTGGATCATTGAAACTAGTTTCGTAGAATGCGTATCCCATTAAAACAATAGATTCACTAACGCTTAAAGAGTTTATTTATACTTTCATTAAGTATAACATAAGATTTTGTGGTATCCACTAGTGTAAATATTTTAAATTGAATATCGAATTCATTCATTGTATTCATATAGGGTCAATGAGTGTAACTGTAAAGAATCATCAAAATCGGAGTTAAAATAACCATTAAATCGTGATTTTTCTTTTTATAACTGTCGACAAGTTTTGTCCCATTACTTGATCTCTGAATGTTTGTTTTTTGCAATTTTTGGCATATGCGATCTCGAAGTATATACAAACATGTTTGACGGTTGGATTGTTGAAACTAGTTTCGTAGAATGCGTATCCCATCAAAACAATAGATTCACTAACACTTAAAAGAGTTTATTCATACTTTCATTAAACATAACATAAGACTAGTGTAAATATTTTAAATTGAAGATCGAATTCATTCATTATATTCATATAGGGTCAATGAGTGTAGCTGTAAAGAATCATCAAAATCGGAGTTTAAATAACTGTTAAATCGTGATTTTTCTTTTTATAACCGTTGAAAGGTTTTGTCCCCGTTACTTAATCTTTGAATGTTTATCTTTTGCAATTTTTGACATATGCGATCTCGAAGTAAATACAAACATGTTTGACGGTTGGATCGTTGAAACTAGTTTTGTAGAATGCGTATCCCATAAAAACAATAGATTCACTAACATTTAAGAGTTTATTCATACTTTCATTTAGTATAGCATAAGATTTTGTGGTATCCACTAGTATAAATATTTTAAATTGAAGATTGAATTCATTCATTGTATTCATATAGGGTCAAGAAGTGTAGTTGTAAAAAATCATCAAAATCGGAGTTAAAATAACCGTTAAATCGTGATTTTTCGTTTCATAACCGTTGAAAAGTTTTGCTCGGTTACTTAATATTTGAATGTTTGTTTTTTGCAATTTTTGGCATATGCGATCTTGAAGTATATACAAACATGTTTGACGGTTGGATCGTTGAAACTAGTTTCGTAGAATGCGTATCCCATCAAAACAATAGATTTACTAACACTTAAGAGTTTATTCATACTTTCATTACGTATAAATAAGAAATCTACTAGTGTAAATATTTTAAATTGAAAATCAAATTCATTCATTGTATTCATATAGGGTCAAGGAGTAAAGTTGTAAAAAATCATAAAAATCAGAGTTAAAATAACAGTTAAATCGTGATTTTTCGTTTTATAACTGTTGAAAAGTTTTGTTCGGTTACTTAATCTCTGAATGTTTGTTTTTTACGATTTTTTAATGATGCAATCTCGAAGCATATACAAACAAGTTTGACGGTTGGATCGTTGAAATTAGTTTCGTATAATTCGTATCCCATCAACTTCAATGGTATATATATATATATATATATATATATATATATATATATATATTTATTTATTTATTATGTACGTATAATTATTATAGTTTTTAAAGGTATAAAATTTAATTTAAAATTATATATATAATTATTATAGTTAATGTTTGGGGGTATAATTATTATAATTATTATAGTTAATATATATATATATATATATAATTATAGTATTTTTTAGGGTTATAAAATTATTAAATTAATATTCTACTTATCATGTATCATGTTACTCACGTGTATACCCGAATCAACCCGTTATCTTAACAGGTGTTTATCGGGTTACCCGATAACAATCCAATTTGTTATTGTATCGATTCGAATATCTGTTAATTTCGTGTCGTATTGTGTCGGATTATCGGGTCATGTCAGGCCAGTTTGTGGTTCACCCACTGGAGCCCTGCTCTGTATCCACACCGGTAACACCACCACAAAAACACAAACTGATTTAAAAAGACAAGGACCGGTGACCAAACTCGGCCCAATTGTGTATATTGTTTGCTTCAAGGTGCGGGCGGCGCGAGCGAGCGAGCGAGAGAACGCGCGCGGGGGAGAGAGGAGAGAGAGCGCGAGAGGTTGGTCTTGTCAGGTGTCTAGGGTTTTGAAAATCCCAGAAATTGATTGATGGATTGAGATTGCACAAGGTTAGTGAGCGCGTAAATGAACAGATTTCATGCCCTAAATTTCAGTTTTTCTCTAATTGAATCCCAATTTTCGTAAATTGAAGAAAACAGAAAGAAAAAAAATGTCGAATTCGAAAATGGTGAGTTTGATTTGGTTTATGCCGATTGTGTGTGAGAAAGAGGTGTGCTTATCATGTGCAGGAAGCGAGTGTGATAGATTTGTTAGAGAGAGAGTGCTTAGAAGAACAAAAAGCTCTCCTTTTTTCAATTTTAGGGTTTCTTTGCCCCCTTTTGAGCTGCCTTCTCCAATTACCTCATGGACCGTAAGCTCGTGGTAAGTTTTATTATTTATTTGGTTTCTTTTTTCTGTTTTTTTGGCCTATGTATTAAATTTTGCAATTTTATTAATGGGTTGATGGAATTTATTTGAATTGGGTTGTCTGTGATCGTAATTCAGGTTTTGGGCATTCCGTGGGATATCGATACGGAAGGGCTGAAAGAGTATATGGTCAAATTTGGGGAATTGGAAGATTGTATTGTCATGAAGGTTTGCCAATCACCCAACCCTTTTTGCTTCGCTAATGCTGTCGTTCCTTTTCGAAATTTATTTATCTGTGTTCCTCTTGTGCTTTACTACTTGAATTAATTTTGATAAGTTAGTTTTGTCGCCGCTTGGTTTGGAAGGTGAGTGTTGCGCAAATTTCGTGTAACATTTCCTTTCTCTCTAACCTTAAAAGCATTTGTTACTGTATTTGTTTCCATATTTATTAGGATCGGTCAACTGGTCGGTCTCGTGGATTTGGATATGCAACATTTGTATCTGCTGAAGATGCGAAGGTGAGTTGGATTAGAATTTTCTAAGGGTCCTATTTGTACTGGCTAAATGTTTTCAATGATTGCAATATTGCATGATCACTTAGTTAGGAAACGTAAATGTGTTAAGAATCTTAAGAATTAAGATCAACAGTCAGTATCAAATTTCTTATGCCTTACATCCTTTTTACTATAGAATGCAGCATCAAGTGAGCACTTTCTTGGCAATCGAATGCTGGAAGTTAAAATAGCTACTCCAAAGGTGATATAAATTCATGACAAGCATTGCTTTAATACTGTTCTCAAATTTTTATTTTGGTTAATCATAATTGTCGTCCATGTGTGTTTGTGTTTCTTTAACATAACAAGTTTTGTGGGCTGTATTGCCAACAATCTTTCTTTTTTTTTTTTACAGGAGGAGATGAGAGCACCTGCAAGAAAAGTTACCAGGATATTTGTTGCAAGGATCCCACAATCTGTGACAGAAGCAAACTTTAGAAGGTACTTAAATGTATTGTTGTTGCAATATGTTAGCTATCGTTGTTGACTTCTTTGTATACTATTTTGTGAGTTATGATGTGGAATTAACCTGATGTTTCTTTGACTTTCTTTTGCAGTCATTTTGAGAAATATGGTGAAATAACGGATTTATACATGCCGAAGGTTCTCTATCGAGCTCTTCAAACTCACATTATATTAGATGTTGTAATTTTGTGTGTGTTGATGTTTCAGTACATATCCTTCCAAGTCTTGTAAATATGCATAGATATGTCTGTGCACGTACCCACCAAGTCACACATTTACCTTTCGAATTATTGCTGGGTTGGACCTAGTACCCTATGATTGTCACAAATGTGTTTTTTTCAGGATCAAGGCTCAAAAGCACATCGTGGAATTGGGTTTATAACATTTGAAAATGCAGGTCAGACCATCTCATGTAGTCTCTTGTGTCTTGCATCATGCCTAATGTCAGTTTCCGTTTTCCATTTGAATTTAAGTCCTTTGGTGGAAACATTAAGTTAGTAGTTTGCTTTACTTGAGCTTGCAATGGACATAAATTTATTTGTGATGATGTGGGAAACGCATGCAGTGAGACCGTGAGATAGGGGAGAATTAAAGGTCAGTGGCATTTTGTTGCATGGAACTATGGAAGAAAGGATGTTTTCCTCTAGCACATTTGATTACTTTATATGTTCTTTTTACTGGCATTTACATCTGAAATTCTTTATATGTTGATGTCATGTTTTGTTTTTCCATTAAGTCTTGTAAGAAGTGGTTAGTTTATCATTATCCAAAATAGGAATTGAATATAATGAGTTAGCTTCATTAGGATAGATGATCTGGGAGCTGATTGTATGATATATTCCTTTGTGGTTGATATCATTATTGTTTTGAGGAAAAGTACTGGACAAACAAATGTTCTTTGTTGCAGATTCCGTGGAAACATTGATGGCTGATACTCATGAATTAGGCGGTTCCAATGTAGTTGTTGATCGAGCTACACCCAAGGCAAGTTACCGCTTTGACAATCTGTACTCCTTCGTTTTTTGAATTTATAGCACTAATTCCCTTTGAAGTTTAAAGATTGGTTGTAAAGATATCACTAATTCAAGAATCTAGATACATAATTTCTTGTTTTCAGGAAGAAGACTTCAGACCAGTTGGAAGAATGGCGCAACAGGGTGGCTATGGTGCATATAATGCTTACATCTCAGCAGCAACTAGATATGCAGCCCTCGGGGCTCCTACTTTGTATGACCATCCTGTACCAGGACCAGCTTTTCCAAGTAAGTACTATTACAAGTTACAACACAAAGCATTTCATGTGAAGAATATTAAATTGCACTGTATGTGACTACTTAGAAGTTACAACTAAAAAAAATCATCTTGTGTTGCAATAGGAGGGGAATCTTCTCGAGGACTAGGCAAAAAGATCTTTGTTGGCCGGCTTCCTCAGGAAGCAACCTCTGATGATCTCCGCCAGTATTTTGGGAGATTTGGTTGTATAGTAGATGTCTATGTTCCAAGGGTAAGATATCATATATTTTGTAATTAACTAACTGTATTCTTGATATTGGAACCTGAAAATGTGTGAATACTCAATTATGTAGGACCCCAAAAGAACTGGGCATAGAGGATTTGGTTTTGTAACTTTTGGGGAAGATGGTGTAGCCGAACGTGTATCACGAAGGTCTCATGAGATTTGTGGCCAGGAGGTAGTAGAAGGAAGCGAAGTTTCATTGTACCTGTTCACTTATGCTTCATTAAGATGGAACTTAATATGTTGTTATGTAGGTTGCAATAGACACAGCGACACCTCCCGAGGATGCTGGTATGAGTGGAAATTTTATGATGAATAATGTAGAGCCCTTTGCCGGCTATGGTGGTCCTATGCGCTCCTATGGCAGGATGTATGGAAGTCTGGATTTTGATGATGTGAGTATATTTTATATGTTTAGTAAGATGTACACATGGCAGAGTAGAGTTCAAAAGATAATGATTATATGGGTGACAAATGGTGTCCTGCAATAAACTTTTGCTAACATACTGCATCTCTAAATTTTGCAGTGGGGTTACGGAATTGGCAGTGGGGTCGGCGTTGCAAGACCATCAAGAGCAAACTGGAGGTACAGGCCATACTAGGGAGATATGGCTCGGGAAATTTGGTACGAGATATTAGGAATGTCAACAAAATGCCATGCAGATCTTGTTTATTTTATATAAGATTTAAGGTTCGCATCCTTAGTTCACGTCCCCAATAATGTTCTTGTCGGACTTTTGAAATAGTTGAAATAGTTTGGTATTGGATCTGCTCTTCCTGAGTAGGAAGTCCTTTTTTCGTATTGGATCTGCTCTTCTGTTAGCATGAACATGAATTTCATTCTATTCGTCGTCTTCATTCCTAAGGGAACTCCCCACCCGAACCACTCTTAAGACCACCAAGCCCTCTTGAATGAGTTTTACTATAGAAGCTTTCAACGTAGACCCACGGACAAAGATAAACTGCTCATTGGGAATGCAATGCATTATGCACACAACCAAAATGACATGGTAAAAGGCCAACTAAGAGTACAAAGGAATTAGGAAGCATCACAGGTGAAGCAACTGCGTAGGGAGCCCATCCGAACATGTCTACCGAAGGAACGAGCCTTCTCGGAAGTTTTGGGAGCTTGCTGGTTGTCTTTCGTTGGCACTGAGCTTCTCATTTTGTGAGCTTTAACCTGTGCATTTCTCAAATTCTTCGTGATCTTATCCATCGTCGACGATCTCTTCTTTTCCAATTTCATCTGCAACAAACCAACATTGTAGTTACTAATGCCTACAACATACATGGACAAATATTTATGTTAAGCGTTTTGCAAGAAAGAGAAACCTCGAGTTTTCTTAATGCTGCTTCAGCTTTTGCCTTCTGCAAGTTTTCCCATGCAGTGATCTTGGCTTCCTCTCTTTGCCACCTGCACACATGGTCAGAAAGATTTGGTTTCGTGATCCATGTTTCGGCAACAATTCAATGGTTACGATTACAATTTTCGGGAATTACCTTGAAATGTTCATAGCTGCATCTGCAACATCAAAAGATGAAGCTTGATTTTCGATAGCAATTTTGTCGAAATCATAAACATCCGGGGGTCCTTTCGTGTTGCTTCCACGTCTTCTAGTTCTAGACCCCATAGTAACATTGGTTCCATTGTCTACCCGCACTTCCCTGACCTCCAATTTGGCAAAATGGTCGTGCTGCTGCTCCACAATGGAAATGAGATTCGGAGACGATGGAGCAAATGATGACCTCCTATTAGGAGGTGGTGGTGAGTGGAGGCGGCCCTTCGGGCTTATTTGGGTTGCCATGTCTCGTTGCGAAACAGCTCGAGGAATTCCCGGCTTCTCAGACTTTTTTGTATCCAGTTTCTCATCTGCATATTTCACATGTTGATTTTAGCCATGAATCATTCAGTATTCGACGCAGCTCGAGAAAATTAAGAATGGAACTAGCAACAAAATTAGCCCCGAACCCCTCATGATTAATTGAGATTTCGATTAAATATCTGATACGAAAATTAACAGTTTGACAACATAGCATACACAATATCTAACACGAAACATGGTGCTATTGAAGATGGGAAAGAACTCACTTTGCAATTCAGACAATCCAAGCACACTACTTAATCTTCCCGTTCCTCCACTCCCACCATAGAGAAGAGAGACACTATCAGCAGCCAAAATTCCCGTTGAGAATGGCGAACCAATCATGAAATTTCTCACAATGCCACCATCAAATGCTGGATTTGCAGGCGAATAGTTTGAGTAGTGTACAACCCCAGAAGGAGGCGCAATTGGACCACTCTTGGACTTAGGCCTCCTCTTCTGATCCTGAGAATGTGAGCTCTTGTTGCTCTCCCCATATCCGATCACGGGGCTGCAAATCCACCTCTCAGCATCCTCCCATTTTGAAGGCATAGTCCTCCCACCATTACTCAACCCCATCAAAGAAGTGTTCCCATTGACGATATGCCTCTGTCCACTGCTTGTCGGCAACGGCACACGCTCCGAGCTCCAACCCTTTTGGCCTCCAATTCCATTACCGCGATAATCGGATACTCCTAGGGTTGGAAATAAACCCAAATCATGAGAAACAGAACCTCTATTCATGTTACAAAATATGTTCTCAAGTTGTAAGCTTGATTAAGCATATGATGTTTGTTGCAAGACGCTCGTAACTTAGTTGGTTAAAAACATACGCACTCCCTACACTAGAGGCTTTGAGTTCGATTCCCCCCTTACTCAATATCGCTTGCATTAAAAGAAAAAATGCATATGAAGTTTTGCTCAATGTACTTTCTTCATTTGCAGTTGCAGCAAAGAACATGTTGACACAGCTGTAGTTTTGGCATTTTTGGCGCGGTGGCTACTTCAATTTCATTGGATTTGGACCACTCAAAAATTCACTCATGAAATTCCACATATAGCTGCCAAAGTTGTGAATCAAATCAAAGACTTGGACGGTAGGGAAGTAGACAACAGCATTAAAGGCATGGTATCGTTTGTCCCAATCAAGGGCATTGTTGCATGCTTTGATGGCTCACTGTTTCTTTGTAATCTCTGTCCCAGCAGTTAGGTCATTTTAATCGTTTTTTTTTTAATTTTAATTGCTTTCCACCGTCCCATATCTGAATGAGTGATTGATATCCATCAAATTCCTACTGTTTGTACAAGTAGAGATATTAAGGAACTGTTCTTTTGCAAGAAAATGGTCTGGTTACAATGCTACGTTCCATACAAATTTTATTTAAGATCTAACCGTTTGATAATTTATTAGATTTCTATATGCAAAGTCCAAATCATTGATTTTCCAAATCACTCAATAATATGTATCATAAAAGAAAATTTTATTGAGAACATAAAATACTTTTGTTATCGGTAGTAAAAATGGATTTGGAT
This sequence comes from Malus sylvestris, assembly GCF_916048215.2. Taxonomy (NCBI): domain Eukaryota; kingdom Viridiplantae; phylum Streptophyta; class Magnoliopsida; order Rosales; family Rosaceae; genus Malus; species Malus sylvestris. The sequence goes on along the minus strand of NC_062261.1, from coordinate 14,147,848 downwards.
ACTCTCCTGAGCTAATGGAGAGGATCCTCCTGACCAGTTATCATGGGCTGTTGGATTTTTATCCAACAGCTATAAACAGGGGGTCCCTTTAAAGTTATAATAATTATAGCCGTTGGATTTTTATCCAACGGCTCATGATAACTGGTCAGGAGGATCCTCTCCATTAGCTCAGGAGAGGATCCAAATCCAGTAAAAATGATGTATTTATGTATTCTATATTAACGATATGACAAGATAAATCTCTGTCCACACCACATCAAACTTTAACGATCCAAACCGTTTATTTTTCAAGTTGCACCTCATAGATCATCCTTACAAAATATTAGCCAAATCGAAAATATTTAAAACATCTAATTAGGTTTAAAAAATTTAACGAATACTTAGTTATATAAGAAAACAATGAAATTTTATCTTGATAAGTAAATAGGCAAATGATTTCAGATTGAATTGAATTTTTGTAAGGATGATTTATGAATTGAGACTTACAAAATAAATCGTTCGGATCGCTGAAATTCTATGTGTACTGAGCCCTACAACTAATCCCCATTTTTTGAAAAAAAAAAATAAGAATCCCTGTGCATAAAGGACCTGCTTTTATATATATATATCTCTAAGAACAGTAGTCTCATATATATATATATATATGTATGTATATATGTGTATAAAGTTTGTGAATTACTGGGTTGTGGCATTTTCGTGTAGCATTTTATTTCATTTATGGGGGTTTTTTGATTGCTGGCAGGTCGGTGATTCAGGCACCAGGCATCTCGGTAGTCATGTGGGCAACCCCCACCCAAATACGGGCTGCAGTTAGTCATGACCAAGGTATTAAATATTAGTAATATCGGAAATATCGGTAGTCCGAAAACATAAAAATATCGATAGAAATATCGGAATAATATCGATATCGATAAAAATTACATGGAAACCACGGAAATTGTAAGAAAAACCTGGAAATTTTTATTGAAACTTTGCAGGATGTTTATTTAGTCAATTATCTATTAGTTTATCACAAAAAATTGTAAGGAAATGCATTGCATGATGGATTTAACATTATCAAGTTGATTATATAGCGAGCTGACAAACATTGTCTAAACATACCATAATTATTTATATATAATGAATTAGTACAATATTTTACACTTTATACATTGCATGGTAAGATACATGAGTGACTTAGTACCACATAGAGTTCCTATGAGATTCAAATTTTTCACTATCTTCATCATCTCTATGTGTAGGATGAGTGTATTGTGAAGAGTAGTTATCAAATGATAAATCCCCAAAATAGTTTTGCATGTAATTGTTAACATGCCACCCATATGGATCCGAGATTGGTTGACGTTGTCCATAAGCAAAATCATTTGAAGATTGAGTCTCGGATTGTTTCCATGAGTGGCTCGATTCCATCCCAACAGGAATGGGATATGAAGGGTAGGGAAATGGTTGGTTATGAGTATTACCATAGTTACTACTTCCCACTCCAACAGAGTCCGAAGTTCTAGATAACGAGTCATTTTCTTGACTTGACAAAATCCCTTTGCCTTTTTCTCTACGAGTATAGTCCTTCCCTATGGCACCAATTCCTGGTCCTGCCCGCCTACTGCCATGGTCATCATCCTGTGTTGCATGCGTGAAGTTTGCCTCACCAGTGAAGGGGCTCATAAATCCGGTAGGTGGTCCAACATAGTTTCCATATCCACCACCACTACCTCCAGCTCCACTACCTCCAGCTCTACTATATCCTTCATCATTCCTACCTCCGGTGGTAGGTGAGTCTCCTGATCTTGTACTAGAGCTATCATTAGTATCAGCACAATGTTGTGGTTGTGTAGGATTGGAAAAAAGTGGAATTCCAGTGTTTCTTGGTCTTGGGCGCAAAAGTTCTTCCAAAGAGTCAGCGCTGCTAGATCTCACCTCCTTCTCTAATACTCTTTCTACATTTATCCCTTCATTACGTGCTTCTTCAGCAACTCTGAGAGCTAGATTGCCTTCATCATCATCTAAATGAAGAGGTCTAATCCATTGATAAAGTTGGTTACCCTCTGTATCATCATCTTCACCAACAATATCAAATACATCTAGTGGGTTACCATGGTCGACATGATCTATTTCTGCTTCCTTATCTCGAATTTGAAGCTTCATGTTATAGTAGCAATAAACTAATTTTTTCAACCTACTATGAGCCAACCTATTTCTTTGCTTTGTGTGTATAAGTGCAAATGTGCTCCAATTTCTTTCACAAGCAGATGAGGAAGCTGTTTGTGATAATACTTTGATTGCTAACTTTCTCACAGTTGGTGCATCGGTCCCATACATGATCTACCATTCAGCTACAATGAAAAACAATGTTGATAAGCCTAATAACTCCAACAAATTCTATTATAAACTTATAGTGAAATATGTTTACACTCACTAGGAGACATTGTTGTTCGAGCAGCAATTGATGTTGGTTCTCCAAAAGTTCTTCTTGCATCTTTAAACCATGTTAGCTGAATTCAATAAATCGTGTTAGTTTAATCCAACAAAGTAATTATTATAATTTAAGTAATTGTGTACCTCATTTCCAAATTGGCCAACTGCTGGTGATGCAGGGTCTAATTTAGAGTATACATTATGTACAGCACGTATAAAGGTACCATCATCTCCAACACCAGGTCTGTATTGGTATCGAGGATTCAAATAATATGTTGTTCAAAGAAACACATACTCTAATAAGAGAAATAATACTTATGCAACTAAAGAAATGAATTGCAAATTATGACATAATTTATACCTGCTGCATGCAAATCGTGGTATAATGTTTTATACCATCGGTCTTCAGTTATCTTTATGATCCACCTTGCACCATGTTTTCTTTCTAATTCATCTTTCACTATACGCATCAACTCATATACTGCCCCCATAGTAGGATACACTTCTGTGTCAACGATCTGTAAAACTTTGTAAAGAGGTTCAAACACTTGGCACACATGTTCTGATTGAGTCCAAAAAGCATGATTAAACACTATATTTTCCACCATACGACCTGCATTTGAGCGGCTCAAATTGTGGTTGGCCCAATCGTCGCTAGTGAATAGTTACTTCAACCCTGTTTTCTTCTTAAGTAGGCTGTCTAATGTAATATAGTTGGTGGCGAATCGAGTGGTAGCTGGATGAATAATTTCTCCTTTGCAAAATTCACGCATCTTTGCCAACAACCAACCGTGATTGTAAATATAATTTGTGATCGTTCTAGCTCTTTTTACCACAGTAGCAACATTCTCTCTCTTCCCCATTGCCTCAAACATGAGATCAATACAATGTGCTGCACATGATGTCCAAAACACATTATGATGCTTCATTAACTTTTTTCCAGCTTTGACAAATGCAGAACCGTTGTCGGTCACGACTTGGACAACATTATGCTCTCCCACCTCCATGATTACATCCCTCAATAATATGTAAATATACTTGTAGTTCTTTATATGGTCTGAAGCATCAACAGACTTCAAAAAAAATTTCTTTCCGTTGGAGTATACCATGAAGTTTATGATAGACAATCTGGTCGGGCCAGTCCATCCGTCACACATTATTGTACAACCATTAGTTTCCCACTTTGACCTAAACTTGTTAACATACTCACCAATGTCTTTATACTCCATATCCAAAAATTTGTTTCTTATCTCATAGGGAGTGGAAGGTTGTACTCCAACACCGGCCTGTTGACATCCCACTACCATATTTTTGAAATGATGTGATGATGCTTTCTCAGCAGGGACATTTTCATAGATAAAGAACTTGCTAATTAGACGCCCCATTCCCTCCTTCACATTACCTCCAGTGAAAAACTCCAAACACTATTTTGACGTGCTTTGGATGACTTATATAAACTTGGGGCTATTGGTGGTGTTGGTTGTGATTCTCTAAGACTGCCTTCCCGTCTCATTTGTGCACCACCACTTGTCCCGGAACCTTGTGCTCTATTAGGAATTTTATGAAGGTGTTCTCTTTCCCATGCTGATTGTTTGGAGGCACGTAATGCTTGTTTCAAACTGCGTCGTTCTTCAGGTCCCATGTCATCATCACATTCGTCCTCATCGTCATCATCATCACTGTCAACCGCTTGGCCAATGACTTCTCCTCGTAGCCCAGCTCGAATATTTTCCATTCCATGTGTTATCTTTTCCTTCTGCTGTTTTTTATTTTTTAATAATGTGCTGATGAATGCCTTCACTTCTGGGGAGACATTATCGCATCATTGGACATTTTTTGCTGGATCTAATCCACTAAGATGGTACTTAAGTCGTGTCACTCCGCCACTCTTCATTACCTGACCACAATATTTGCAAATTGTGCCATGTTTGTTTCCGTCTATTGGGTCTCCATGTTCCCAAGCTAGATCATGTTTAGTAACTCCACTGGACATCTTAAACGTACCTATATTTATTTTTCATGAAAATTAGACAATTATTTTTTGGCAAAAAAATATAGTATTGATGACGGTTATATAAGAGAACCTAAATAATAATGAATAATAATCCAATTTAATAATAATCCAATTTAATGAATAATCCAATTTGATAATAATCCAATTTAATGAATAATCCAATTTAATGAATAATAATCCAATTTGATAATAAAAAAAACCTAATATTAATGAATAATAATCCAATTTGATAATAAAACCTAATATTAATAAAATAATAAATAACATTAAACATATTAAAATTATCCTAGGGAATAATTATACAACATTACTTAATTACTTACAAAAATTAACATGCAAGTATTAATTACTTAAAAAAATTAACATACGAGTCCACACAAATTTATTTGTTGTTGTATAAATTACAATAATATAAATATAAGTTTGTAAACTTACCTTAAATATGGAACCCTTTGTGTTCAAGCTTTGGAATGGATCTGGAATGGCTTTGAAAGGGGTAAGGGAAGAAGAAGAAACGAAAATCCTCTGAATGGCTCTGATACTCCACCTCTGAGAATGTGAAAGAATAGAATAATTATACAACATTACTTAATTACTTAAAAAAATTAACATGTAATTGTTAACATTACTTAATTACTTACAAAAATTAACATGCAAGTATTAATTACTTAAAAAAATTAACATACGAGTCCACACAAATTTATTTGTTGTTGTATAAATTACAATAATATAAATACAAGTTTGTAAACTTACCTTAAATATGGAACCCTTTGTGTTCAAGCTTTGGAATGGATCTGGAATGGCTTTGAAAATGGTAAGGGAAGAAGAAGAAACGAAAATGCTCTGAATGCCTCTGATACTCCACCTCTGATAAGGTGAAAGAATATAACAGACAATGGCACACTGTTTTGCATGTGAAAGAATATCACGGACTCACAGTGGCACACGGTTTCATTATGAAAGCACCATTATTTATTGTCCATGGTCTGAAATTGCAAAAAGTTATTGTAAAATCAGTCAGGTGAGTCAGATGAGATGACCCAACCACACACACACACAGACATGCCACCACACACGCACACAACACACGCACATTCACCTCACACGCATACAGTTTCTCTCTCTCTCTCGAACCTTCTCTCTTCTGAGTCTTCTCTAAGCTCCCTTCTCCCCCTTCTCCATTCTCCTACACACACAGATCTCCCACACACACGCACAGAGACCCAAGGTCTCTCGATCCTTCTCCCACACACACGCACAGAGACCCACATCGCCTTCTGCTTCTCCCTCGTCGGCGCCGTCTTTCTCCTTTCTCTCTGCACCGAGGGTCCGAGACCCACATACACACACGCACACCCATCATCATCATCAGCAACCTCGTCTTTCTCCTTCTCCCTCTCCTTATATGTGAAATTTAAGTTCAAAATCGTGTTTTTACAAGGTTTTTGGGACGAAATCGGCTCGGGAATAGGCACACCCATCTCCGGCGAGGCCGTGGGTGTCGACGAAGTTTCCGAACACCTCCAACCGTTTCACGGCAAACAGAATATATAAAAACGTTCATCTCGTCTTCTATTTCATTTTCATACCTAGATCGGAGTCTAGGGTCCTGTTTTACAGTCGCCCGGAGCTGTAGAAGCTCCGGCGTTCTTCTCTGAGTGCCCAGTTCCAAATCTATGGCGATAACTTCGAAAATATCGCGATATTATCACGAAAACCATTTGGATAGTTAAAAAAATATCGGTACCCTTAAAAACCGATAATATCGGTGATATATCGCCGATATTATCGGCATTTTGTTCCTTTCATGACATGATGGGCCAGTGAGGTCTAAGTTCAATTTTGATTGATTAGACTAGAGAAAACTCAAAGCGTTGATCCGTGCATTTTTGTCAATTGAAGTTAGGAAAACTAATGAAAAATTTATAAAAACAAATGTAGTTTTAATGAAAAATGATAAATAAAAATGTAGTGAATAGTACCAGGAAAGGTAACAATGTGATTTTTCGTTAAAAGTGAACAGTATCGGAAGTGTTTTATTAAAACTCTCATTGAAGTTTTGGTACTTTGAGGAATTGGATCCGCTCCAAACCTTAGTGTTCGGAGCCTAGGGATCAATTCATCTAGGCCGCACAAATTCAATCCAATGATCCCCATTAACTCATTTTCCTAGCCCACCTCACAAAATCAACGATTCTGATTTCTTTTACACACCAATCAGCGACTCAGATGATTTGATCCCTAGGCTTCGGACACTAGAGTCCTGAGCGGATCGAATTTCGTACTTTGAATCAAATTTTTTAATTTGCAAGTGGCATTTTATTATAGTGGTGGAAAGGTGTTGAGTTTTTACATGACATCGTGAATTCAAACTCCGTTGGTGGCTAATCTAACATCTGATTTAACAAAATCTATCGTTTGACAAAATAAAAAATCAAAGTTTTTAATTTGAGTATAGACTCCTAAACTTGTCACAATGTGTATTAATACTCGTTTTGAATAACATTGTTAGAATATTCATCCAAAATAAATCGGGTTTAAAGGACAAATAAGGTACGAAATTCTAACTGAGTTGTTCAAAAAGATTATTGTTCCATTTTGTGACAAATTATGTGACCAATATTCAAGAATTCTTGGTTTAGTGTAAACCTGACAATTTCATGTACGACCCATAAACTGACACAAAAAGTCATGAAAAAATATAGATTTCAAGTCGAGGCTTAATGAGTTGGGGTTTTATTGAGTCGATCTATTAAGCACCCATTAAAAAACGAGTTGATTTAGGTCAACCCACTGATAAACCGTGATTTAGTCTCGGTAGCGCCATCCCATTTTTGTACAATACACGATTTTGTCATGAATATTTAAGGGTATATGATGATATATGCCCAATGAATAAGGAAATCTTTTAGCTTTATTTATCATTGTCTTTGTGGATTTATATACCTATATGGAAGTGAGTTAAGTGGTGTAGTGACTTAAGATGCCATACATGGTGGTGCATGCGTAGATGTTAGGTTTTCCTTCTGCTTTTAGGGTGGAATTTGGCTTCCATGCCTATCGAGGAGGTTGTAATTCTGGGTAAAGGTTTTTATGCATTAGCGTTGTAATATGGCATATTCAGAAGTCAGGTTGGTTTCTATACTTATCGGGGAGATTGCAGCTTTTGGTGGCCATTTATCTCTATCAGGGTTGTTTCTGACGTTTTGGGCTCTCTGTGTGAATTTAATAAAAATACCATTCTTACAATTTTTTAGATTATATATGTATTCATACAAAATTCAACAATTAATATTCAAACTTAATTGAAATCAACATCTCTGACACATCCCGACCTGAATCAGGGTATGCTGGCCGTTACGTGAGAGTGACGTAACCATGTGCACAGTGCGGAAGCAAAATTGATATAGACAAATATGAGTGAATAAAAATCCAACTATACGCAGTACTAATTAAGATAAGGTGCAGTGCGAGATTAAGTGTGAAATACACCATCATAGCATAATAGCCTAAGTGCAGTCCGACTGGACAAGTACTAGATATATAACACCTAAAGGTGATCCTACATTTGTGATGCTCTGTCAAAACCACCGTCGAAATCCCGGTGAGCCTCCAAAGCACTTCTACCTAAAACCTAGAGGGGCGCAAAACAGAAAGTGTGAGTGGGCAAAAACAACCCAAAATAAATGGGCTGGAATGTTGTGTGGAGGGCAAAGGCCCATAAGCCCAAAATAGCACCAACCAGGTGACCAAAAGTACGTCAAGTACTACAAAACATTATTCGGCACCCCGCCACTATTATCGCCAACCAGGTGACCAAAAGTACCCAATACTCCAAAATTATTGGGCAGCCTGCCGCTATTATCACTCACTAGGTGATCAAAAGTACGCCCAGTACTTTAAAATTATACATGAGCACTACTCATGTCAATCATACATAAACATACATGAGCACTACTCATGTCAATCATACATAAACATTCATGAGCATCACTCATATCAATCATACATAAACATTCATGAGCATCACTCATGTCAACATTCATGACCATCACTCATGTCAAACATCCATGAGCATCACTCATGTCAATCAACATAAACATTTATGAGCATCACTCATGTCAATCTAGCTTCAAAAGCTTCATTTACAAAGCTCTAGCTTCAAAAGCTTCATTTACAGAGCTCTAGCTTCAAAAGCTTCATTTACAAAAGCTCTAGCTTCAAAAGCTTCATTTACAGAGCTCCAGCTTCAAAAGCTTCATTTACAAAAGCTCTAGCTTAAAAAGCTTCATTTACAGCGCTCTAGCTTCAAAAGCTTCATTTACAAAGCTCTAGCTTCAAAAGCTTCATTTACAGAGCTCCAGCTTCAAAGCTTCACTTGCAAAGCTTTACCTACAAAGCTTCAATGCAGGGTATACAAATACCGCCTCCGAACAACCGCCACTTCGGCCCATACATGGATTCAATTTGAAGTCTCCAGCCAACAAACTCTATTGACCGAAAACTTGGGGGACTACATTATGTACCATATATTGGGCCTCATGAAAAATACTTGGGGGACTCTAGCCCATCATTCATGTATTGAGAAGCGAGCCCTTGTTGTATAAAAGGGACTCCCTCACCACCATTAGAGAACATCAACTCTAGCCCATATTTATGTATTGAGGAGCGAGCCCTTATTCTATAAAAAGGATTCCCTCACCATTATTAGAGAGCATCAACTCTAGCCCATTATTCATGTATTGAGGAGCGAACCCTTATTCTATAAAAGGGACCCCCTCACCATCATTAGAGAGCATCGCCACCTACTGACCGTTTCGCCACGAGCATCAAATCTAGCCCATCATTTATGTATTAAGGAGCGAGCCCTTATTCTATAAAAGGGACTCCCTCACCTTCAACGCTACAAGCCGAGCCAACCAAGGCAACATAAGCCACGAGTCGAGCAATCTCGCAGCATGTGCTACTTGTAGTTGAGCATCATTTCAGATTGAGCACCGCCTCATATCGAGCATCAAGTTCAAGACAACATCTAGTTACTTCGGCCCACACATAGACTGAATTTCAAGTCTCCAGCCAAAAGACTCTCTTAACTGAAGACTTGGGGGACTACTGTTTATACCATACTTAGGGCCTCCGTATTTAGACCTTGTATAAATACTCGGAGGACTCAAATGTAATTATGTAATAAAGGAAGGGGCAAATATGTAAAAAGGGGAGGAGCCCTTATTCTATAAAAGGGCCTTCTCACCCTCACAAACCCTAAGCCTCTCCTATCTAGGGCAAAGCTCTCACACTCTCTCCCTCACAAATACTCTCAGAGAAATACAATTAGTGTGGACGTAGCCCAAACCTTGGGGTGAACCACGATACATCTTGTGTTATTTACATTTCATGCAGATTCACGGTCGGATTTTCGTTGTTCCAAGACCTCCGGTTTTGTGCATCAACACATTTAATGTTATTTGAAGCCATAACACCATGCGTCAAGATTATATAATCCCAAAAAAATTTACTCATCTCATACGTAATGCGTGGAAAGACTTACCTAAAATAGGAACTCAATTAACGGCATTCTAACCTAACCTAGCACTTGAATATGGTTTAGTTATGTCCATTCTACCATAGGTCATGGTCCTTCTTTTGGAAAATAACAAAATGATAACTCCTTTTTAACTTGTTTTTTAAAGTAGCCTTCCCCAACTAGCTAGATTAAATTGCCCACATATATTCACCTCAACTACATACAGTGTAACTTATCGATCGAATTTAACAATGTGAACGTTTCGTTGAGTATACTTTTTCATAGGTATTTATTCATGTTACAATTGGTTAAAAAAGAATCAAGGGACTGGATTGGTTGCTACCCAATACATAAAGAGTGTTATAAGACAAGTGGAGCTGGAAGCCCCTTAAAACTTACTTTATGTAATGCTTCAATAGTACTGGTTAATAATTTTGAACGTTCTGATTGACTCAAGTTGAACTTGTGTTATATTTTATGATCAATAACTTTTAAGTACATCATAATCCTTGATTAATACCAGCTTTAAAGATTTGGGGTTTCTGTATTGTTCAATTCAACCATAAAAAATCATGAGCATTTGATAATAATGGTTGAATTTTACAATATAGAAACACCATATTCTTTAATGTTGGTATTAATCAAGGATTGACAACTTAGTAATGTAATATATGCCCAATCCTAATAATCCAAACGTTTTCTTGGTCAATAAAGTTATTGATCGATTTGATATAATATAAATTTTTAATCCCAAAAATTAAGATCAAACTCAACGATGAGTGATTAGTATTTTTCGTCACCAAGTGACTAATAAAGTTTTAAACTTAGTCAATACCAAAGTCCACTTCTGACACTTTTTTACTTTTTTTCTTCAAAGGATGAGAGACTCGTGTTAACCCGAGTACCTGACACCTCGTTCGTGGGAACACAAGAGGTTCTTTTGTTAATGCCACGTATGCATGAGATGAGTCAGCTTGTTAGTGGACCCCCAACAACAACGAATTAAAGTCAGTTGAAGCAACAGCAAACCAATCACAACACAACACAAGAATTTCATATCCGCACTCCAACACCCACTCAGAGGAGGGAGAGAGAGAGAGAGATGTTACATTCCACCACCGCACCGCCCTCAACAGTCAACATACATTTCATTTGTCCCAATTCAGATCATTTTGGATCTTGCTTTTTGTATAGGGATGGGTAGCAGTTACGACGTACGATAACTGTAATTATTTATCTATAATCGTTTATGTTCATATCTATATAACCATTTATATATTAAGTAATTGTCTAAATGGTTATACTCATACTCATAATTGTTTATAAACGATTAACCATACCAATTTAACCGTAACCGTTTAATACACGTTTACCCATTTACCCTTTTTAACTTGTTTATTTTTTTTACTATTACCCCTTTTTCATCCGTCATGTTTTTTAACAACTTGAAAATTAAAAAAAATTAACATAATTTTTTTTTTGACAATTAAACACCGTTATATGTACATTCATCATACATTTCTGTATTTTAATTTTTTAAATCTTTATACCATTCCAATAATTATAATAGTTTACGGACAATATTTTTAGTTTTTACCAATGAAGGTAATATAATATTTACTAAGTATTATTGGGTTTCGAAAATTGTTTCGAAGACATTTCAGTCAATTTTACGGTTACTCGCAAGAAATTTAAATTAATTTGGCGAATTCCTTATGGATGAGAATCATCATTCCTGCAGCAGTGTTATTGAGAGAATGACCGATGAATTCCTTGCTAATTTATTAGGTGCTAAGTATTATTGGACCAAGAACATGGTGTGTGTTAATTATATATATATAAAATAAATGGGTAAACGGTTACCCGTTTATGACCGCAGTTAATACTCATAATCATCCATTTAAATTTCAAAGGTAAACGGTTATACCCATAACCGTTTATTTATCTAAATTGTTATCCATAACAGTAACTGTGAAATTTAAATAGACAGATAACGGCAGTTACACATAACCACGAGTATTTTGGCCATCCCTATTTCTGGAGCACAATAATCATTTAATCTGAACTGTTCATGATAGAGATTAGTTAATTTTTTCAGATGTATTAACAAAGTGGATGACGAAAGTTGTAAAATTTCAAATAAATGATTCAGATTACTCAATCTGTTAGCTCAAATTATAAAATTCGAAGTAGATCTCAAATTTGTTTGTCCTTACTAAGATTATTATTTATTTAAGGTCACTTAATTATATTATCTCTTAAGAGTATTGCTATCATTCTGCTTTTGCGACCACACCGCCGCTTGAATATTATATATATATTTTTAGTCATCACCACCATAATGTTTCATCCTCATAAATTACGGTCTCTATAGAAAAGGGCAATGCATGTCCAAAGTCATGGTGTGACACATGAATTTTCCAGTTTTAATATGATAGAAGAAATCCTTCACCTCATGCTTCACTTATTTAAGTAACTAAAGTCGATATATACGAGAAAGAATAGAAACATAATCTTCATTACACGAACCAAGTACTCAATTCATAGTCTCATAAAATTAAATTAAGATAACGTAAAAAGATAACCTTTGCAGTTATTTAAGAGTCAAACTTGAGTTGTTGCTACCACTTTCAAGTTCTCGACTTAAATGAACCTTTTAAAATCTGCCCACATGTTTCCATTTGTTGCTACCATGTTAACTACACATTTTTTTTTCTTTTGTATATGCTTCTGTTTAATTATGTTTATTATTTTCATTTAATATATTCAATTGATGGTAAAAATAAACTGAATGTATACGAGAAGAAAAATAATGTGCGGCTATAATCTCTTACGATCATATTGTAGACTGACAGATTAAATTACTAATCAGTTGGGTTTCTACTTTAATATGTTATATTTATGAGAAATATTTCCCATATGGTTCAATATCTTAATGAATATGGTATTGAATTTCTATCCATGCGTCCACCTTCGAAACTCTCATTCTACTAAAGTATTACATCTTCCCTTCTTAATAATAATATTGAAAAATGTAATAACGTCGACCCCCCTTAGTACTAATATTTAAAAAGGAAAACTAATGAAAATGGCTTGAAAACTTTGAGTTTTAATGATAATGACAAAATAAAGGGTAAAGTGAATAGTACCAGGATTGACTTTTTAGTGTAAAAATGTGGTTTTTCGTTAAAGTGAACAGTACCGGATGCTTTTCGTTAAAGTTCCCTATTTAAAAAACATAATCATTTGGAAGATTGCTGTTAAATATGTAATTCAAATTCACAATTTATGAATTCGTGGTACAGTTTCAAAGTTTGAGAGTACTGCAACATCGATCACACATCCGAAGTACAATTATAAGAAAAAAAAGAGAGATAATGAAGATAAGTTGGTAAATTCCATATACTTCTTAAGATATTTAGGTCACATTGCCATAAATCTCAAGTCCAACGATCACTTTTTTCTGAAGTTTCAGTTTTTACAATCAAGACAAAGTACAGAAGAAATCGGAAGTTGAAAATCCAACCACAATATTCTTTTTTCCCAAATAATGAAAGCAAATAACAAACCGCACCACCACCAATTCGACAAAGATATTTAATTTTTCCCTCTTGAGAAAGTGGGGTTTGTCTCGCCCAGAGACTGCCGCATGGCTTCAGGATCTCCATGATTGGTGGGCAATTCAAGCCTTTAAAGGGAGTGGCTGCCAATCACCTATATGGTTGTATCTCCCTCACTCATTCTCTCTCTCTCTCTCTCCCTCTCTCTCTCTCTCTCTCTCCCCTCCATATTTTCTCCCTCCTCAAATCCTCAGACTCACAGTCGTTATCTTTCCCCACAGAGAAAGAAAGCCCAAAGCTTCCATTCTTTTCATTCCAATTTTTTACTTTATTTCTTCCTTCTTCTCAGAGCGCAAAGATATGGCTTCCGCTGTGTTCTGCAACTCCATGAACCCATCAGCGGCAGTTTTCTCAAGAACCCACCTTTCAGTTCCCGCCAACAAAGACTTCCCACTTGAATTTTCCCCATATTTTCATTACAACTGCCATTTGAGATGCAGAAGAAGAACTGGCAATAAGAAGTGTTTGACTGAGGTGAGAGCTGTGACGGAGGCGGCGCCACCCGCAGAGGCCCCCACCAGTGCACCCGTGCCGGCCCAGCAGAAGAAGAACCTGAGAATTCTGGTTGCCGGCGGTGGAATCGGAGGGTTGGTGTTTGCTCTCGCGGCGAAGAAGAAGGGGTTTGATGTGGTGGTGTTTGAGAAGGATTTGAGCGCTGTGAGAGGAGAGGGGCAGTACAGAGGTCCTATTCAGATACAGAGCAACGCGTTGGCGGCGTTGGAAGCCATTGATGTTGATGTTGCTGATGAGATTATGAAGGTTGGTTGTGTTACTGGGGACAGGATCAATGGCCTCGTTGATGGGGTTTCTGGTACTTGGTAAGTTGTTTTGGACTTTTTTCTAAATTGGGTTTTTGTTTTGAATTTTTATCTGTTTTGATTGAATGGAGGTCGCGTTTGGTGTCTAGGATTGGATTGGACTCCATAACTGGATAGCGGTTGTCCTAAACTGTTAGGTTATATGGGTATTTGCTTTTGGTTTTTCTGTGTTTTTAAGTGATCAAATTTATATCGATTGCCGAATTTGTTTCGTTTTGATTGTATTAGTCCAAAAATAATATGGGAATTTACGAACTCGATAATGAGAAGTCAAAGAAAATAAATTTTTTTTGTTTAATTGATGAATACCAAGAAAAATAATGGATGAAGAAAATATGTCAAAAAAATTAGAAATTGTTCATTTCAATTTTCAACACAATTTGCACGATTCCATACAAGTAGTATTGTTATAAGATGAGGTGTGTGCAAGTGGGAGCAATTATTGATCTGTATGCAGCCATTCATATGTATTGATGAGTAGTTGATTATCAGGTATGTCAAGTTTGACACATTCACTCCTGCAGTGGAACGAGGGCTTCCAGTTACAAGAGTTATAAGCCGAATGACCTTGCAACAAATCCTTGCTCGTGCTGTTGGGGACAATATTATTATAAATGGTAGTAATGTTGTTAACTTTGAGGATGTTGGAGATAAGGTAATGATCTCATACTAAGGAAAACTAATGAAAAGGGCTAACGATAAAGACAAAATAAAGGGTAAAGTGAATAGCATCATGATTAACTTTTTAGTGTAAAAATGTGGTTTTTCATTAAAGTAAATAGTACCGGGAGCTTTTCGTTAAAGTTCCCCTCGTACTACCTGCTAATCGGTTAAATCTTATATGGACCATTGTTTTCATCTTAGAAATGTGAAAAATTTTGGAACTTGTTTTGTACTTTTTGTTTGTTTCTATATATAATCTGCAGCTTCTTAGTGCTATTTCGATGTATTTGAACTGTATAGGCAGCGTAGTTCATCTGGTTTGGCATTTGATTCTTATGCCTCTGTCATATTTGTAGGTTAATGTGATACTTGAGAATGGAGAACGTTTTGAAGGTGATATTCTGGTTGGAGCCGATGGTATATGGTCAAAGGTATTGCAATATTCAGATGATAATTCTGGGCACACATGAAATATCGTCTACTGATAGACCATAATCTGCAGAGTATATTCATTGTAAAAATATAAAGTTGAAATCAAATTACATTTTTCTTCTGAGTAGGTGAGGCAAAACTTGTTTGGATTATCGGACGCTGTCTACTCTGGTTATACTTGTTACACTGGTATCGCAGATTTTGTGCCTGCTGACATTAATTCTGTAGGGTATGTTTCATCTTTTATTTTTCAATTATGGCTGCTATACTGGCATGTTTACTTTGCATTATCTTCTTATATGTAATGTTGTATCATGTGTGAAGACTTAAATTTAAACTTATCTTTTGAAGGTACCGAGTATTTTTGGGGCACAAGCAATACTTCGTTTCTTCGGATGTAGGTGCAGGAAAGATGCAGTGGTATGCGTTTCACAAGGAAGCACCTGGTGGTGTTGATAGCCCCAATGGTATCGATTAAGATCCTCAACCTTTCTTATGTAGTTGAAAACGTCAGATGGTGATATACGTGTGATTTCTCTCTTTATGATAGTACAAGCATACGATTCATTTGTTCTTGTCTATTTTTTGGCAGGTAAAAAGGAAAGGCTGCTCAAAATATTTGAGGGCTGGTGTGATAATGTGATAGATTTGTTACTTGCCACAGAGGAAGATGCAATTCTACGACGTGACATATATGATAGGACGCCCATCCTAACTTGGGGAAAGGGTCATGTGACCTTGCTTGGCGATTCTGTTCATGCTATGCAGCCAAATATGGGTCAAGGGGGATGCATGGCCATTGAGGTATGCATTGATTATTGGCATGTTAGTTTTTCCGGTGAAATTTAGTCTATCTTAAGATTCTTTGACATCTCTGCGTTGATTATCCAAACTTCATAGCTTCTTAGGGACTAACACAAGGCTATCGACGAGGAAGTGATCGATTCAAGAGTCATAAGACTCTTTGACACTATTATTTCATCATGACAGGATGGTTATCAACTTGCCATGGAGCTTGATAAAGCATGGCAGAAAAGTAGGGAATCGGGAACTCCTATTGACATTAATTCTTCTTTAAGAAGGTAACCCTGTGCTATTTCTTGCCATATAATCTGAAAGTAAATGGAGATAAGTTGATGAAGTTGCCCATGCATCTGAAATCATATTGTTCTTAAAATGGAAAACATAGATACATGATGTTCACGGAAGAAACCTAAGTAGTTGTTGTATAGACTTAGGTGAGTTGATGAACTACTCATTGAGGACTGTTTTTTAACTTTTTATGTTTCTTACTTTGTCTTCAGCTATGAGAATTCTAGAAGACTACGGGTCGCGATTATTCATGGAATGGCCAGAATGGCTGCTCTAATGGCTTCTACTTACAAGGCGTATCTGGGTGTGGGACTTGGTCCTTTGTCGGTAAGACCTTTTATTAAGTACATACTGAATAGCAGTGAAATGATTGGTGATGGAACGGAGGTGTTGCGTACATACTCATGTTGACTTAATACCCTTGTAGTTTTTGACAAAGTTTCGGATACCACATCCGGGAAGAGTTGGTGGGAGAGTTTTTATTGATAAGGCAATGCCCCTGATGCTAAGTTGGGTCTTAGGTGGTAACAGGTAAAATTTTGATCAACAGCTTTGTAATTTTCTGTGTCTTTTGCTTATTTCAGTATCTTTTTTGTTTTAACTAAAAGTCTCATTACAATTTTAATATGTCAAAGCGTAGATCATAGATCTTCATGTGTTTTAAACCAATACTTTTCTAAAGAATCTGAAAATGTTCTGTTGCAGCTCAAAACTTGAAGGAAGGTCCCCCAGATGCAGGCTCTCAGATAAAGTATGTCATTCAAAGTACTATTAATCAGCACCGTGTTAGTCATTGGATATGGAAACTGTTATTTCTTTACTTCAACCTACGATTGACCTGTTGGATTTTATTGTGAATTAACTGCTAATGTGTGGGCAAAATTTTATGAAGGCAAGTGACCAGTTGCGAACATGGTTTGAAGACGATGATGCACTGGAGCGTGCTATTGACGGAGAGTAAGTTTTTAATCCATGTTTCTGTCCACGAAATATTTTCACTCAATTTAGTAATCCAGTGTACTTGTGTTAATATCCACTTTGTTCTTGTAGGTGGTATCTTATACCCTGTGGGCAAGACAATGATGCTTCACAACTTATTTGTTTGAATCAAGATGAGAAAACATCCTGCATAATTGGGTATGCATATCCGTCATTCCCGTCCTCCCCTACAAGACACACTTGTCCATGAACTATATTGTTGCATATAACAGAACCATCAAAACCGTATAATTTTCAAATGCACGAGTGTTTTCAGTCAGATGTTCTAAAAGAGAGTATTCTTATGATGTTTTCTCTTAATTGTAGGAGTATACCGCATGGGGATGCTTCTGGAACATCAATAACAATACGCTCGCCCCAGGTGATTTGGCCGGTTTTGTTCACTTTACATTTATCTCCAGAAACAAACCTATTTCCTCCTTTTATGGTGTTCTAGATTGAGTGCTGAGGTATCTCTCGTCATAGGTCTCAGAGATGCATGCTCGTATCAGCTACAAGGATGGTGCCTTCTACGTGACTGATTTGCAAAGCGAACATGGTACCTGGATTGCTGAGTAAGTAGAATTATTATTATTATTATTATTATTATTTTTTTCCAAAATAGTTGAAAACGAAGTGATTTCCTCTTTTTTTGCATGCAACTCAATTTGCTAAACTGTTTCCTGCATTTCCCCTATAATTTAATTTCTCAATGTGCAGTATTGAGGAGAAGCGATACCGAGTACCCCCAAATTTCCCTGCTCGTATCCATCCATCCGATGCTATTGAGATTGGTTCCCAGAAGGTAGTAAACAATCCTTACCTTGTAGTTTTCTCCACATCTCATACTCAATACATGTGACATTTTTGTTAAAGTTGTGTTTGGGTTGTGCATGCTTTCGGACTGACATGTTCATTAAATAGCGAACGAAGTTTCAAATGAATTTTTGCAGAGCGACAGGAAAACAAAACTCACTAGATAAAGCGGTGATAGTATTCATCTAAGCTCTCGTACTGACATGGTTTTGCTTAAATTTGTTTGGACAATAAACCCGCATGAACATAGAAGTACCTTACTTTGGGAGCTAGCTGGAACTTAGAAGCACAGATAACTTCCTACTGCCATAGTATTTTAAGAAAACAAACAAACAAATCGTATATTAAGCGAATGGTGTCACATTTTTGTTCAGCGTTGTCATCTTCTTCTGTGGTTCAATCGTTTAATTCCCTAAGCAGGTAGCTTTAATTTTCCGATCAGTGCACGGAACATCATGCTTGATGTTGTATCTGTTTCCTTTGCTGGAAAGAATTCTTAGCATCCAAGTAATATGATGCAGGTAGCATTCAGGGTTAAAGTTATGAAGTCTTCTCCGAAGGGTGCCGAGAAGGACGGAGTTCTTCAGGCCGCGTGACGATTGGCGGAAGCCGGTAACTTTATAGAATGAAATTTGTACAGCATTATTGAGATCATTGGAAATGCAAAATGTGAATATGCTGCGTTTTGCAGAGTAGATAGCATTACACCATCAGATTCTACCCACCCAAAAAATAATAATAATAATAATAATGTACGACATGTAGAACTTTATATACTTGATGATCAATGTGAATATATCAATTTTTACTGGTGTCATGAAGTTTGTGTTGTGGACCAGTTTAGCTTTTACTTTTGTAAAACAATCTGAATGCTAATTAAGATGTACTCCTTTGTTAAAAAAAAAAAAAAAAAAAAAATATTAAAGATTTAATCCTAATCGTTTTTGTTAAAAAGACAATCCTTGCCTCGATCTGAGCCCACAGCCCAGTCTACTCTTAATCCCAGATCATCCATCCGTAATCCTGATCAACCAATTGAGGGCCCATTTAATGAGTTAGCTAGCTCTTGCTAGGGGAATGAGCTGAAAATTGCGACGTGTTCAAACCAGGTAAACTTGGTTACATTACATGCATTTACCATTAACAGTCATATATGGATGCAATCATACCAACTCATATGCACCAGATTCCATCAAAATTCTGAAGTTAAGTGAGTTTGGACGAGAGTAGTACTAGGATGGGTGACCTCCTTGGAAGTCCTCGTATTGCATCCCCCCACCTCTTTATTGACTATTATGATGCCAGGTGGCATCATCAGGTTTGTCCAAATGTACAGCCAAGATGGCTAGATTAGTTAGTAGTCGGTTATGTTGTTAGGAATTGTTGCTGAGTGCATTCTGTTAGACTGTTAGAAGGTTGCTTGGTGAGTAAGATACTAGTGAATATATAGGGAAGATCTGTAAGATGAAAGTTGTTGTGTAATTGATTGTTGTATGAAATAACAAGTGAGTTTTGTATACAATAATGAAGAAGTAAAGCCTAGGTTTTAACATTAATATCAGCCAGTGTTTGATCCACTCAATCTTTCATCGTTGTATGACACACCAAGCCTCGAGGAAAGCCATGGAATCCCGTGGTTCTAATCTTGAAACCATGATCGTCGATCTTAAAACGGAGCTCAAAACCAGTCAAGATATGATTAAGCTACAACTGCAATCACTTGCAGCAAAAGGCAGTAGGGGATCGTGTGGAGAATTTTCTGAAGCAACGCCATTGAATCCCAATTTTCCTGAGGGGATGAACCCTAATCCCAATTTCAATTGCCAAGATTTGGGTCAGAACACTAATCGACCACCTTTCTTGAAGATGGACTTTCCAGATTTATGGAAATAGATGATCCATTGGGTTGGGTTTATAAGGCTGAACATTACTTCGATTTTTTCAACATTGAAGATTCAAAAAAAGTGAAATTGGCATTGTTTCACACGGAAGGGGAAGCTCTGCAATGGTTCCAATGGGCGAAATGCCTCACACAATATCCTATATGGGATGATTTTACCAAGATTTTGTGCCAAGAATTCAAACCTTCAGAATTTAAAGATTGTGCTGAAAATCTGGTAAAATTAAGGCAAACTAGGCCTCTCAAAGATTATATCATGGATTTTCGAAGATTGTCTAATCGAACAAAGGATATAAGTCATGCACTTCTCAAATCTCGTTTCATTGGAGGTTTGAAGGTTGGTTGAATTGCGCCATGATGTGAAGTTGCTGAAACCAAAGGATGTTCTTGAAGCTTCATCTTTTGCCCAGTAAGTGGATGCTAAGCTATCTGATCTTAAAGTGAAATCTCTCCATAAAGCTTCTTCATTTCAACCTCATTTTAGATCACCTATTATGCAAAATGTCATAAATCCTCCAATCATTGAAACTCACCCTAAGAATCCTCATGTGAGAAAATTAACCCTTGAAGAAGTTGATCACTGTAGAAAAAATGGATTGTGTTTTCACTGCAAAGATAAATATGTTAGAGGTCACACATGTGAAAAGAAGCAGCTACTTCTTATTGATGTTCAAGTAATTGAAACAGAAGAGCTTGAGATCACTGCTTGTGCTTTTTTTTGGCACACCTGCACCTCCTACAATTAACACAATGAGATTTCAAGGGTTCATAAAAAACTACCCAGTTACAATTCTAATTGACTCTGATAGTTCTCACAATTTTATTGACCTTAGTTTAGTGAAAAGAGTGAAGGGTACATTGGATATCGACCATATATTCAATGTTAAGATTGCTGATAGAGGAATAATGGCTACAAAAGGAACCTTAAGTCAAGTTTCTGACAAAATTCAAGAGTTTATTTGAATTACTGATCTATATGCAATACCATTAGGTGGTTGTGATGTTGTACTAGGTGTGCAAGGGCTGAGAACTCTCAAAACAATTCTGTGGGATTTTGACAAAATGTTTATGAAATTCTCCAAAGGCTCTAAAACATTTTGCATTATTAGCCCTGGTTTTTTTTTGCACCAGATTGAGGATATCACTGCATTGCTAATGCAGAAACTTCTCCAGCAAGAAACTACAATTAGGGCCTTTCTTTATCACATGGATGCAACTCATGTGGATCACTCTATTGTCAACTAACTGCCCCAGACCTTGTCTCAAGCTTAGCAGCATGAATTACAATCCTTGTTGTAGGAGTATGAGGTATTATTTCTTACCCCAAATACCTTACCACTACACAGAATGCATGAACACAGAATTCCATTAATAAGTAGTAGCAGCAAACCTCATAATTGTAGACCCTATAGATATGTACATGTGCAAAAGACATAAATAGAGAAATGTGTGAGTAAATTGTTGCAGTCTGGTTTTATCAGAATTAGTAATAGCCTTTATTCATCACCTATTATTTTGGTAAAGAAAAAATGAGGTACTTAGAGGATGTGTATGGACTACAGGGGTCTTAATTTGATCATTGTTAAAGACAAATTCTCAATTCCTCTTTTTGATGAGTTGTTAGATGAGTTGTATAGAGCTCAATACTTTTCAAAGATGGATTTGAGAGCTGGCTATCACTAAATAAGAATGCATCCAGAGGATATAGAAAAGACAACATTGAACTCACGATGGTCATTATGAATTCTTCGTTGTGCCATTTGGATTGACAAATGCACCTACAGCATTTCAATGCTTGATGAATGAAATATTCAGGCCATACTTGTGGAAGTTCACATTGGTCTTCCTTGATGACATTTTAGTTTACAGTGTTTCATGGGAGTCTCATTTACAATATTTGAGGACAGTTTTTTATACATTATAAAGTCACACTTTGTTTGTCAAGAAATCTAAGTGTTCTTTTGGTCAAGACAAGGTAGAATACTTAGGCCACATTATGTCTAAAGAGGGTGTAGCTGCTGACCCTACCAAATTGGATTCTATTGCAAAATGGCCTATTCCTGATTTTGTCAAAGCTTTGATGGGGTTTCTTGGATTGATTGGATATTACAAAAAGTTCATACCACACTTTGGGAGAATTATTGGTCCATTGATTGCATTAACTAAGAAGGATAGTTTTCTTTGGACTGAAGAAGTTACAACGGCTTTTAATACTCTTAAGACATCTATGTTATAACCACAAGTACTTGCTTTACTGATTTCAGCAAGCCCCTTATAATTGAAAATGATGATTCTGGTTTTGGCATTGGAGTAGTTCTTCAACAAGAGGGTCGACCTATAGCTTTCACAAGCAAATCTTTGTGTCCTAGAAATCAACAATTGTCTGCTTATGAGAAAGAGATGTTAGCTATAGTTCATGTAATTACCAAATGGCAATGTTACTTGGTTGGTACCCATTTCATTATTCAAACTAATCATCACAGTTTGAAGTATTTTCTTCAAGGAAGGGCAAATACACCATTTCATAAAAAATAGGTATCCAAACTTATGGGATTCAATTATGAAATCCAATATAAGCAAGGCAGTGATAATCTAGCTACTGATGCATTGTCAATAGGTCAATTTGATCTGAAATTGTCTGAACTAGATGTGTTAGATCCTATGGAATGTTTGGCAATCTCATATCTATATTCTCAATGGATGGATAAACTCAAAAGACATTTGGAGAATGATGCTTGGATACTGCAAAAAATCTAGCAAGTTTTGATTAATTCTTCAGATAAAGATCTAATTAGTAATATTAGATACCAAATGGATAATGGGTTTTTAAAGTTCAAGCATAGAATTGTTCTTAGTCCTCATAGTTCTTGGAAAACAATTTTTTTTTTAAGAACATCACTCTAGTCCTACTACAGGCCATGAAGGATTCCTTGAAACATATAAGAGGATTTCTAGATCATTTTTATGGTAGAGCATGAAGAACATTAAAGAGTTGGTTGCAAGTTGCCCCATATGTTAACAACACAAGTATGAAACTCTGTCACCTTCAGGGTTACTTCAGCCACTGCCTATTCCTACTAAAATTTGGGCTGACATTTCTAAGGATTTCATTGTTGGTTTGTCTTCTTGCAAAGGAAAAACTGTAATTTGGGTGGTAGTTGATAGATTGTCCAAGTATGCATACTTTTTAGCAGTAGCTTATCCTTATTCAGCTTCTATGATTGCTCAAATGTTTGTTGATCACATTTTCAAGTTGCATGGGATGCCCAACTCCATCATTAGTGATCGAGATCCAGTCTTCATGAGCAAGTTTTGGAAAGAGTTCTTTACTCTTCGGGGTTCTAATTTGTGCTTTAGTTCAGGGTATCATCCCTAAACAGATGGGCAAACTGAGGTTCTCAAACGATGTCTTGAAACATATTTGAGATGTTTTTGCAGCTTACAACCAATGAAGTGGGTTATGTGGTTAGCTTGGGCTGAATGAAGCTATAACATATTGTATCACACTGCTACAAAAATGACACCTTATGAAATAGTTTATGGGCAGTCACCTCCTCTTGTTTTCTTCTATGACAAGAGTAACACTAATGTTGCAACAGTGGATCAAACCTTGCAAGAAAGGAATAGAATTTTGGCAGTTTTAAAGTCTAATTTGGAAGCTGCTCAATGTCGAATGAAGGTTCAAAGTGATAAAAAGAGAATTGAGAGAGTATTTGACGTGGGTGATTGGGTATACCTACGGTTTTTTCCTTAACAATATATGTTCTTATCTTCTTATTCGTTCATAAGCTCCAACCCAGAGTCCACTTGAAATCTTGGCTAAAGAGGGGACAATGGCTTACAAGTTGAAATTGCCTGAAAGTTCAAAACTACATCCAATTTTTCATGTATTATGTTTGAAAAAGCATTTGGGAGATCAAGTGCAAGCTATTGTGCAATTACTGAAGCTGGGATATTGCAAGATGTACCAATGGCTATCTTAGATAGAAGAATTGTGAAGAAGGGACACACTGCTACTACAAAAGTGTTAGTACAGTGGCAAAATCATACCAAAGAAGATGCTACTTGGGAAAATTATCATGAACTCAAATCCAAGTTTTTCGATATGGCAAAATTGTGAAGATTCTGTGTAATTGTTCTGTTGAGTTACACCTTGATTCCTTGTATTATCTAATTGTGACAACTTGTTATCAGGTCCAATTTGAAGGGGGTATTGTTATGATGCCAAGTGGCATCATCAGGTTTGTCCAAATGTACAGCCAAGATGGCTAGATTAGTTAGTAGTTGGTTATGTTGTTAGGTGTATTCTATTAGACTGTTAGAAGGTTGCTTGGTGAGTAAGATACTAGTGAATATATAGGGAAGATCTGTAAGATGAAAGGTGTTGTGTAATTGATTGTTGTATGAAATAACAAGTGAGTTTTGTATGCAATATTGAAGAAGTAGAGCCTAGGTTATAACATTGACAAAAAAAAAAAAAAATAGTCATATATGACATTCTTTTTTTTTGTTAATATATTTCTGTTAGATGATGAATGTATTAAGTGAATTCATGTACCGTAGATATAGGGACTTTCCTAAATACCTAAATATGAGCTATATCATTTAAGGTGATTGTACTCTCGCCAAATGGCATGTGAAAAGTGTTTGTCTTAGGTTACCTAAGTGTTGACCCTAAAAACTACTAAACTTACGTGGCACACAGGCCGAGTAATTAGTAAGCTAACTACGTTCTTTGGTTGTATGCGGGGCGTGCCAACTCGTCGGCCGAGCTTGGCCGATGAGTAAAATTTGTTGGTGTTGTGTTGAGCGCACGGTTGACTTCTCGATCTTGCGACTGCGGCCGAGGAAGGAACACTCTCGACCTTCGGGTTCTAGAGCATGAAGACAAGGCTACTAGTTCTGTGAAGTTCACAAATCATTGGCGCTGGATTCTGTCACGGTGATTATGTTCGTGTGAGTATAAGCACGCCGAATCGACACCAGAGTATAAGGACACAAAAACTCAAAACAAATGTACGTCTTAATTGTGAAAGTGGTTCGGCCGTCAAAATGCCGAACTCTAAAAACCTACTTTCAAATACCCAATCATAAACAACTCGACGTTCGATGTGCCGAACCCTAGTAACACCTCACTTTGCCGAGAAGGCTGATGAGATGACCTCTGCCAATAAGGATCCGAAAATCCTTCTCGACTGAGACTTGGATAGATAACCAGTTGACCCTGTTGCAGTATTGTTTATCCAAACTGAAGGTGCTTCACGGCCGGCTGATTCTACGGCAACAGTGTTGTTTATCCTAACTAAAGATGTTCGCTGGTTGCCTCCACAGTTCTGTTTATCCAAACTGAAGGTATGTTGACGGAAAAAGAAAGTAAAAATCTCAAAGTCGTTGAGAGGTTTTGTGTAGAGCGAGAGTTTGCACATGGCAGTTTGTGTGTTGAATTGGAGGGGCTTGTTCAATGTCCTCCCTCCCTATTTCTCCTGCATTGAATCCCAATCATTCTCAGAATAGAACTCTTTTCCCCGATCTAACCTTATCTCGGCCAGTCCTACTCCTACTAGGACTTTGAACTTAACTCGTTATTATGCCGCATTAAATCTCAAACTCCAGCATCCTTATCTTGTCGAAACTCTTTCTTGTAATAGGACTTACCCGCATCCCACATGTTCCCGATAGGATATGGCCAGCTTCGACTGCGCGGCCCATGAGCTGGATAACCCCCAATGACACCTAAACACGGCCTCTGGGCCGAAAACAATTCTAAACTCAGCCCGACCAATACTGGGCCGAGAACAATTCTAAACTCGGCCCAAACCAATATTTTTGGGCCCAAACACTAAGATAACAATAATCTTATTTCCAGCAAGCTTATTCCCATGGTTTAGAAGCTTAAGAGGACTTTCTATAAATATAATGAAAACGCAATTATATATAGACTAAGTATGATAATCTAAAACCTAAAACTATCACGTCATAGATTCATACACAACCTTATCTCGAAACAATTAATACGAATTTAAAATTCAAATTTTATGATCTACAATCTCAAACCTAAAACTATAAGTTATTTAGGAAATCAAAGAAAAGAAAGAGAGGAGAATGATGAATGTGAGAGACTTTCATGTTGATTGGCTTCGTCCCAAACATTGCTATACAGAGATGCTATACGTGAGAAGAGTGAAAATAAAAGAGATATATTTTACGTGATAATAATGCTAGGTATATTTAATTTGCAAACTAAATTATGTGTCACCAATAAAAAAATATGCATGTTAATCAGCACTTACATAAATAATCCAATCGTCAACTTCCATGTCATTTAGTTTACAAAATTTAGTCTCCTTAATATTACCCTTTACGTGAGAGCTTGCTTTTCTGTTCATCACAAACAAACTGTTGGGAGTCAAAGCTAAATGACAATTAATTATGTAAACTTTTCTATTCGTCACAAACAACTATCATTCTCTATATAAACAAACAAACAAACAAACAAACAAACAAACAATCCTCTGTATCAAAAACAACAAACAAATGAGTATCTGTATCAAAAACAAGAAAACAATAAGTTTTTTGTGTTGTGGTTGCTAGTGAATGAGTGATTAGGGTTGAAGAGAAAAGGCTTTGTGATTACACACGTACTCGTTCAATTTTCAGTGCATTATATATGACTCAACCTCCTGCATCAATCAAAGCGTACGTTGAAGATAGCATTGACATATGATCGACCAAAAGACCATGCACACATGGATAGATATTGAAAATATGACTTGTGAGTTTTCAGTTTTATTAGTTTTTTCTATGTGAGCCCCCTCCCACGATAATGCAACAAACAAAGAAAAAGACTTGTGGCAGCAAAAATAGCACAACAGTCCAAGACATCCCTCTCTTCCTCCATTATATCAACATGCATGCATTTGGATTGCACATATGCGATCTTGATGAATTCAATCCCAAGAAACTTGACAAAATAAATAATAATATTGAATAGTTTTACATCTAATTGCATTGTGATAAACTCAACACTTACCGGTATGTGTGCAGATTGTTAAGTTGAGACAATATATGTGTGATTATTAGTGAACTGCTAGCCCAACTCTGAATTCTTGACATATGTATGTATATTATATGTGCATGTATTAGCTATTCAATCTTGGAAATGTCTTGAGCTTGTCCTTCTTCTTCTTCAGTCTTCTGAGATCAATTGGATCTCCATTAAATGCCAAATCAAGTGGTATTGTCTCCCTTTGCATGCAAAACCCTAAACATCGAGGCCACCACCACATGCATGCAAAACCCTGTCAACCAGACATGCATGCGTATGTGTTGCATGTAACCAATCTTTGCTTCATATTTGTCATTTCTTCATCTAATTTATCGTTGGTCATACGTTTAGGCCTTAGCTTCAATATAATATAGCTCCTCTCTCTCTCTCTCTCTCTCTCTCTCTCTCTCTCTCTATTCTATTTTTTTTCAAAAAAAGAGGGATTAGTTGTGGGACTCACTATACATCAAATTTTAATGTCTGAACCGTATATTTTGTAAGTCCAAATTCATAGATCATCTTTGCAAAAATTTAATTCAATCATAAATCATTTGCTTATTTAATTGTTACAATGAAATTTCATTGTTTTTCTATGGAGCAAAGTGTTCATCGATTTCTTTGAACTCAATTAGGTGTCTCAAATATTTCTGATTTGACTAATATTTTGCAAAGATAATCTAAAAGATGTAACTTAAAAAATAGACGGTTCGAATTATTGAAGTTCGAAGTGATGTAACCCACAACTAACTCCCATTAAATAATAATAATAATAATAATAATCCCTTTTATCAAGGGAATTGTTATTAGCACTCCGAAAATCTCACTGTACACTCCCCATAAATATATTTTTCTTTCTAATTATAAAAAATTTGGAGTGCAAAATGAGATTTGTGGAGTGTCAATAACCGTTCTCTTTATTAAAGCCTTCTATATATATAATGAGTAATGCTATACTTATCATCTATTTATACCATCACTCGTATTATCTCTATAATAGAGGTAGGACCTGTCAACACATACAGATCTCATCTCTATTAGTAAAATAGTACAAATAGTACAACTAGATAATAAGAATAACAAATTTGATATATAATATCTATCAACGGTGTGATAGGGGAAGGTTCTTAGGCCATCTCCAACCAAAGGCTAGCTAGAAGGCTCGTTTTAGCTATCTGGCCCTTCAAGAAATTAATATTTTAATGAACAGTGCAGTGCCATATTTCTTATCATCTCCAACCAAGGGCCAACATATTATTTAAATTTAAAAACTACAACTTAAATTTAATGCACATTTACCATCTCTAATAGGAAGCTTATATTTGGGGCACCCATTATATTTGTCCCACATCGGTTGTAGGAGAGGTTTGAACAATCAAAAATGCTTATAAAAGCAATCCCCACATAGAACCAATCAAATTTATGAGCTTTAATTAAATACTCTTTTTAAATTTTTGGCCAAAAAAAAACTGTAAAAAAAAAATTAAAAAATAACGGCTAGCTGACGTTAGCTAACTGTTGAGATTCAAATTTTTTAGCCCGGCCCAGGGCTGGTTGACTGGCTCATTTGGGCCGGTTGGCTCTTTGGTCCTTTTTTATCCAGTGGGGTCCACAAATTCTTTGGCTTGACTCTCGGTTGGAGACTGTTTTAGAGTTATTTTCGATCATCTGACCCTCTGAACTTTTCGATTGGAGATGACCTTAGACGTGAGCGAGAGCTGAGCAGAGGAAGCAGAGAGGTGAGTGGCATGTGAAGAGAGTCAATGAGGCAGTGGGGGGAGGTGAGTGGCATGTGAAGAGGGTCCATGAGGCAGTGGGGGAGGCACGTGATGGAGCAACGGTCGGTTCAGGTGGCGGTGGCAGTAACCGTTAAAACATTCATTGAGTTGACACGTGTACGTACTTTCATCAACTTGTGTTTGCCTTTGCACATTCGATTGGATTAGCAGATACTTTGGAACACCATGCCATATCAGGGAGCTTTCCATTCCATGCATCATGGATCGGATTCATACTCCTTTATTCGTGGTCTTTACTCTTTTCTGTTCTTTAATTTGATTCCCTTTGTTTCTAGGTTTATATATATATATATATATATATATATATATATATATATATATATATATATATATTCTATTATGGAATATGTTATCGACATATTTGTTTTTTTTTTACATACCTCTTGTTGATTTCTATATTTTGATATTCTTCAATTCATTTGATCAAACTGCTAAAAATTAAATAAAAAATATGAGAAGTAAAAAGGAAATGTGTGGATATCACACTCCTTCTATTATAACATATCAACAGTTAACAACCGTTTGAAATTTGCGTTTTAATTGCATGTTAATTTTTTCTTTTTCTTTTTAAATTTTGTTGTGACAGTACAACTGCAATGGCATGTTTTTCACTACCTGCATGTTTTTTCGTGGACAAATACTCCATTTATTAATTGCAAATTTACATGATTCTTATTAAACCGTCAATGATTTTTGCAAACTTCATCCTTCTCATCAATAGCAAGATTGAAAAGCTTACTCTACTTGTACGAAAGAAGGTGGTGGGCCAACCTAGTTTTCAGCTCATAATTTGACATTGCGTATTGTCTGACATGCATTTAAATTTACGGCTAAAAACGTAAAGTTCAAGCACTAATTGAAAGTTTTTTTTTTCTTTTATTTATTATTATTATTATTATTATTATTATTCAATAAAAGATAGACAATTCATGATAAATCATGGTTATTCATTTTTTTAGGAAATCAGGAAGACTTACAAAAATCGTACCATCAAAGGTAATCTCCAATACCAAGACTTTCCATGAATCCTCGACGATAAGAAAATTCAGCTAATAAAACCTGGAGGGTGAAAACCAAACAAGAGTGAGTGACCTTGGAAATAAAATTTTAATAGAAACCATATAAAACATTATAACCCCTCGCTACAACACCTGTATAGTTTCCAAAAAAATCATAAATATACCCCAACACAGCATCTCATCAGCAATATCAATATTAATAACCCATACTAGCATGCAAGTCGGAGTCACCTATGGTGACCTGTACGACTGCACCCATATCTCATTAATCGATGTTAACTCATAAGTCGGAGTCACCTATAGTGACCTGTACGACTTACTCATATCTCATCACATATGCTAGCTCATCACATATTTCATCACATATGCTAGCTCATCATGTATTTCATCACATATGCTAACTCATCACATATTTCATCACATAAGCTAGCTCATAAGTCGGAGTCACCTATAGTGACCTGTACGACTTGTCCATAGCTCAATAAGTATATCTGCACACGAGTCGGAACCACCTAAAGTGGTCTGTACGACAGGACTGGGTGTAAATAAATACGCTCAAGTGTTGCAATCACGTGAAGACTGTGCAAATAATCGCAGGTCACCTACGAGTCGGAACCACCTATAGTGGTCTGTACGACAGGACTGTGCACCTACCTTAGATCCAAGGTGAGCATAAGGTGCGGGAGATGAACATCAAGTGAAGGACTATGCCCTGGCCACCGGCGGGAGCACTAACACCGGGGTGCAGGTTTATGAGCTCTAAATATATCTCATCATATCTCGCATAACTAAAGCAATCTCGTATGACATGTACAACTCATAGGCAACCTGTACGACAATGTCGTAGTTGCCTAAAACATAGATGTGATTATGCCATAACTTAATAATTTCAACTAATACCACAACTCACCTGAACTTACCTGTGTGTTTTGCATTCACCTTTGCACTTCAAAGCATTCACAATAATTATGTGCAAGAAATATACATATGGATATGCCATAATGCAAATCTAAAACTCAACCACATCATAGTATTTTTCCAATATAGACATATACATAATGTGGCGTAAAATGCACAATCTATAACGCCCTACTCCCGAATTATTTATTTTCGAAAATAATTATCGAGGATAAGTCCGACTAAACACTAGTTTAATTAACTATCATTACTTATGTTTCCTTATTCCACATTGATTTATGACCAATATCCAATCACTAAAAACATAAGTTTAAATCTCATATGTTCACCAATTTCCTTCACATTGCTCAATTCCCAAACAAGGCTATTAGCTCAATTATTTAGTCTCATTTATAGTATGGTTGTATCTAACGTCTTGTTAGACTGTCTACGTACCCTAAACAGGGATCAAGCCATTTGTAGTTCACATCAGCACTTCTAAGCATTCACGGTAATTATATGTAGGGTAAAGTACAAAAAACTACCTTAACTATTGGTGTCACGACACTTTCATACCTCATCTTTTAAAATTAACAATGTCATACCTCATCTTACGAATTTGTGTCAATGTTATACCTTCCATTTCTTGGCCGTTTACTTTTCAGTTAAATGCTGACGTGGCTTGATTCGAGGCCTACTTTCTATTAAAAAATCATTAAAAATTTATTAAAATACTAAAAAAATTATTTAATATTTTTTAAATATTAAAATAATAAAGAAAAGTACAAAAAAAAAAAACCTCTATTCGTCCCTCCCCCTCCTTATCTTCCTGCAACCCAGAAAGAAGAAGAAGAAAAAAAAAAACCTCTGTTCATCCCTCCCTTCCCTATCTTCCTGCAACCCAGAAAGAAGGAGGAGGAAGAAGAAGAAAAAAAAAAAAAAAACCTTTGTTCGTTCCTGCAACCTAAAAAGAAGAAGGAGGAGGAAGAAGAAGAAGAAGAAAAAAAAAAACCATCAGATTCGATTACCCTCCCCACCCCCACCCCCTCCCCTCATTCTCCCATGTTCATGTTCTTCCCTAGATCCCCATTCCTGCAACCCAAAAAAAAAAAAAATTCCAATTTGTCTTCCCCCCGCACCCGCACCCACCTTCTCTCCCTCCCCTTTCTCCTTCCCCCATGTTCATCTTCTTCCCCCGAAACCCCTTCTTGCAACCCCGAAAAAAAAAATCAACCCAATTCATCTTCTCCCTGCACCCACTTTGCACACCCAACCTCCCCACCTAGGGGACGGACGAATTTCGTTTTTTTTGTTTTTTTTTTCTCCTTCTTCTTCTTCTTCTTCTCCTCCTTCTTTTCTTATTCTCCTTCTTCTTCTTCTTCTTCTCCTCCTTCTTTTCTTATTCTTCTTCTTCTTCTATTGGGTTTTTTAGAGGACGACCTGGGTTTGGGGGAAGGGGAGAGTGTTGTTGATGTTGTTATTTTTTTTAATAACTTTTCTTTATGTTTTTAATATTTAAAAAAATATTAAATAATTTTTTAATAGAAAATGGGTTCCGAATCAAGTCACGTCAGCATTTAACTGAGAAATTAAAGCCAAACTAACGAAAGGTATAACATTGACACAAATTCATAAGATGAGGTATGACAATGTCAATTTTAAAAGATAACGTATGAAAGTGTCGTAACACCAATAGTTGAGGTAGTTTTTTGTACTTTACCCTTATATGTAATAATCAATTTATAATCGTTTGTGAAATTATCAATCATATATATATACAATAGGAAGGAAAAGACCCATTCACTTGAGGTATGCGCTATGACTCCCTAGCATGCATATCAAGACATAACGAACCATTGTCACCTATGACCAATTATCAAATCACATCTTAGAGTTCTTACCGAAAAAATACATAATTTACATAAAACGCATCCTTACATAATTCAATTCGGAAGATCTGCATCACAGATTTCCAATCCGTTGCTTCCAAAGATCCACATTATACTTCTAAAACAACATCCTAAGGTTTCATTATGATCCAACGGTCGGATCTCCGCCAATTGCCAAAACTAAATGGCGGTCAACATTTTAATTTATAAACTTACAAATCCAATTCGGGAAAATCCATACATTGGATTTCTTATCCATAAGTTTCTATGGTCCTCAAATATTATGTACTATAACATATTAAAGTTTGGTGACGATCCAACAGTCGGATCGTTGATTCATATATTTACCAAGTAACGTATCCTAATGAGTTTAGGTCCAAACGATCAACCTACAATATACAATTTCCAAAACTAAACTCAAGACATCTAATTTAGCCTAAGGATAACATCGACGGTCCCCTGGCCATGTGCCGCTGCAGGTGGCGGTTAGCCGCCCCATCTTGCCGAAAAATCCGACTATTTTTAAAAATTATCAAAATTTACAAGAATGAAGATCTCAATGAGTAGAGTAAACTTTATACGTATGGCCAAGTCCAATTTGGCCTAGAAAAGCTCCAATTTTGCTCAAACCCACCGAAACCCTAGAAAATGGTGTGCTTCAATTCGACTTTCATATTCACTCCGACACATCAACCACTGCCTGGGCTTTGTGCTAGGGTTCTAGAGGAGTGTTCTAGTGGTTGTAATTCAAGGGGATGGTTTCACGATTAATGGATTTCGAGCATGGGTCTCACGGCACCCCCGTGGTTTATAGTAATGATTTACACCCAAATACTTTCCAAATTTGGGTGGAAATGGAAAAGGGGAGGTCAAGGGATGATTTCCAGGTGAAGAATGGGTGACTTTCGTCAGAAAAGTGATGGAATCTAGCCGGGATTAGAACCGGGTCGAAACCGGTTTTTACTGTGGGTGTACGGGTCAGCTGGGTTAAGTGCTCCACACCTCCCTCCCTTCCCTCCTGGTTCTTCTCTCCCATTCGTCACTCTCACTCTCCTCCTTTCTTGATTGGGCAGTGCCCATCTTCTTTCTCTCCCTCTCCACTTTGCTGCCATCAAGCAGCCTTCCTCCTTTTCTTCTCTTCTTTCTTTTCCTCTTTTTCCCGTTAATTTTTCTAACCCCTCAATTAAAAATTAATAATAACTATAAGAAATGAATAGAATAAATAACAACCCTTACCAACGTACTTTTGAAATACGGTAAGGTACTAGTTCATACACGTCATGAACTAGCGATCAACGAAAGTCAATACCTTCACCTCTAGGGTATTCTCGTGAATTCACATTTTAAAATTTATAAAATAGTAAAATTTGGAACGGATTGTCACAAAAAATCTCTATATATATATTATTTCTATTTACATTATGTCACGTAAAATACTTGCTTGTATTATGAGTAAATGTAAAATACTTGCTTCGGCATTGCATTTATGTGCTTTTGGTACAAAGTTCTTATCAACTAGCCAGAGAAAGAGCACAACAAACTGGCTCATTTTGAAAGCAAAAGCCAAAAAGCCGTATATGAATTATACGTCTAATAATCCAAATTATTGGATGTTTGCTGAGTACTAATTTGTAATGTCACCAAACACTAATTCCAAACATGCTCTATGCCCATATCCTCGCACCACATGGACACAAATTAGATGTTCCCCAAATGATCAACATGTTGACGAACCAAACATGAATGTTTCATTTTAACAAAAATTATACTATACTCTGGTATATAATATGCATTGAACAATAACGAAATAAGTGTTGTAAAATTGACGGTGTGTGCAGTGGAATAAATAAACAAGACAAAAAATTTATGAGGTTCCTCTACAGTCAGTGTGACCGGAGTACGTCCTCGGGGCAGTATTGATGCTTTCAAATATAATCTGAAATAATAAGATTACAAAGATAACTCTCTATTCTCTCCTCTCTTTTTTCCTCTCTCTGCCATGAGCCTTCTGGCTTCTCTCTTCCGTTCTTTTCTTCTTTTTAGTCTCTTCGTATCTCCTTTGATTTATAGGCAAAGCAGGAGCACCAAAAGCAAACAGTGGCAACTCCTAGTGAAATGACATGTAGAGTGGGATGAGTGGGATGTAGTGGGTTGACCATCCATACATTGAATGGCTCATAATATTATAACATTCCCCCTTGGATGGCCATAAGTCTTCGATTAACTCGTTAAAACCTTGATCTGTTTTTGGATGCTCCCCCTAATGAGTAGTAACACATTTGTTGTACTTGTTGACTTTCCACAGGCTATTTCTTGAACTAGGCTGGAAGGCTTTCTGCTAGACTTGCATCAAAAGTCTAAATTTAGTCATTTTATCTAGAGCGGAATTTGATTCAAGGATGGTGTACACTTGATCTTGAATCAGACTTGTGATTTCTTCAAGCACCTTCGAGGTTTGATCTTTGAATGAAATTGGACCATGAGGAGCTTCACGTGGCAAGTGATCTTCGGCTTTGTCGGGGATGAATCAATACGTGTTTATTGCGTTTGTCTCCA
The DNA here is from genome assembly GCF_916048215.2 of Malus sylvestris. Taxonomy (NCBI): domain Eukaryota; kingdom Viridiplantae; phylum Streptophyta; class Magnoliopsida; order Rosales; family Rosaceae; genus Malus; species Malus sylvestris. The sequence goes on along the minus strand of NC_062261.1, from coordinate 14,112,374 downwards.
CATGCTTCAAAGTATCATTTTCACTTGCCTTATCTATTCCCCTTGCATAAGTGGTATTTTCCCTGGTTTTCCCTCATGCATGTGTGGCATCTTCTCTTGTAGTATTTGTCCCCTGAAGCAGGAGTGGAATGCAACCCTTGCATTTGGATGGTTCATCACTTCTTGGTGACTGGAAACCCAGCTCCATCAACAGTTGAAGATGGTTACTCGAAAGCAATACTAGGTAAGCAATCAGGAAAGTTTCCAGGCAATCGGTTCCTTACCGGAAGGTTGATTGCAGTTCTAACTGATTGCTTTCTTTATCCTTGTCTTGCAGGTAAGAACAAGGACAAAGGAAAGGATATGGAGATTGCATGATATGAGATACTTTTGATCTGGTATGACTTATTTTGAAGAGGTATTCTCGGAGAGAAAGAAAATTGAGTATGTTGAGAGGTTTGGTTGCATATGCATTTTCAGCAATGAGAGAGAGTTAAAAGTTTTGGATGTGTGCCTTGTCATGGAGGATGAAGTTCGACATATATAGGGATTTCCCTAATAATAGGTGGTGGTGTGGATGTGGCTTTGTCATCCACGCTTGTCAGCAACAGTGTTGTAGTTGGAATAATGAAATTCACGCATTTTCAACTTTATCAGAGATCTTTGACAAAGTTGCATGTGATATCCAAAAGCTAAGATTGCGTTTGAGAAATGTTGACGAACTTTATCCTGAAAATTTGTCTTTTGAAATTCGGAGAGCGGTGTCTCTTCGATTTTTGAACAGGTGACCCTATTGCCTTTTCTTTTATTGATATATCAATTTTGTTCAGATACACTCAGAAAATTGTTGCCTGCAGAAATTTCCTCTTCTTGCACTTCTGAGATTTTATCTGACCTCTTTTTTCCTTCATCATTTTTGAAAAATGGATTACCCATATAACATTTGCTTAGATTTAAGTCTTAGGACTAATACAGGCAAGCCGCATCAGGATAATATATGGCGCCCGTCTTTCTTATCTTCAAATAATCCTTTTACGGTTGGGGACTCTGTGATGAAGAATGACCTAACCGCTACAGTGGTAGCTAGGAATCTTCTCACTCCTAAGGATAAGAGAATCATTTCAAATCGGTCTGATGAGTCGGCCGTTCAAGACTCATTGGCTCTCAGTATTCAGTGTACAAGCTCTGTTCCTATTATGGGCCAACGCCTACTTGCTCGAACTCACCAAGTTGAATCATTGATGGCTAAGGTGGTAAGTCTTAAACAAGAGATTAAAAGGCTCAAGCACGAGAATAGAGTGTTACACATACTTGCAAATAATTACTCGACGAGCATGAAAAGAAAGCTCGACCAGCTACTGAAATCCGAAGGTCGAACTCAAAATGACAATCAGGGGTTCAAGTCTTTATTCCAAAAACATCCATTGTCTCAACCGTCTGGAGTTTAACCAAGTACTGAGGCTCCAAATAATCAATCTCCGGTGCCTCCCCCTTCTGGGGTACTTCCGAGTACTGAGGCTTCACATGAGTAACCTTTGTGAAGGTTCCCTCCTGTTTGTTCATTTTAACTCATATGTATGTACATGTCTGTAATTTCTTGGAAATATCAATAGATAACCTTTATTTCATTCAATGTATTGTGTCAAATACAATAAAGCATATACTTCACAAAGATGTGGTACTTCTAGATCAAATATCAATTCAACTTTTCCCTCACGAAGATGAATGATTTTTCTTAGTGTCTAAATATTAATTAACCACTTAAGTGTTCAACTAATAATCTTCAATCCATATGGTTCTTTTAATACCATAAACATCATGGATAAGATTCGTGTTGGCATATTGTTCGATCTGCAGCTCGAGACAATATTTCTCTCAACACTTTATAAACTTTTTAGATTCTTCAGGAGTCTCAACCTAATATTATCGACTCTTCAGGAGTTCTAATTTAATGTTATTGACTCTTGCAAGAGATTTTAGTATGTTGCAACAATATCATAATGATAGTACTCACTAAAGCAATTTATACCATCCATTTGTATTGAGTACATATTTTATGCTTTACCCTTCCGGGGCTTACTTCAAGCAATTTGAATCCTTCAGGGATTTTCTACACTTCATGACACATTTTCCTTTGGAATATATATAGAGCAATTTGCTCCCGTGTATACTTAAGGGATTTACTTATGGAGATATGATGTGGGCGACTCACAACCTTTCATATATAATTCTCCATTCATATGAAATTGTTTAGAAGAGTATAATTTCAGGTTTCAATTAGTAACCTTGTGTCATATCATGTGAGTGTATTTCACTGTATTACAAATGCCCATATGTAACCTTCTAGGTTCAAGATCTTTTGGCTATTTGTATTGTATTCAAGTATATAGGTATATTTTTCCACGTTCTTACAAAATTGTAATGGAATTGCCTTTCTCCATCTTGGGAAAATAATATTTCCTTTCGTCAACGAACAAAAGAACGTGACTCAATATCAATACAGCTCATTGATGAATTTAGTAGCTACTTGTAAAAACCAAAATGATCATTGGTTATCATCAATCAGTGATCCCATATTCTCATGTGCATGCGCATGGATAAAAACTTTTCATTTCTTTGGATATCCATTGCCTCTTCAAGAGCATTATACTATCTTTTCCAGGATAGTCATAATTTAGAGAATGTGGATCATAACCTCCTCTGGAGCGTTATAGAGCTTGAATTTTAATCTCTACTTTTGGGAGTTGAGTCATTTGGAACCTATACGTCTATCATGCTTCATGCATGAGACATCAACATTCCCATGTCCGCGGATTGTCCTTTCTGGGATGTGTATCCATGCGGCAACTGTCATGTTTCTAACATGCAACAGTTAAGCTTCTGGAATGCAATAATTCAATAGTGCCATATTCTTCTTCTTTCAAATGACTGAACATTTTGAGTCTGAGAGTTTGCCACGCTTCAGGCGTGCAACAGATAACTCATTTACTATCTCATTATTTTGTCCAACAGGGACATCAATTCTTGTAGGCACATTTGTAGCAAGTATATGTGATGTTATCACTTTGGTTGCATCATTAAATGGTTCTCACTTCGTTTTTATATTGATTGCTTCATAAATCAAAATAAGACAAATTCTCTTCGTTCTTCTGGAACGGTCTTTTCTCATCATTCTTCTGGAATGATACTTTCTCATCATTCTTTTGGAACAATGTTATTTTCTCCCCCTAACGGTGGGAAATCTGTTTTATCAAAATCATAGTCCGCAAACCGCGCGGTAAACATATACCCAGTCAAGGGTTCCAAATGTTGAATGATAGATGGTGAATCAAATTTGTTGATGCACAAAACCGGAAGGGTCTTGGAACAACGTAAATCTGACTGTGAATCTACAAGAAAAGTAAAGAACACAAGATGTATCGTGGTTCATCCCAATGTTTGGGCTACGTCCACACTGATATTGTATTTCTCTGAGATGTTGAAGAGGGAGAGTGACACACCCCGTCTCGGAGGAGGGCATGCTGGCCGTCACGTGAGAGTGACGTAACCATTTACACAGTTCGGAAGCTTTAAAGATACAATTACTAAGATATAACACACGAGGGTGAATCCTACTTATGTGAATTCTGTCAGAACACCGTTGGATTCCTCGTGGCCACCACAGCTCTGCTAACTTGAACCTGGAGGGGCGCAAAACAAAATTGAGTGGGTCAGTAAAACAAAGTTTTTCGAAAACATTTCATTTAAAACGTTTCTAACCCCTCGCTGTAAAACCTGTATACTTTCCCAGAAAATAACATAATAGTATATAAATCCTCATATGTCACAAATCATCAATCTATCACAAATCCAGAAATATGCCATGTCATAAATGTCAATAACGAAACATGGATGCATCAAAATAACAGGTGACATAATGAATCAACCGGAGACCCTGCAGTTGGCCATGTATGGTTAATTCCATAGCTCAATATCCAACCCAGCCGGAGTCACCACAGTGACCTGTACGGCACTACTCTGCACATAAATCGGAACTACCTAAAGTAGTCTGCACGATAAGAAAGGTGTAAGAATACACTCTAGTGCTTCTCTCATCAATCATCTGCGCGCATAATCTAAGGTCACCTACTAGTCGGAACCACCTTTAGTGGTTTGTACGACTAGCATGTCGGAACCCTCTCATGGTCTGTACGACATGCACGTACTTGGATCCAAGGTGAGCGTGCGGTGCGGTGAATAATATAAGCACTAACGCTAGGGGTGCAGGTTATGACCTCTCAACACAATTCACATCATCAATGATTCATATGAATAACATAAACTCACCTGATACTCACCTGTGAGTCCACAACACCAATTCACATATATATATGCATCAATTATCAATTCATATAACTCATAATATGCATGCATGGCATTTGAAAACATACTTTCATATAAATTCAATTTCTGGGAAAATTAATAATATATAGGTATATACGGAAAACAAAACTGCCCACTCACCTGGAGTTCGCCCTACAACTCCCTAGCGCAACACATCAAGGCGTCATGACGATCGGCGCCTAGAACAATAATCAAATCAAACCTCAGAAATCATATCGATAGAATATGACTTATATAAAATACGTCACTATGTAGTTCAATCCGGAAGATCTGCAACTCAAATTTCCAATTTGTAACTTCCAGAGGTCCACAATATGTCTCTAGAATAATATCCTAAAATTTCATTACCATCCAACGGTCGGATCTTCGTCAATTGTCAAAACCAAGTGACGGTTAACATTATATTTTATGAACTTACAACTCCAATTCTGGAAGATCCATAAATCGGATTCCCAATCCGTAAGTTCCTATAATCCTCAAATATTACGTATTACAACGTATTAAAGTTTGGTGACGATCCAACGGTCGGATCGTCAACTCATATTTTCACCTAACCACAAATCGTAACGAACTTAGGTTCAATTACTCAATTTACGTCAATCAATTATCAAAACTGAGCCTAGAACGTTAAACACATGTTAAGAATGATATTGGCGGGCCACTGGCCATGCACCGCCGCACGGGCCGCCGCGGGTGGCGGTTGGCCGCCTCGGCTTGCCGGAAAATCCAACTATTTCAAAAAATTCTCAAAAAATACAGAATTGAATATCTCAAAGAGTAGAGCAAACTTTATACCTGTGGCCAAGGCCAATTTGTCCTGGAAACACTTCAATTTCATCAAACCCGTACGAAACCCTATATGTGGTGTTCTTCAATTCATCCTTAATTCAACTCCGCTGCTCTGACCAACAATTGGGCATTGTTCTAGGCCTCAAGGGAAGTGTATGTGTAGTTCTAATTGGAAGAAATTGTGTCAGAATTGGGAGAATCGACGCAAGACCCGCCGGAGTCACCATCGCCAAATGTCGCAGATTTGGCCCAATTTCTATCAAGTCTTGAGAGAAGAATGAAGGAGAAGAGATGTGGTGATGCTTGCAGGTGGAGATGGGATGAAAATCGCTTGAAAAACAGCTCAGAACCGCCAGAATTTCGCTGGGTCGGCAGGTTGGGTGCGCGCGGGTCGCCAGGATCCGGCCGATCCTCTCCTTTCCTTTCCTTTCTTCCTCCTTTCTTTCATTTCCTTCTTCTGATTGGCCAATCAGCTTCCTCTCTCCTCTCCCCATTTGGCCTCTCCTTCTTCTTCTCCGATTGGGCAGCTTTGCCCAATCTCTCTTTCTCTCTTTCCTCTGTTCTTTCCTCCCGATGCCTTCTTCTTTCTTTTCCCAATTCTAATAATCAACTAATAAAAAAATAATAATAACACATAAATATATAAGTATATATTAACCAAAGTAAAAGTACTTCTCACTATACGTTAGTCAACGAAAGTCAAAATTCCTTCACCTCTAGCGCATTTTCGTAAAAATCAGGGACGGGCTGTGACAGAGAGAGCCTCTGTAATGAGAGTGAGGCTATTCTCTATATATGAGAGCCTTTAAGAGGGTGAGAGGCTTTAAGGATCTCAAGCCTAAGAATTGGCCTCCCTTAATGAGGAGAGTGATGACTCCTTTTATAGAATAATGGCTCCTCACTCATTACATATTTGCCCCCTCCTTTATTACATAATTACATTTGAGTCCCCCGAGTATTTATACGAGGTCTAAATACGGAGGCCCTAAGTATGGTACAAACAGTAGTCCCCTAAGTCTTCAGTCAAGAGAGTCTTTTGGTTGGAGACTTGAATTTAGTCCATATGTGGGCCGAAGTAACTAGATGTCGTCTAGAACCGGTACTCGATATGAGGCGGTGCCCAATCTAAAATGATGCTCGACTAGAAGTATCACATGTTACAAGGCTGCTCTGTTTGTGGCTTATGTTGCCTTGGTTGGCTCAGCTTGTGGTGTTAAAGGTGAGGGAGTCCCTTTTATAGAATAAGGGCTCGCTTCTCAATACATAAATGATGGGCTAGAGTTGATGCTCGTGGCAAGGCGGTTGCTCAGTAGGCGGCAATGCTCTTTAATGATGGTGAGAGAGTCCCTTTTATAGAATAAGGGTTCGCTCCTCAGTACATGAATAATGGGTTAGGAGTGATGCTTGCGACGAGGCGGTTGCTCAACTAGTGGTGATGCTCTCTAATGAAGGTGAGGGATTCCCTTTTATAGAATAAGGGCTCGCTCCTCATTACATGAATAATGGGTTAAGAGTGATACTTGCGGTGAGGCGGTTGCTCAGCTGGCGGTGATGCTCTCTAATGAAGGTGAGGGAGTCCCTTTTATAAAATAAGGGCTCGCTCCTCAATATATAAATAATGAGTGATCTCTAATGAAAATGAAGGAGTCCCTTTTCTAGAATAAGGGCTCGCTCCTCAATACATAAATAATGGGCCAAGTCCCCCAAGTATTTTTCATGAGGCCCAATATATGGTACATAATGTAGTCCCCCAAGTTTTCAATCAATAGAGTATGTTGGTTGGAGACTTCAAATTGAATCCATGTATGGGCTGAAGTGGTGGTTGTTCGGAGGTGGTATTTGTATACCCTACACTGATGTTTTGTAGGTGAAGCTTTGCAAGTGAAGCTTTGAAGCTTGAGCTTTGTAAATGAAGCTTTTGAAGCTAGAGCTCTCAAAGATGGAGCTCTGTAAATGAAGCTTTCGAAGCTGATTGACATGAGTGATGCTTATGAATGTTTATGTTGATTAACCTGAATGATGCTCATGAATGTTGACATGAGTGATGCTCATGAATGTTGACATGAGTGATGCTCATGAATGTTGACATGAATGATGGTCATGAATGTTTATGTATGATTGACATGAGTAATGCTCATGTATGATTTTGAAGTACTGGATGTACTTTTGATCACTTGGTTGGTGATAATAGCGGCAGGTTGCCGAATAATTTTGTAATACTAGACGTACTTTTGATCACCTGGTTGGTGAAAATAGCGGCAGGCTGCCGAATAATTTTGGAGTACTGGGAGTACTTTTGATCACCTGGTTAGTGATAATAGCGGCAGGGTGCCGAATAATTTTGGAGTACTGGGCGTACTTTTGATCACCTGATTGGTGATAATAGTGGCAGGGTGCCGAATAAACTTGAAGCCATAGGGCCTGGATCTTTTGGGCATATGGGCCTTTGCCCATAACATTCTAACCCATTATTTTGGGCTTGCCCTTTTTTTTATTTCTTTTTTTATTATTATTACCCTCTGATGGGGTTTACACAGATGTCTTCGAAAGATAAGAAAAATAAATTACATCATTTAAAAATACTGCTGCAGAAGGTGGGTATGGCAGATGGTTGGATAATGGGATAGTATCTGCACAATTGAAGGTTGGGTAGTGGTATGGTAGATGGCTATAGAAGCTTTTGCTTTTACTTTTTCTTTTCCTTTCTGCTTTTCCTTTTCTCCCCGCTCATTCTCTGTCCACCCATGTTGCTTTGTAAGGTATCTTTTGCTTGCAAACCACTTGCTTTTCTTGGACAGCCTGGTCGTGCCCATCCATTCTCACTCCTCCGTTTTTCTTTTTTTTTCTTTTTTTTCTTTTCTGCTTTTGTTTCTCCCACTCCATTTCTTTCTCTTTTCTCTTTTGGCAGATGGCAAACAACGCCAAAGCAGAATAATAATGGTATTGTTGTAAGACAGCTTATCCGTATCTCAACTTTCATCATTGGCAGTGGACGGTAATGTCATCTTTTGCTGAGCAAGCATAAGTTGCTGGTGTTGTGGTGTCAACATCTGAAGCTGATGAAAGGGCTGGGGAGCTTGTATGAAAGGTTTTGGTTGCTGAAGTAGTCCCCCAGTGAAGCTGCTCCAAACCCTTGATGAAACAAAGAAATGACCCAATCAAAGACCCCAAAACTCCCAAAACGCCAAGAACCAAAATCTGTATACCACCTTGTCTAAGTATTCCTCGACGGATTCTACTTGATTTGGTGAATTTGCTGAATTCTGACCGACTCTGGCTTCTACATGATGGTATTGCTGCCAGGGCGGGAGACTTGTAGCGGCGCCGAGATGAGCCGGACTGGGTCTAGGCCCACCAGAGTTAGGTGGCGGCGTCTGCAGTCTGGTAAGGAGCGAAGTCACCAATAAGTCTATTAATCACATATCTGAGGTAAAGCCCTTTGGGAGAGATTACAGGAACCTCCATGAAATGGGGGTGTTCAAGCTGCCGATTTCGAGAAAGATAGTAAACCACAGGAACTTTGCAGTTCGGATGGTACCTGGGCGACTTCTCAGTCCACACTTTTGCCTTCTCCAGACTCACTTGGCTATACTTCTTCATCCTACCCTCTATTGCTTCATTCGTTTTCTAAAAGAAAAAAAATTAAAGCTTTTGGGTTCTGGGTCATCACCAAAACCTGCAAAACTCAGTTCCCCGAGCTTTAATAGGGGATTTGTGGCTCAAATTGTGGGTTTTTGAATGGTGAAGTAAATCGAATCGAAGAGGTAGTGTGAAAGAGTTGGAAACTTTGAAACCAATCAGGAATCTGAATTTGGTATATGAGAAGGGGGAGAGACAACGAAACAAGAAAACACAGACAGAATGAAACAAAGATAAGAAGCTGATCAAAAATGGAGGAAGTGGAAATGGACGCCCGCATTTAATGCATACACGTTTCCGATACGTTAATGGCGCACATGATCCTGGCATCGGTCTCGCACTGCTAGACGATCTTGGATTCGCAGACTCTGTACGCGTTTGCCCAAGCTTTTGGGTTGCGAAATACCAGGATGTATGGACCAGACGGCGGATCGTCAGGTGGCCCTACCCGAACTGGCCCACAGAGTAATGGTATCGGGCGATCGAATTTTTTGGTTGTTGCATCGGCTGAAAGCTCGTAGATATGGTTCGATTCGGAAGCCGCTGAAGGTGGATGGCACCATCTTTTCTTACTTCTTCCTCCTGAGCCCAGTCGGAGGTCTAAGTGGAAGAGGAGACCTGATCGAGTTGGAGAAATGGAGGGACGAGATTGCTTCGAGAGAGCTTGCAGACGTCATGGATGGCAGAAGAGATGGAATCGCGGCGAGGTCGTAAGCTGAGCATGGTAGATCTATTGGGTCAGAAGCTCTGGAGTTCAAGAACAAGATGACAAATAAAATAGTGGGTTTTTCTCGAATTTGCCCAAATTTCTTTCCTTTTCTCTTTCTTTATGTATTTTAAGGGCGGACGCAGACAACAGTAGTGGAGAAAACTGAAACGTAGTGGTGTATTTGGTAGATCTTAACTGCAACCAAGAGTTTGGTTGAGTCTTTGTGTGGGTTTTTTTGCATATTTTACAGATTCACGGTGAAGATGAAAAAATGAAAGAGAATCGACATAGTTTTTTGTGTCGTTTCCTACAAACGGCGTCAAATGTTGATGCACAAAACCGGAGGGGTCTTGGAACAACGTAAATCCGACTGTGAATCTGCAAGAAAAATAAAGAACACAAGATGTATCATGGTTCACCCCAATGTTTGGGCTACATCCACACTGATATTATATTTCTCTGAGATGTTGAAAAGGGAGAGAGCCTCTAGAATGAGAGTGAGGCTATTATCTGAATTGAGAGCCTTTGAGAGGGTGAGAGGCTTTGGGGATCTCAAGCCTAAGAATTAGCCTCTCTTAATGAGGAGAGTGATGGGTCCTTTTATAGAATAAGGGCTCATCACTTATTACATATTTGCCCCCTCCTTTATTACATAATTACATTTGAGTCCCCCGAGTATTTATACGAGGTCTAAATACGGAGGCCCTAAGTATGGTACAAACAAAATTCAACATAAATTCCCAGTTTGCCTTCAGGCCTTATTTTAGTACATTGTGGCAGTGTAATAGGCACATAGATAACTCAACCAAAAGCTCGTAAATGTTAATGTTTGGCTGGTGCCCAAACACAAGTTGTACTAAGAAATATTGATGATTGGCAACTGGTCTCAACTGAACTTAATAATGAATTAGGTAAAATGGTATGTCCCTATCTTGCAATTTCTTTTTCATGAGCAGGGCACGGGTAATCAATTTCATCCGCTTAATAAATGCTTCTGCTAAATGATTTTAAGTATGAACATGAGGAACATGGTGTTCAACATCAATGTCCAATGACATGCAATAATCATCAAAACTTCGAGATGTAAACTCTTCAGCAAATATGCATTATATCATCATTTACATAAATCAAGGAATTTCTGGTCCTTATTTAATAGCCTATGGATTGGGATTCTCATGGCCTTTATTACAATTAAGTTGTGGCACTTCAGCTTTTCAAACTTAAGGTATTCATCAAGGAACTTCGTGTCCAATCTTGAGGATCTAGGGACTTCATTCCTGATCTTTTTGCATGATGGAACTTCCGGTCCAATCATTTTATGTGATGAGGATCAAGAAACTTCAGGTTTTGATCTGATCAATGAACTTCAGGTCCTGTATATACTCATTGTAACAAAAAGAAGTACAATAAGTAAATTAAAGCAATAGGCAGTAATTTCAATCATGGTAAATAAATTGCTTTTAAGTAAATAAAGCTTGTGACAAGGGCTTTGATTCAGCACCATTCACATAAATATCAAAGCATTAAAGCAAAGGGTAATAATTCTACCAACTGTAAATAAACAGAACTTGTGATAGGGCTTTAAACCAACACCATGCACATAAATATGCCAAAACAGAAAATGCAATGATTAAGTCTTCATCTTTTGTTTTTTCTTTTTTTCTTGGTCTTCCACTTTCTTTTGTTTGATTCCTTTTATTTTTATTTTTATTTCACAGTTCTGAAGTCATTTTGGTTACTCAATAAATAATAGTAACAATAAGTTCCAATTGGTGTTCCTCCTCCGTGAGTTTTGAAAAAATCGAAACGGTTCCCATAAGTTTTGGAGTCAAGAGTGTCTGCAACTTATGAGAAGATCAAACCTTTAGACTTAGCTCAAATTTTAGTATGATATGTATAAGAGGATACTGAACAACTTTCATGAAGAAACAATTTCGATCTGAGATACCGAAATAGAGTTTTGGTACTCATAAGGTGCCTGTCCAATTTTCTACAGAAATTGGAAACTGGTTTGGAATTTCAGGCATCTACGATGATCACACCATTGGAATTTTCTGAAAAATTGATATGTTCTAGGTACTGGGCAGACGAACAACTTTGAAGAAGAAAATATTTCAATCTGAGGTTTGTAAGTTGGAGTTCTAAGGCTGTTTACATGGCTGTCAGATTCTCTACGAATTTTGAGTCTGTACTCTTTTGCTTCTGCAAAGGATGATATACAGTCATACAAAAATATATATATTTGCTTCAAGAAAATCAGTAGTCCAAAGATTTTAGGATGAAATGAAAGGATTTTCTTATCTGTGAGATTCTAGGTGACAGAGGTGAACAGGTTTGTGGCTTTGTGATTTCCACTGACACGAGAGCTTCTCGTGCTAATAACGTGTTGTAAAATTGACGGTGTGTGCAGTGGAATAAATAAACAAGACACAAAATTTACGAGGCTCCTTTACAGTCAGTGTGACTAGAGTACGTCGTCGAGGCAGTAATGATGCTTTTATTTATAATCTGAAATAATAAGATTACAAAGATAACTCTCTCTATTCTCTCCTCTCTTTTTCCTCTCTCTGCCATGAGCCTTCTGGCTTCTCTCTTCCGTTCTTTTCTTCTTTTTATTCTCTTCATATCTCATTTGATTTATAGGCAAAGCAGGAGCACCAAAAACAAGCAGTGGCAGCTCCTAGTGGAAGAACATCTAGAGTGGGATGAGTGGGATGTAGTGGGTTGGCCATCCACACATTGAATGGCTCATAATATTATAACAATAAGTGCATATATATATATATATATATATATATATATATATATATATATATATATATATTATCAAATAGTCTAAAACCTAAACATCGAAATATCCCACAAAACCCCCACCCCTCCAACAGAAGGGTACAAAGGGCCAAAGGGTCGAAAATAGCTGAAAAACCGTCTCCAACCGAGGGCTCCTGGGCCCCATAGAATCTGAAAAGGCCAAAGGATTGGTCGCATGCAGCCAGCCTGGGCTGGCAAAAAATTCAGAGCAATCTTATTGAATATAACCGACAGGAGTATATTTAAATATACTCCTGTCAGTTATATTCGACAAGATTGCTTAAAGAAAATTTTGAATCCAACAGCTAGTTGACTCCAGTTACCATTGGATTCAATTTTTTTTTTGGTTTTTTGGGCCAATTTTTTTTTTATTATTCTTAAAAATTCTAATTTTTTTCCTATAAATGCCTAAACCATTCATTCACCATTTCTCACAAAAATTTCACCATTTCAATTCTCATATTTTCTTTTCTCTTTCAAAAATCTATCCTTCAATAATTTTCAAATGACCTCGTCTGCAATGAAATGTAGGGCTTGGAGCAAAAAAGAAGATGAAGTTCTTTGTAAGGCTTATAGATGGGTGTTGAAAGATAGTGTGAGGGGGAATTGTCAAACAAATGACGGTGTTTGGACTCGTGTATCCAAAAAATACTTAGAATTCTATGAAGGCACCACTCCACTAAATATCCGAAACCATGAGAGTTGTTCTTCAAGATGGAAGAAACATCTTCAGCCAAGTTTGAACAAATGGCATCAAGCATTGTTAGCAGCCGCAAGTAGACATGAAAGCGGCACTAATTACTATGATGAAGTAAGTGTTTTCACACTTTATTTTAAATATTTAATTATATTACATTTAATTTCATAAATTAATTTCCTTTAATTTTTGTAATTATATTTTCTAGGTACGCCAAGCGGAGGAATTATATATGGAGAGGACCTCAAAACCCTTTCAGTCTCACAGTTGTTGGGAAATTTGTAAAGGGTGGGTGTTATTTGAAGATCTACCTCAACATAGAGCTTCTACGCCGGTGTTCGGAATTGCATCCTCAGCAGCAGATATGGATGAAGATGGATCTCCTACCATTCAACAAACAAGGGTAGAAAATCTATCTTTGGGTGAAGGTTCCATATAGGGCTATGAAACGAAACAAGGCACGAAGGTTGAAGGAAAAGGGCAAGGCAAATGATGGTTACGCCACTCAACATGAAATGGCGACCTTATTGCGATTAATGGCGGAGCAAAATGCCCTTGAGGCAGAAGAAAGGAAGTGTATGCATGAAGAACGGGCCAAACAAAAACAAGAAGGGATTGATGGTAAGAATATGGAAAGAAACACTTCGAATTACACTCTAATTAGTAAGGCCTCTTTTGATAGGAAAAAAAAAGAAATTATGACTCAGCGATAGTTGTTTACCTCTGACTATAGCTCCTACAATGACAGATGATGAAGATGATGTTGATTATGGATATTAAATTTAAGTTATTGTAGTTTTTAAATTTAAGTTAATGTTGTTTTTAAATTTAATTTGTAGTTTTTAAATTTAATTTGTCGTTTTTAAATAGGAGAAATTAGGTTATCATCCTTTCTTTTGCTACTCCATTAATTAAAATCCTATTCCTTTTCAATTTTTTTATCAAGGTCCTTGGGTATTAATAACATTATTAATTATTTCAATAATAAAATATTTTTTATTTCTAAATGTATTCATTTAATGTTAAAAATGTTACAATTAGTATATTTATATTTATGACTAAATTTTTTATCATATATTTTTAGTTTTAGTTTGTACCCTTTTTTAATTTGCAATCCTTTTTTAATTTGTACCAATTTTGTTTTCAGTTTTAATTTGTACTGTCACAGCCCGTCCCGAGAAATATTTATCGTTAATGTGAAAAGTCTAGCTTACCCTTGGACATTAAGATGTGTGGTGTGTGATTTGCTTTGTATTGGATTAATTAAGTCTCCTAAGTATTTGGAACCACATAGGAACTAAGAAACTTTAGTTGTGATTGGGTTGTTGACTAGTTTTGCACCACACACATCACTCATCCATTCTCTCTCTTCTCTCCCGTACTCTCTCTCTCTCTCGGTTTCACTCTCTCTCTCTCCTTCGAGCACGCACAGACAAGAACAAGAACACCCTAAACTTCACGGATCGAAGGTTTTGAGTGCACCATTGAGTTCCTCGTGGTGCTACGAGTTGATTGATACCCATTCCAGGTAAGGAATCCTTCAAAAACTTGTGAACCCGTAACCTAATTTTCATGCATTGTTCATACTCAGGTAAAACCTTGTGTTTTAAGGAAATCTAAGCTCATAGAGAACTTAGGAGGTCCTAAGGAAGCTCGGGGTAGTTCGTTGGAAGAGTTTGGACGTCGGAAGGCCGAGATCGAAGTTTTTCATAGTTGACCGGATTATCGAGCTTTCTCAGGTAAATTCTAGTGGATTTCAAGGCTTAAAAATGGTATAACGTGATTCTACATGTTATTAGCTTCATTTTGGTACCAATTTCATGAAAAAATGGTGCAAAAACGAAGAAGTTAGGACGATTTTAATATTTTTCCAGAAACCGGCGAAGTCATCGACGACTGGCGACTCACCGAAGAAGATAGAGGAATCTTCCGTCAGTTTTGATGAAATATGCCAACGCCGTCAGTTAGTTTGGACGGTTACCGTTGGGTTTTAATGAAATATTTTGAGGAAATTCCTAATGCCATTCCTGTTCCGTCACATGTGCCTGGCACATGACCGCGCTTGGGAGCTCGAAAAATTTATCTAAAAATTTGGGGATGATCCTGAGGTTGTGTAGATTACTGTGGTATATTCATATACCCATTTTGAGCTATGTATGAAAAGTTATTAACTAGTTTTTCCTATGTGCTTTAAAATAACGTTTTTATAGTTAATTCGCATATAGGTGAGACTTATCCCGAGGACGAACGTATCCAAGGGCGACTCGGGGGCTACGACCCTTCGACATACTAGTGAGTGGGCTTTTGTTTTCAGTATATATTTATATACTTGATATATTTCCTAGAAATGCATTTTTTTAAGGAAAGTATGCTTTGAAATAATATGCCAAATGCTTTTATATTCTGAATATGCATTTCATGGTTGCATATATATATAATTATGGTGCTGTGGAGGCACATGTAAGTTCAGGTAACTTATGTTTGGTTATGTGAATCATCGATGATGTGATATGTGATTGAATAATGTTGAGCTCATAAAACTACACCTAGGGTGATTGTGATTTAGCCAGAGATATGAAGTACATGCCTGTTTATTTACGTCACCTCCCGCACTATATGCTCATAGTGGATCCAATTTAAGTGCACAGTCTTGTCGTACAGACCTTATTTATGGTTCCAACTCGTAGGTGACTAGCGATTTATCGCCTGACTATTATGAGAGAGTAAAATTGAGCATAATTATATTACACCCAATCTTATGATACATACCCTTTTTAGTGGTTCCGACTTATATGCAGTATATTGCCGTATAGGTCATTGTAGTGACTCCGGCTAGATTGACTTTTGAGCTATGAATTCAGCCATACAGACTACCACAGGGGTTCCGGCTAACATATCATATTTCTATGAATTTATTCTTACCTGAATTGCTTACTCTGTTATATATTGGCATGACATATATTTGAATATGATTATGTGAAGCATGAATTGAATTGATATGATTTCATATATATATATATATATATATATATGTATGTATGTATTATGTATATGCTTATATCTTGATTCTGGGAAAAATTATACATGTTTTACAGCGAGGGTTATTGAAAAATGAAATGGTTTTGTAAAACATTTGTTTTTGCCCACTCACGTTTTTTGTTTTGCGCTCCTCTAGGTTTGAAGTAAGCTTGTTGTTGGTGGCTTGAGGACGTTGGCAGTTCTGCCCTATCTAAATAATAGTAGGACATTCCTGGTACTGTATAACTAGTACTTGTCCTACTAGACTGCACCTAGACTTATTATGCTCTGATTAGGAGTGTTTACGTTTGTAACTAACTCCTATCACTTCCTGTTTAATAGTGCACTCTAGTAATTTGGTTTTTGATTACTCGTATACTTCTTTTCATTATTGCTTCCGCACTGTGCACATGGCTACGTTACTCCTACGTGACGGCCAGCATGCCTTGATCTCGGTCGGGGTGTGTCATGTACCCATATATTAATTTCTTTTTGTGCCCATATTTTTTAAAATTTTATTTGTATTTTTACCCATATTTTTTTTAAATTTATTTGTACCCATTTTTTATTTTATCAAATGTACCCATGCTAATTATATGTACCCATTCATGTAATTTTTTTTCAAAATTTCAATCTTAAAATGTACTCATTCTTAAATATACCAATTTTTTATATGTAAAATGTACCATTTTTTTTTATATAAAATCTATTCAATTTTTTTCTAGTCCATTTTTAAACTTATATGAGTACATTCTTTTTTATTTGATTTTAAAATGTATCCATGTCAAGTTTAATCAAATAAATTTACTAATATTATTAAGCCTAATATCTTTCTTTTTTTTGTGATTTTGAATAATGTACCCATGTTTTGATACAATAATTTTTGGTTAATTTTGATGAATATAGTATCGTACATAAAAATAAATTATTACATTAATTTCAAGGACTTCAATTAAAAATTGAAAACCAACAAGATTTCAATCAAAGAATATTTATAGATAGGGACCGCATCAAAAGTCTCCATTTTAAATATAAGTTGTAGTTTTTAAATAATTATGTTTGACCCTATGGTCTTTTGGCCCTCGGTTGGAGACGGTTTTTTGTGGCAGGGCTAAAACGAGCCCTATAGCCCTTTGGCCCTCGGTTGGAGACAAAGGCAAATATAGCCATGTACTGTTCATTAAAATATTAATATCTTGGAGGGCCAGAGGGCTAAAACGAGCCATCTGACCAACCCTCGATTGAAGATGGCCTGAAGAGGTGAAACAAATGTGTGAGAAAAAAAAAATGCGAAAGCTCCACTTCTTCAGTCTCACCCCTCCTGAGTGTGAAAAGTCCAAATCAATCCCATCTGAAATATAACCCCACATCAGGTGGCCCCCTATACTGGTAAATATCAAGTTATCAACCATGCCCTTCTAGACCCGGCAGTTTCTGATATGACACGGTGACATGATACGAAAACAACACAAAAATAACGAGTTTTGAGTCAACACGATAACTAATCAGGTCATTATCGGGTGACCCATTAAGAACTCGTTAATAACGGGTTCTTAACAGGTATACACGCAGGTAACACGTGGGTAACCCATTTCGACCCGTTAAGAAAAAAATTATTTTGATAATTTTAAAGTTTAATGACTAAAAGATTTATTATAAAATACAATAGCCATGTTAATATATACAATATATTCTATATTAAATATATAGTTTTGTATTATTATTCTATATAAGTTTTTTTTTAAATTAGTCATTATTTATTTTTATTATGAGAGTTCCTTATTATCATTACTAGGATAAATTTTACTTAACATGTTGTTGTCCAAAATTAAAATAAACTAATATAGTATTTCTATAGGCAAGAACTAAGAAGACATACATACAAGTATGAAAAATGTGAAAAATATATAAACACTCATGATTCATCATTATTCTTCCACGAGTAGATAATGGTTACACTTACATTATCGTTTAGATTTTTAAAATCCTCCAAACCCTCATGAATAATGTTTTTTATTTGAGGGCAAAATTAATAAAATTAATAATAATTATTGTAGAAGTGTTAAAAATGTAAAAAAAATATATAAACAATCACTCATAGTGACAAGCTTTACAACTTTCATGAAGGGTTCAGCTTTGAAATCTAACACTATAATCCATAAACCTTAAATTTATATTTAACCGTCGATTGTCATTTACACTTTATTCTTCTTCCTGAAATTCATTTTTTAAATTTTCTTTTTTGAAAACATGATCATCTGACGGATTTAAGAAGATGAACGGTTCAGATCTTTGATATCACATTTCGATATTTATAGTTAACTGAAATATGAGTCAATGTCATATAGTTTGTAGAAACTTTATAAACATCAAGCAATATTTTCACTAATCATAAAACTCATAATATAATATCAATGATCCAAACCGTTCATCTTCATGCATCCTCTAATAGATCATGTTTTGACAAAAGAAAATCTGAAAAAAAACAAAATTTGATGAGAACAATGAAGCATAAATGTAAACAACAATCAACGGTTAAATTTTGACCTATGATTTATATGATTATAGTGGTGAATTTCGAAGTTAAGCTCTTCATAAAAGTTGTAAAGCTTGTCATTATGAGCGTTTATATATTGTTGTGTAAAGTACAAAAAACTACCTCAACTATTGGTGTCACGACACTTTCATACCTTATCTTTTAAAATTGACAATGTCATACCTCATCTTTAGAATTTGGCCCAATGTTATATCTTCTGTTACTTGGCCGTTTACTTTTCAATTAAATGCTGACGTGGCTTGATTCGGGACCTAGTTCGTCCCCCCTGGCAACCCAGAAAGAAGAAAAAGGAGAAGAAAAAGAAAGAAAGAAATCCAAAGCAAACCCAGTTCCTCCCCCCTCCAAACCTAACCCCCTGCCAACCCCAAATCCACCACTCTCATCCATTCTCCACATCCTCTTCCGCACCTATCCTCTACCTTCTTCGTGCACCCATCTTTCTGCTGACAGGATTTGGGGCTTTTTTTTTTTTTTTTTTGGGTTGCAGGTGGGAGAAGAGGGGGGAAGAAAAAATGAGGATGGGTGCGGGGGAAGACAAATTGGAATTTTTTTTTTTTTTTTGTTGGGGGTTGCAAGTGAGGGGAAGAAGATGAAGATGGGGAGAAGAGGTATGAGAGGGGGAGGGACAAACTGTGGGTTGCTTCTTTTTTTTTTTGTAATTTTCTTTATTATTTTAATATTTAAAAAATATTAAATATTTTTTTTTTAGTTTTTAATAATATTTTAATGATTTTTTAATAGAAAGTGGGCTCCGAATCAAGTCACGTCAGCATTTAACTGAAAAGTAAACGGCCAAGTAACGGAAGGTATAACATTAGACCAAATTCTAAAAATGAGATATGACAGTGTCAATTTTAAAAGATGAGGTATGAAAGTGTCGTCACATCAATAGTTGAGGTAGTTTTTTGTACTTTACCCTATATTTTTTCTATATTTTTTACACTTCTACATTAATTTAAAAACTATTAAAGACTTTAGGTAAGCGAAAATATACTTAAAAGAAAAATGTATTTTTATGTTTTGGATCTGATAATATGATATGTATATTGTGGAGCCAAAAATAATCAAGAGGCGACACGTGGATTTTTAGGTGAAGATGACAAAATTACCCTCGAGACACACCGGGTTTCCTACACGCGAGCAGTGAAGAGTCATCCATCAACCGAGTCAAGAGTGCCCAAAGTAGGTAACAAGTTCAAATTTATCTCATCCATCTTTACTCCATATCCTCTACAAGGAAATCATTCCATAACCTTCAAAACCTTCCATATAAATTAAATTAATTAGGCTAATTAATGGATTAATTCCTAATTAATCCATTAATCACCAAATTAATCACCATTACACCCCAAAAAACATCCAAGACTTTCTCTTCCAAAGAGGGCCGGCCATGCTCTATAAATAGGACTCCATTTTCTTTGAAAGACTAAATCCACACTCTTGCAAAACTCCAAAAACTCTCTAAACACTTTTCTCTCTAAATTCTAACTTTGGCATCGGAGGTTCTTCGGCCAAAGCCCTCCCCTTCATCGTGGGCGCGTGTGGCTTTTGGCCTTAACCAAAGGTGTTAATTGTTTTGTAGGTGCAATTTTGTCCAAGATCAAGGAGGAAGAAATTTGCATCCACAAATTGGTGCTTTCATTGAGAGTTGAGTCCCATACTCGTAAAAGACTCTCGCATCCAAGGTTTTCTATTTTCTTGTCCATTTGTAGATTTTTCGTACGTTCTTATTATTAGAATTTTTTACTTGCAAAAATTATTTGATAAAACATAAAAGAGAAGTACAATGGCTAGAAATTTAGAAAATTCAACAAATAAAAATTTCAACATTCAAGAGATGGGACCACGGTGATCTATGAGGCTAAATGTGACAATAGGTGGAAGGACACCACCACCACGAGTTTCCACCATGGGAACCACCTGCGGCGAGGTCCATGGTGTCATCACCACGGCCCGAGCTGTGCCATCCAAGGTGGCTCACGGCACTAAGGCCACAACCCAAGCCATGTCACTTCACGCCCAACGCGCTGCCAAGCCGAGCCCAAGCCTACTCTCGCAGCCAGCCTGCTCTCGCAACCTAGCCTGCTTCCGCGGCATTCCAAGCAGCCCAAATCAGCCCAAGACCATCTCAACCATTTGGACCAACTATCAAGCCGGGGGCATTTTCACCATGTTTCTCTGCGGATTTGACATTTCCCAATTCAAATCTCAAGCCCGGAGCTTACCACACTTCCATTGCTCAATGAGGCATATTCCTTCCAAGCTCTTCTAATCCAAATGGCGAACAACACTTGTCTCGACAAGTTATAGAGTTGACGAGCGCCCTTGCATAGCAGACAACCTTGGTGAATCAACTTTTGCAACGCACCGAGATCCAATGTGCTCCGGACGAGGTGTCCCGAAGAAGGACAAGGGTAGACAAACCTTTCCATCAACTTCCTGGCAAGCAGCCACTTGACCAACCACGAACCGAGCGTTCTAACGGAGTACAATCTCGATTGGACCCCCAAGTTAGCGTATACTCCCGTCTTAGCGCGTGGAGAAGGGTGCACTCTCAATTAGGCCCACATTCTAATAAATATACATGAGCAACCTTCCAGGCAAAGTGTTCATACGCGGCAAGGCCTGCAAGGAGCATCA
Source organism: Malus sylvestris (assembly GCF_916048215.2). Taxonomy (NCBI): domain Eukaryota; kingdom Viridiplantae; phylum Streptophyta; class Magnoliopsida; order Rosales; family Rosaceae; genus Malus; species Malus sylvestris. Next base: position 14,091,152 of record NC_062261.1, on the reverse strand, counting down.
TCCATCTCAAATCGAAGTAGGCAGCACAATAGACTGAGATAAGTAGTCGCTCAATCTAGCTAAAGTTCAACCAATAGCCTGCGAGTTATTCGCTCTCTTGCTAGGAGCATACCACACCGATCGCAGCCAAGGCATAGACGAGCCTAACACATGAAATGGCAACCTAGACCAGCAAGTCACGACCGGGGGCAGCCGAGGGCTCTACCACCCCCAACAAAGGCAAATTCAGGAAGAAGTAGAAATACTCTTGAACGAGAGATTGCGCGATTTCCCGCGCAACGAAGCTACTTACAAGGTGCTTCGATGAGACATGACCAACATAAGCTAGTCATCTTTCAATGATAAGATCGAGCAGACGGGACTACCCCACATGGATTGTCGGATATAAAGACTTCTTCGGTTCTGACAAAAAGCAACAACTCAGCCTAATGGCACGCTAGGGGCAGCAAAGTACCAGAAGGACACATTAACCCAACTACCAAGAACTGGGGGCAAGCTTTATTTTTAACACTCCAGACAATTCCTCCTGCTGCGCACAACCTGGCCCAAGCTAGCCCCATCTCTGCTTTCACAACCATGTTTGCCTACGACACGGCTCCCGGCAACCATTAATCTTGCACCATGGCTCTCAGACATGCCGACCTTGCCATATGGCTCGTGCCAACAAAGCCTCAAAAAGGCATACGATGAAACACCTAATGATGGCACAATAATTCTAGGAGCAGCTCACTGCGCTTGCACCCTTACGCGAGGTCCACAAGCAATTTGAAGTCTCAAGCTGATCGCCAAACATGACCTCGCAAACTAAGGATTATTTCGGTTGTCCCAGCAGTCCAGCTTTCCTCAGTTACTCTCACGACAACAACTTCCATGCTCTCCAGTGTAAGAAGATAAACTAATTGTTCTCCAGTGCGAGAGGGTAAACCAATTTCCCGACACCCATATGGGTCTACTCTCCAATACAAGAGGATAAACTAATTACTCTCCAGTGCGAGAGGGTAAACTAATTGCTTTCTAGCGTGAGAGGGTAAACTAATTGCTCTCCAGTGTGAGAAGGTAAACCAATTTCCTGACACCCATATGGATTTACTCTCCAGTGCGAGAGGAAAAACTAATTGCTCTCCAGTGCGAGAGGGTAAACTAATTTCTTTCCAGCGCGAAAGGGTACACTAATTGCTCTCCAGTGCGAGAGAGTAAACTAATTGCTCTCTAGTGCGAGAGGGTAAACCAATTCCCCGACACCCATAGGGGTCTACTATCCAGTGCGAGAAAATAAACTAATCGTTCTCCAGTGCGAGAGGGTAAACTAATTACTTTCCAATGCGAGAGGGTAAACTAATTACTCTCCACTGCGAGAGGGTAAACTAATTGTTCTCCAGTGCGATAGGGTAAACTAATTCCCCGACACCCCTCTAATGCAAGAAGGCAACATAGCTTAAAAGATCGAATGCTTGAAGATCAACTAGGCAACAAATGGTCAGGGGGCAGCATCCATTTTTGCACTTAATAGTTCACTCATCCGACACTTCATCTTCAGCAACTCCAATCTTGGTAGCTTTATCCTTGACTGCTCCATCTACGGCAGCTGAGAAATCAAACTCAAGAAGTTTCCTCATTTTTGGCAAAACAACCCAAACATGGTAGCCCAAACCGTTACCCATGCCACGCCACGCCACTTCCTCGGCCCATGTCGAACCAATCCTTGGCTGCAATCAAGCCGACAAGCAATGGCCCCTGCCACAACACCTTCTTGGCTTATAACAAGCTGACTTTTGGCCTCTATCAGCCGACGTGTCGCAGCACCCCAACTGCTGCCCTGTGGCAGCACCTCCCAAGAAGAAGAGAATTAAGTTTTCCTTACATCGATGCGGTGCAAAAAAGATGAAGAAAGCAAAAAAAGATGATCCTTTGCATGGGCAAGTGTAGAAGATTTCTAGGGGAGGGGGAACAGATATCCTTTAAGTTTTCTCTCTCTTGTAGGGTAGAATAAATCGCTCTCCAAAGTTGATTTAACAACCCACTTAAGGTGGACTTAAATAGGCTTTGAGAGAAATTTATTTCCCTTTCCTAGAAAAATCTAATTTCATATTAAAGAGGAAATCTACATCAAAATAGGAAATAGTCCTAGAGCAAAAAGATATCTACACCTACTGCCCTTTCTTACGAGCAACCCAGCAGGTGTGGGGGCATTTGTGGAGCCAAAAATAATCAAGAAGCAACACATGGATTTTTAGGTGAAGAGGACAAAATTACCCTCAAGACACACCGGGTTTCTTACACTTGAGCAGTGGAGAATCATCCGTCAACCGAGTCAAGAGTGCCCATAGTAGGTAACAAGTTCAAATTTATCTCATTCATATTTACTCCATATCCTCTATAAGGAAATTATTCCATAACCTTCAAAACCTTCCATATAAATTAAATTAATTAGGCTAATTAATGGATTAATTCCTAATTAATCCATTAATCACCAAATTAATCACCATTACACCCCAAAAAACATCCAAGGGTCGGCCACTCTCTCTTCCAAAGAGGGTCGGTGTTTGGACTAAAAAATATTGGTTTGGGCCGAGTTTAGAATTATTCTCGGCCTGGTGCTAGTTAGGCCAAGTGTAGAATCATTCTCGACCCAAAGGCTGTGTTTAGAGAGGTATCTAGCTCATGGTCGCATAGTCGAAGTTGGCCATATCCCGTCGGGAACCTGTGGGATGTGGGTGATGCCTATTACGAGAAAGAGTTTCGGCAAGATAAAGATGTTAGAGTTTGAAATTAAATGCGGCCGGATAATGAGTTAAGTTCAAAGTCCTAGTAAGAGTAGGACTGGCCGAGATAAGGTTGAATCAAGGAAAAATGTTCTAATCCGAGAATGATTGGGATTCGATACAAGTTGGCTACTACAAATAGGGAAGGATGACATCGAACAAGCCCTTCCAATTAAACACACAAACTGCCCTGCGCAAACCCTCACTTTACGCGAAACCTCTCAATAACCTTGAGATTTTTGTTTCCTTTTTTCGTCGACATACCTTCAGTTTGGATAAACAGCACTGTGGAGGCAACCGGCAAACATCGTCAGTTTAGATAAACAACATTGTTACCGTAGAATCAACCGACCGTGAATCACCTACAATTTCGATAAACATCACTATAACAGGGTCAACTAGTTATCTATCCAAGTCTCGGTCAAGAAGGATTTTCGGATCCTTATTGGCAGATGTCATCTCATCAGCCTTCTCGACAAAGTGAGGTGTTACTAAGGCTTGGCACATCAAACGCCGAGTTGTTTATGATTTTGTATTCTTAAGTAGGTTTTAAAGTTCAGCATTTTTATGGCTGAGCCATTTTCACGATCAAGACATACATTTGCTTTGAGTACCTGTGTCCCTATACTTTGGTGTCGATTCGACATGCTTATACTCTTATGAATATAATCATTATGATTGAATCTGGCGCCAACGATTTGTGAACTTCGCAGAACTAGTAGCCTTGTCTTCAGGCTATAGAACCCGAAGGCCGAGAGTGTTCCTTCCTCGGCCGCAATCGCAAGATCAAGAAGTTAGTCGCGCGCTTAACGCAACATCAACATATTTTACTCCTCGATCGAGCGCGGCCGACAAGTTGGCATGCCCCGTAAACAACCGAATGACGTAGTTAGCTTATTAATTACTCATCCTGCACGCCACGTAGGCTTGGTAGTTTTTAGGGTCAACATTTTGGCACGCCCAATAGGATCTAGTGCCAGAACTACGAAGTTCATAACCATCGAGACATGATCGGTAAAAAAGAAAACAACCATGTGAAAATCAACGATTGATTTGCCGGTTCAGAGTCCTGGATAAGAGGTGTCACATGCGCGAAATCCTATTGTCGATGTGACCTCTAAGCCTGCAAGTGTAACACACCGAGAACAGGAAGTGTGCCTCGATACCCAGCCTTGAAACGTAGAAGTACCCAACAGAACCACGGGTGTTTTCATTGAAGAAATAGTGAAGGACTGCGACGAAGACGGCGGTGAAGGCTCTGACCCTCCGAAGAGGTCGTTTCTTTGAAGACGACTTAATGAGCAATCTCGACAAGTGGAACAGACAGTTGGTCAAAAAATGAACAATTTGCTCGAAGTGATATGAAGCAATGGTGAGACGCACACCAAATTGCTCGAACTATTAGTTAGCAAAGTCTTCGAATGAGGACCTGTTGATCAGGCTCGGCAGCTTTCATTTAAAGGTAATCCCCTACAGGCCGAACTAGTATCTACTTGGCCCAAAACGACCGACTTATAAAAGAGGGGAGGATCAAGTAGTAGGTCAGATGGATCTGACCAGAGAGTGGAAGTAACATCCATCAATATTACCGAGGTCCAACGAATGATCGATTCGGCCATGAAAAAAGGGCTGAAATTCCTGAAATTCATTCACCCATATCCAGCTTATGTGGAAAAGTTCGAATAGCCTAAAGGTTTCAAGATTCCAGATTTCAGCCTTTTTGCTGGAGAATCGTCCTTATCCTTGTTAGAACATGTAGCCCGTTTCACTGCACAATACGGAGATGTCAATAGTGATTTTCATAAACTACAACTGTTTAACTTTTTGTTGACAGGCTCAGTATTCGCATGGTATATCAACCTCCCACCTAATTCTATTTAAAGCTAGGAGGAGTTGGTCGAGAAATTTCACATACAGTTTTATCGGCCGAGGATGGAAATGTCAGTTTCTTCATTGGCTAGGATGGCTCAAGCATCTGATGAGTCACCAATGAATTATCTTACAAGATTTAAATTTACCAGGAATTGGTGCCGAGTACCTCTTCCCGAAGTTGAATTTGTTAGGCTTGCTCTGAACGGGCTCGACGTGGAGTAAAAAATCCTACGGTCAACTACTCATTGATCGAAGGCAAAGATTCCCAATACGTCAGTGTAGACGCGGTTGAGATAGTAATAGATAAACCATATGTTTGCAAGGCATTGACTCAACTTAATTCCAAGGATACCAAAACCCACTCGGCCATTGAAGAAATGACGAAAACATCGAAAGTTTACACTTTTGATATCACAAAGGCAAAGGCAATTTTCGACCAATTGCTATTAGCAAAGATCATCAAACTTCAACCAGGACATAACATTCCCAAGGCCGAAGAGCTTAAAGGAAAGACGTATTGCAAGTATCATAATTCGACCAAGCATGCCACAAACAACTGTGTCGTATTCCGTGATGATATCCAGAGCTAGATTGACATAGGCAAGCTAAAGTTTCCCGAAAAAAAAATGACAGACGACGCTGATCCATTTTCTTCAGCGACAGTTGGCATGGTAGAAGCTCGTTTACCCAAGAGCAAAAGGAAAAGGAAGGTCGAGTTTGTCCTAATACAACACGTCCTAAAGAAACATTCCCAGCCACAACTCAAGATCGACCTATTTTCTAATAAACCACCTACCGAGTTTTCGGGACCAGCTATAGTTGAATCTATGACAGATTCCAGTGAAGAAGAAAGTGACAGACCGATAGTTTTGTGCAGCAATTATAGGGCACATGTATTAACTGAACCCAAGGAAAATTTACCTCAGACTCAGACTCCGACATCGCGGCAACAATCTACGGCCATAACGGCACCTCCAAAGGAATCTAGTGAAGGCCAGTGCCAGAAAGTGTTCGATAGGCTCGGCCCCTAGAAACAGACGGATGGCCTTACCTCGGTCAGACGGCGCATTGATTTCGACACATCATTTTACAATGAGGATTATTATTCGCGTAATTCCAGTTGTTCAAACTCATCAACGAATCCAAAAACCTTAAGGCCGCCTGAACCACGTGACTAACGTTGGTACAATTACAATTCTCCCACCGGTATATATATTGCACTATCCAAATCTCAGAAACATCGACGTCAGTGTATAGACTGCATGGCTTGACGGCAGGTGGCCCAAACTATTTCGGCCACAAGATGGTAGCTGAAAGAAATGATAAGAAGCGGAAACGACCGGCCAACCCCAACAATCATGACAAAATTATAGGGGCAAAAGGAAACCAATCGTGATTACGAAACTACCATTGAAGAGTCCGAGAAGCACATCAAACTCCTCCTTCAACCCGGGGAGATGAAAGCTCGCTTCAAGCAGTTTAAGAAAGAGGCCGAAAGCCAACTTTCCCCGATACCCCTAAAAGAGTCAATAATAAAAGTTCGACGAAATCTACACCCTCCGTTCCTCGGCGAATCCTTGGAATACATGAAAGAGTCTCACAAGAAGTATTATGCCAACGATTTGTATGGACTACCCAAGGCGTGTCAAGAAACTCTCGACCTGGCACTAACTTGCCTCGATGCTGAACAGATCATCAAAAAAACAACCGACCCAGCACTGAAAGCTAGATTCCAGCACATACGAGAGGCTCTAGTTCTTGTTTCAAGGTCGATCCATACATGGACATTGATACAGCCAAGCTCAATTTTTCTCTCGAAGACCTTCAACACCTGCGATATCATTTCGAAGTCTTCTCGAACGTATCTCTATTCGGTCTAACGACTGATAAGAAAGATCGAGTGGTACGTTTGGACGCCTACCTGGGCACAAGGGACGCCCGGATCACCTATGAAGAACGTGCTCGAAAAACACTGCAAGAGCAAAGTCAGACACTGGAAACAAACAAGCTCGACAATTACAGTCCAAAGAAACAAGGTCGGGATCCTTGGCACAAGAGCAAGTACTTGTCGAGACACCCGATCATCGGGCCGATGATGCTTTAACGCACGATGCTATAGTTCTCAATAACCCGGAAAACGACAGCTAGGATCCAATTGGCCTTTCAATCCTTGAGAATATGGAAATCAGCATGGTCCATGTTCTACCTGTTGAATTTCAGCGAACTACACACCAACCAAATTCCTTAGATGGTGATGTAGTCGCCGAGAAAACAACACATATTGGTTTCATCACCACCACTGAAGATGAGCCAGCAAACAACGACGAGAAACCTAAAACAGCCATGGCCGTCTTGTTTCCCTGCTTCTCCTCGACTAATCTTCAGTATTTAAAGTCGTTGTACCTCACAGCCCACATTGAAGGTTACCCAATCTCTAAAATTTTTGTTGATTGCGAAGCAACGGTCAATATCATGCCTGTATCCGTCATGAAAGCATTACGATGATCCAATGACGAACTCATTCCTTCAAGAATAACCATGAGCAGCTTCGTCGGTGCCAAGTCTTAAACCAAAGGAGTACTCCCTTTGGAGGTGAATATTGCAGGTCGCAATCACATGACCGTATTTTTTATCGTCGACTCTAAGACCAAGTATAATGTTTTGCTCGGCAGCGATTGGATTCATCAAACAAATTGCATTTCTTCTTCTTTATACCAAGTTCTCATTTTTTGAGACGGTAAATAGGTCGTGGTCCACCCAGCCGATAATTAGCCGTTTGAAACCAACATGATTCAGGCCCGTCATTATGATGACCACGTCGGCTACATTACCCTATAGGGTTTTAATGAAGATGGATGGCCGACTCAAATCTCAGTCCATAAAGTCATCGAGGTAGGCACCGAGACTGTCCACCAGGATTCGGCACGACTTGGCTTGGCTAACTTGATCCCTACCACTGATGATTGACGTCAAAGGTGAGAGGCGTCGAGTCACGATTTCATACACGATGGAACATCTGCTGGCCCATTGGTATGCTATTTCTAAGCACCCACATTCGGGCATCAACTTAATCAAATTTTTGGCCGACGAAGATAACGGCCCAGTACTGTCGTTAGACAAAGTTCAGGTTGTACCGGCCGAACTCGAAGACAGTCGACCCCAAGTTAAGGATCCCTTAGAGGAAATAAATGTCAGAACGGTCGATGACCCTTGGCCCTTATTTATTAGTGCACTGTTACCCCATGCCATGAAAGTTGAACTCTGTCAATTACTCAACAAGTTTAAAGATTGTTTTACTTGGAGTTATCATTAGATGCCGGGCCTTAATCGGACCCTTGTTGAACATGAATTATGCATTAAGGCTGGTTGTAAGCCTTTCTGCCAACCCCCTCATCGGTTCTCGACCGAAGTATAACTAGGCATAAAAGATGAACTAGTTCGACTTTTAAAAGTCAGGTTTATTCGGACCATTCGATATGTCGAGTGGCTGGCCAATATCCTTCTGATGCTAAAGAAAAACGACGTCCTACACATCTGTATCGATTTTCGTAATCTGAACCTGACAATGCCCAAAGATAAGTACCCGATGCCGATCTTCGACTTGCTAATTGACGCCGCAACACATCACGAGAACATATCCTTCATGGATGGGCATGCTGGTTATAACCAGATTTTCATAACTAAAGCTGATGTCCATAAGATTGCCTTTCGGTGTCCTAGGGCACTCGGCACATACGACTAGGTCGTCATGCCCTTAGGCTTCAAGAATGCCGGTGCAATATACCAACGAGCTATGAACACTATTTTCCATGACTTAATTGGTACCATCGACTATGTGGTCATCAAATCAGCACGACGGCATACGTATTTGGATGACCTCCGTCCGGCATTCCTGTGCATGCGCCGGCACAATCTGAAGATGAATCTCGCCAAATGTGCTTTCAGCGTATCAGCCGATAATTTTTTAGGCTTCCTCATACATCACCGTGGTATTGAGGTAAACGAAAACAAGGCCCGCATAATCATTAATACTCCACCACCGATGACTAAGAAACAATTACAATCGTTGCTCGGCAAGATCAACTTTCTCCGACGCTTTATTGCCAACTCAGTCGGGAAAATGAAAGCTTTTTCCACGCTTCTAAAACTCAAGGACTCTGACACCTTCGAATGGTGTGCCAAGCACCAAGAGGCATTCGCACAGATCAAAGTCTCTCTAACGACCCCACCCGTCCTCGTTCCACCATGACGGGGTCGACCTCTTAAACTGTATATCTCAGCGATCGAAGAATCCATCGGATGCCTTTTGGCACAAGACAATGACGCCGAGCGCGAACAGGCCATTTTTTACCTTAGCTGAAACCTCAACCCACCAAAGATTAATTACTCCACCGTCTAGAAGCTCTGTCTTGCCCTATTTTTTTTCACGTCAAAACTCAGACATTACATGCTCCCGTCAGTCACTCAAGCCATCGCCCAAACTGCTGTCATTCGTTACATGCTCACTCGGCCAATCGTAAAGGGCCGAATCGGCAAGTGGACGATGGCCCTTTCTGAATTCAGTTTGCAATATGTACCCCAGAAAGCTGCCAAAGATCAAGCTCTAGTTGATTTTTTGGCCCACCACCATTCCCCATATGAGTTCGGGGACAATGACGTCGACATCAGCTTGATACAAACTCGTGATAATTACTGGACGATGTACTTTGATGGTTCCAATACTTCAATCTCAGCTGGCGTTGGGATCGTTATTCAATCCCCCACTCATAATCGCTCGTATTTTTCTCTCAAGCTAGATTTCGATTGTACGAATAATCAAGCCTCGGCGTACTGCACGATTTACGGCAACTCATGTCCTTGTTCTTGGTGACTCTGAACTTGTCATTAATCAACTCAACGGGACTTTTTGTTGCATGAGTTGTGCCTATACAGAAAGTACCAACCGAATCATTACATTTGGTCACCAAACCATGGCCGTTCCAAGAATGGGCCATGGATGTTATCGGTAAAATCGTACCATATTCTGGTGCAGCCAAACACGCACCAAATGGGTCGAAGCCAAGTCATATGCCGAGCTAACGTCTAAGGAGGTTTGTGGCTTCGTTGAACAAAACATTGCGACAAGATTCAATGTGCCAAAAACAATCATAACAAATAACGGTACGATCTTTACATCCGACAGATTTAAGGACTATACGGCAAATCTAAAGATTCGACTCGAGCAATCTACACCATATTACCCGCAGGCGAATGGACAAGCCGAGGCAAGTAACAAGGTTCTTATTGGTATTCTTAAAAAGATGATAAAAGAAAGGCCAGGCATGTGTCACTTAAGGATAAACAAAGCGTTATGGGCTTATCGAACCTCTCTACAGACAGCTATCGGAACGACTCCGTATGCGTTGACTTATGGACACGACGCAGTGTTGCCCATCGAGCTAAGTATAAACTCGTTGTGAATAATTGAAGAAAGTAGTTTGTTCAGCACTGAGTACAGTCAAGCCATAAGACAGGAACTAGAAGATTTAGAAGAAGCTCGGCTTGATGCTTATAACTTATTAGTGGCTCAAAAGAAGATCGCCGAGCGTGCATATAATCAACGAGTTAAACAAAAAACGTTCGGCGAATGAGAGCTGGTTTGGCAAACCGTGCTACTCGTAGGAATTAAAGACCCCCGGTTCGGCAAGTGGTCGTCGAATTGGGAAAGGCCATTCGTTATTCATAAAGTCATCGGCAATGGGGCATACCATCTTAGAGGTCGAACCGGTATTGTTCACAAGTTGCCAATCAATGGAAGGTTTTTAAAGAAATATTATCCAGTCACATGGGAGATGCGAGAATAAAAGTTCACTTCATTTCATTAAGTTCATTTCATTGGTCGATCAAGTTTACAATCAAATAATTCTAAGGTGACGAAGGAATAAGAGATTCAAGAACATCCTTCAGCTTCAACCACCTCACCTCACCCATCGTGACCTCAGCTTGTCGATTCCTCTTGTCTATCTTCAGATGCTCAACTCGATTCACGCTCGCCGCATATTCAGTTAAGCAAGATTTACCGCCCGACTCAAAATCTTTTGCAAGCTCAAAAGCAATTGACGACCTTCGATTTTGAAGTTCGGCAATTTAACGGTCAAGGTCGGCCAGGGTTTCTTTTTTCATCTTTAAAACTTTGACCTTCAGGCGAAGAGCGTCTCGACCGACTGTTGTAACTTTCAAGTCATCGTCAGCCCGAAGAGTTTTCTCGAAAATACTGAAATATTCTCGAGTCCACGTTCGATGGCCACTGAGGTGGCCAGGAAATACATATAACACCCTTTGGCGCATAGAATTTTCGATGAAATGAATAACTGGGCACTTGACATTTAAGGTTTTTCTCGATTCAAACTTGTTATAACAAAATTTACAATAGAAAGTAGTTGAGCCTTACAAAAGTCGAGGTCATTTCTTAAGAGGGGATGCCAAGGTCCTAGTCCTGCCGAGGTCCTAATCCTGCTGGATGCCGAGTTTACCCTCGAAACGCAGAGTCTTGATGGTGTTCCGATCTATGAAGTCCTTGCATTTGTTGCACTCGGGGGAGAGCTCTGAGATGAAAGAGGCCATTGATGAAGGCTAAACATTTCTGAGATGGAAGCTTCAGATTCTCTGGTTTTTAAAGGTTTTGAAAACAGAACGGCGAGAAAATTTCAAGGGTTTTAGAAAGGGTAAGGTACGAATGGAAGGGATCCTCATATTTATAGGCATTTGGGACGGAAGGCTAAACGTTTGATTTTCAAAATCAAGGATAGAATCGAGCAAGAGATTTACTAATCATTATACATGCTCAGAAGATCAAGGCGAAAAGACCGAGGTTCGCGGTTTGAGGACGCACGATGGCATGTTGCGGCAGGTTTAGTGCAAAAGAGACGTTTCGGCAGTCGCATGTTTTCGAGGGTCATGATTGAAGGCTGCTAGGGTAACCAGGGGGCTGACATGTGGCAGGACAGTTGGGAAATTGAGATCGTGGGGTTACGTCTCATATATGCGCATGGTGGTAGTTCCCAAGAGTCGGTTTCACTTCTTCAAGGTCGAGGCTCGAACCAAGGAGTATAAGTTGACGACCTCAGAAGCGATGGGGCAATGTTTGGGCCCAAAAATATTGGTTTGGGCCGAGATTAGAATTGTTCTCGGCCCGGTGCTAGTTGGGCCGAGTGTAGAATTGTTCTCAGGCTAGAGGATGTGTTTAGAGAGGTATCTAGCTCATGGGCCACGCTGTCGAAGCTAGCCATATCCCGTCGGGAACCTATGGGATGTGGGTGATGCCTATTATGAGAAGGAGTTTCGACAGGATAAGGATGTTAGAGTTTGAAATTGAATGCGGCCTGATAATGAGTTAAGTTCAAAGTCTTAACAGGAGTACGACTGGCCAAGATAAGGTTGAATCGGGGATATGAGTTCTAATCCGAGAATGATTGGGATTCGATAGAGGTTGGTTACTATAAATAGGGAGGGAAGACATCGAACAAGCCTCTCCAATTCAATACACAAACTGCCCTGCATAAACCCTCGCTCTACCCGAAACCTCTCAACATCCTTGAGATTTTGTTTTCTTTTTCCGCCAACATACCTTCAGTTTGGATAAACAGCACTGTGGAGGCAACCGAGGAACATCTTCAGTTTGGATAAACAGCATTGTTGCTGTAGAATCAGCCGACTGTGAAGCATCTTCAGTTTGGATAAACAGCACAGCAACAGGGTCGACTAGTTATCTATCCAAGTCTCGGTCGAGAAGGATTTTCGGATCCTTATTAGCAGAGGTTATCTCATCAGCCTTCTCGGCAAAGTGAGGTGTTACTAGGGCTCGGCACATCGAACGCCAAGTTGTTTATGATTGGGTATTCTCAAGTAAGTTTTAAAGTTCGGCATTCTGACGGCCGAACCACTTTCACGATCAAGACATACATTTGCTTTGAGTACCTGTGTCCCTATACTCTAGTGTTGATTCGGTGTGCTTATACTCTTACGAATATAATCACTGTGACCAAATCTGGGGCTAACGATCTGTGAACTTCGCAGAACTAGTAGCCCTGTCTTTAGGCTCTAAAACTCGAAGGCTGAGAGTGTTCATTCCTCGGCCATAGTCGTAAGATCGAGAAGTCAACCGCGTGCTCAACACAACATCAACACATTTTACTCCTCGGCCAAGTCTGGCGGATGAGTTGGCACGCCCCGTAAACAACTGAATGACGTAGTTAGCTTATTAATTACTCGGCCTGCGCGCCACGTAGGCTTGGTAGTTTTTAGGGTTAACAGTCGGCCATGCTCTATGAATAAGACTCCATTTTCTTTGAAAAACTAAGTCCACACTCTTGCAAAACTCCAAAAACTCTCTAAACATTTTTCTCTCTAAATTCTAACTTTGGCATCGGAGGTACTTCGGCCAAAGCCCCCCATTCATCGTATGCGCGTGAGGCTTTTGGCCTTAACCAAATGTATTAATTGTTTTGTAGGTGCAATTTTGTCCAAGATCAAAGATGAAGAAATTTGCATCCACATATATACTTATTTAGTATTATGCTTTTCATTTGATTATTTATTGGTTTAAAATATATTTTCCTTAACAGGTAACGGGTTGTGTCATATTACCTATTAATATTATTGGGTCGGGTCATTTTATCCATTTATTTTAATGGGTGTTACACGACACGACTCGTTAAGATATCCAGTGTGACATGAAAACGACACGAACATAAAAAACACGACACAAATGCTAGGTGCACACTTCCAAAAATTAAAATAAGTATTTAATCTTTCGAAAATTCTCTTAGAAAAGTGCTATGCTTAGTCCATTCAGCAAGAATTACTGAGTGTGTAAGTCGTAAATGCATATTATCGTTTAAAACAACAACAAAAAAAGGAAGTCCAAAAAATAGACCTACTTAAAATGCCAATTATCCACAAAATTAATACGTACATATACAAAATTCTGTTTTTGGTGATCAGGATTCTCTTTGAGTCCTTATTTTGAGAATCCTAGAAATCAAAAAATCATAACCATTCATCTCACATCCTGCTGTCATAAATTATTTAAATTTTTAATTTTTTTTACATGGCATAATAACTTTTAGCCACAGTGTGTAATAAGGGGCTATGATCGATTGATTCCTCCAAAATGATTGAAATCCGTTTTTGGGACCAAAATTCACGGACACACCTAGTAGGCTAGTAGGCTAGTAGGCTAGTAGTTGTGTGTCTTAAAAGCATAACACAGAGGAGAGGGTTTCTTCCATGTCAGGGCTCATTCACTCTTTTCTTCAAATACCATTATTTTTCTCGGACACGGTTATGCCCTCAGGATTCATTGATCTTAATTCATCAAATTACGTAATTCAGATCATTGAAATTTGATTCAATGGTTACAAAAAAAAAAATTCACTTTAAAGTTATAATAATTTTAATCGTTTGATCAAATTTAAATGATCCGAATTACTAAATTTGATGAATTACAACCAAAATCGGAAGAGGATCCATGTCCAATTTTTCTCCTTTTTTTTCCCAAATTTCAAGGCAAGGGAAGTAAATTTTAATTTTGCCACTACTGACATTTTCCTGGTTTCACTTCCCACCTGCCAATGCCATTCCTCCCTTCCGCACTCCCCTACTTTGCTTTGGCCCCATGAGAACGGTGTCGTTTAGCCACTGCTCGCTCACTGCTGCCTGGAAGCATATCATGCTGTCCCACGCGGACACAGAACACAGCCCAGCGCATCGCACCATCGCCAAATCTTTGGTTGGGGCGCTCTAAGTTCCAAAATTTAAAAAGATAGCACACGTGCATTACCCCCAAGAAACCATTACCCCATTCTTTCTTCCTATAAAATAATAGAGAAATATTACAAAAACTCTCTCAAAATTAATACTTCCGTGGACTCTCTCACACATCATTTTTTTCTACAATATTTTATAATATTAATGTTAAACTGTAAGTTGACAGAAAGTTCATGAAAAACCATTCTTTGAAAGAGTCTCTTTAGCTTTTTTCTCAAAATAATATAAAAAATGAAAAATTCCACTAAGTTGCACAATGAATTAACGAATAATAATTTAATATCAAATTTATTGTGAATTAACGAATAATAATTTAGTTAAACAAGGGGTAGAGAGGATCTGAATTCAAAGACAGAAAGTTGAAAAGGAGACGCTAACAAGCTATTAATTAGAACATTTTGTCGTTTACTCACGAAAGTCTAACTTAAAACCAATCGCTCATAAAAATCGAACATAAAACTATTAATCATAAGTACAGAAAAATAACACTAATACAGAAAGGAGGATAAACCAATTTAAACAAAAGAACCAATCATAATAAAATTAATTAATAGGATTTTTATGCTTTTGTACAACTAAATAAACCCATCAGTATGAGCTGTTTCCACATAATTAAGCCAACAACATAATTACAGAAACCATAATTTTGTCTTAAAAATAGGATTATCAATTATTTATGTTTAAATTATTTCCTTGTAATTTGAACTCTTCATTTTGTCTTTTTTACTCATAATCTTTGTTTAATAATACAAACGCGTCCCCCTATGTATTCGATTTTTTTAACCCGATGGGGGAAACCCGAAACCCGAGGCCCAACGATCCTTTCAATTTCCCAAAAAATTATTTTAAAAAAATAGAAAAATGCAAATATTACCGGGAAACCGACTCAGCCAGTTTCCCTATTTTTTCCACGAGCTCCGGAGACAGCTTCTTAGCCGGTTTCCTCTCCTTCTCGGGTCGAAAATTGAAACCCAAAGCGTCCGAAACTTCCTCAGAGCTCCACCCGGCTTTTCGGAGCGAATCCGAGAACCGATCCGCTTTAAGCAGCAGCGCGTCGAGCACCGCTTGGTTATCCAGCATGACCATTTCTCCCTCGAAAAAGCCGGAGGCCGATACGGAAACAATGTCTGATATATCCGTGTCGCTCCACCCGCCCTGTCTCAAAGCCGACCCGATTTGATCAATGTACTCGTCCACCCATTTCGGGATTTCGGACCTCGACGGCATATCGAAGAACCTTTCCGGCGAAGAGCACGAGGACGAGGAAGAGTTTGAATTCCTCCG